>NC_092201.1:13433750-13747500 GCF_043641665.1 Enoplosus armatus | reverse complement strand
TCTGTAGTTCCTTTACATTTCCCTTAAATGTTGATACCCGATAAACGAGGCAGAGTGAGACGTCTTCTCTTGTTTCCACCTCTCTGGTTGAGCTTCCTGATGCCTCCTTGGCCCCGCCCACGTCTTTGAAACGTCAACAGCGCCAAACTCGAGGCTCCCTGACGGGAAGATGACCAGGGGCACCGAGGAGCCGCAATGGAGAAAAGTCCATACTGTGACCGGAGTGATACCGCGGTCCAGACACGGACACCGAGCGGCTGCAATACGGGAGCTGATTATTGTGTTCGGCGGCGGGAACGAAGGGATAGCGGAGTACCTCCATGTTTACAACACTGGTAAGCTAACGTTAGCTGGACGCTAACTAGCAGGTTAGCGGCTAATGTTTTTAGCATGCGCAGGAGTCAAACAACAAAAGCTCATGGCAAAAAGGGCTTGGCTTAAAGTGGTCTTTTTATTTTAAAAGTCCTTGACAATTTTAGTATAATTATGGTTGCGGTATGATGGCTTTGTTGTTGTAAACTAGCCTCTAATATCAGCTAGTTAGGTAGTTTCTGTAAGTATTTTTTCCCGGAATCCAGCTACTTAAGTTAGCTCTGCCGTTATGTTAACTGGTCAAACCGAATCCCAGGCAGGAGCAGCGGCAAGTCATTTGTGTTGAGTGAAAACAGTTGAACTTTAATGAAAAAGTGTGACTAAACACAGTTGAATATAGCTTTAAACATACTGACGCTGTAGTTGTCATTGCAGTGTTCGCAGAGATTGAGCCTGATGTTTGTATTCAGGTATGAGTGTGTGTGAGCTGAATGATTTTCTTTTTTTTTTAATTAAAAGTCCTGTTCAGTGGGTTAGGTGGTGTTTGGGGTAATATACATCTAGCTACTGGAAAAATAGCTTTGTTTGTAAGAGTTGTTTAGGGTGTGTAAAATATCTAAGGCAATCTGGATGCTCTGTCTACTGCAATGGATGACATCTGGCCTTTCTTTCAGTATCAAAGCAGTGGTTTCTGCCTGCAGTGAGGGGTGACATCCCACCCGGCTCTGCTGCCCACGGTTTTGTCTGCGAAGGCACTCGAATACTGGTCTTTGGCGGCATGGTTGAGTTTGGGAAATACAGCAACAGCCTCTATGAACTTCAGGTAATGCCATCAAATTTCTCCAGTGGTCTGTTCTAACCCTGTTGCGGTCACAAAGAACATTTTCAAATCTTGACTTTGGTCCCGTGTGGCTCAGGCTAGTCGCTGGCTGTGGAAGAAACTGAAGCCCCGAGCACCCAGGAATGGCTCTCCTCCCTGCCCTCGGATTGGACACAGCTTCACTCTTGTGGGTAACAAGTGTTACCTGTTTGGAGGGCTGGCCAATGATAGTGAGGACCCCAACGGCAATGTGCCAAGGTACTGTGCACATCGCTTTCAGTGGAGATCCACACTTAAAGTCAATCAAACTGTACAGCCAACCAGCAGGGAGGCAGTACAGTTTGATATAAAGCCTCAATTTAAGAGAATTTTTTTCACCATTTTAGATACATGGGTGACTTGTATGAGCTGGAGCTGCAGTCAGTATCCGGGGCAAGAGCCTGGAGCATCCCAGAGACAAAGGGGGCTGGTCCCTCAGCACGGGAGTCCCACACCTCGGTTGCCTACACTGGCCTCGGCTCCCCGAAGCTCTACATCTTTGGAGGGATGCAAGGATGCCGGTTAAACGACCTCTGGCAGCTTGACCTTGGTAGGGTGTCTTTATTGACAGATTATATTGACTATAATCTGTTTCAGATAGGAAAACATGGAATCTTTTTAAGATAAGACAATCCTTTATTCATCCCTCAGCAGGGAAATTCACATTGTTCCAGCAGCATACAGGATAGTGCAATAGAGACATAAGTAGAAAAACAAGATATAATAAATAAAAACAAAGACTGTTAGTAAAAAAAGTTAGTAAAACTAAAAAACAACTGTAATTTACAAATTCACATAGCGGTGTGGGTATTGCACCATTGTCACATTTGCATCATTTAGTTGCTACTGTACCGGTACGAAACTGTGATGGGCTTCTTTGCATGTTTGCGGTGAGAAACAACCCTCTGGAGTATTTAAACTTCCTCATCATGATCTTGTCCTCTCTTCAGACACAATGGTTTGGTCGACGCCTGAAACCAGGGGCTCCAGGCCACTCCCCAGAAGCCTTCACACTGCCAGTGTCATTGGAAACGAGTAAGGGATCCTTCACTGTCTGCGTCATATCCCTGCGGATGTCTAGTTTGTATGTGACACGTGACCAGACTAGCCTTTGATAAACTGCGGTGTGTCCCTGTGTCTGCAGGATGTATGTTTTTGGTGGCTGGATTCCTGTTCCAGAGTCGGACAAACACAATGCTTTAGGAACTAAATGGATCTGCACTAACTCCTTAAGTGTACTCAACTTAGGTCAGTAATTTCTCAACAAATTTTTACCTTATTGGTTCAGTTTTGGCAAAAAAAAGTGATGTTAAATCTTTTTTAACATCAGGTTTTGTCAAAATGTAACACCACTGCTCTGCTGTAGGGGAAATTTTAAAGTATAATCTATCTAGTTGGGCTTTCTGCATCCTTCAGAGGCCAGCAAGTTCACTGCTGCCCTGTTTTTCTCTCACAGACACTATGAGCTGGCACAAGCTGGGTCCAGAGCAGCAGGATGACATTGAGTCCCAGCTGCAGAGCCAGGGACCCCAGAGTGACGACCCGTATGCCTGTAGGCCCAGAGCCAGGGCTGGCCACTGTGCTGCCACCGTCGGGTCCAGGCTTTATATTTGGAGCGGCCGCGACGGATACCGCAAGAGCTGGAACTACCAGGTCTGCTGCAAGGACCTCTGGTACCTGGAGACAGGTGAGAACTGAGAGCGAGCTGTTAGTAATTAGTCATTGAAGTCTTGTCTCATGTCAGGGCTGACAAAAAACTACCAAAAAGCAAATACAGTTAGTCAGTGTAACGTTCTGTATTCTGTCCTCAGACCGACCAGCCACCCCAGAGGCAGTGTTACTCATCAAATCCACAGTTAGCATGCTTCACGTGGCATGGCGCCCCCTGGCGGCGGCAGACTGCTACATCCTTCAGATCCAGCCTGTGTGTCCTCTAAGCACTGCAGCCAAACCAGCCGATCCAACTAGAACAGATGGACTGGAGGGGAAGGATAAAGACTCTGCGGGTTAGGAGAGGGAACATTCAGATATCTCCTCAGTGAGGGCGCTGGGTCTGTAGAGGCTTGGCTCAGGACGCAGCCACAAAACATGGAATAGTTACAGAATGAAAAAATAGACTAAACAAGCAAGTTCCCAACCTGAAAAAAACACATTAACAAAAAACAAAGAACCTACAGCATGTGCATCAGGTTGGGGAACTTTCTCAGGTCATTTCTGGCACTACAGCGACATTTTGCTTAATTCTCCTTTCTCAGGTGTCCAGTCCCTTCAACCTCAAACTGAAGGAACCACTAATAAAGACGTGAAAGCATCAGCTCAGGTAGATGTGACTTACTTCACATGCTTAAATGTGTAAATAAAGATTATTATATGTAATGACACATCCCTGTTTTAGCATTCTAAATACTGCAGAGACCAGCAGACCAACCACAGAGAATTCAGCACTATTACTGAAGTTGTTTTTTCATGATGCATTCACGCTGAGTTTAGAGTGGTTTCATCAGACTGCTGCATTTATTTACTGTAGATTGGTTCCTCTGAGGATGATGCCATTTGAGCTCTAATAGTAATACAGACACAGAGGCACCTGTTCTGAGACCGCCCCTCTTACAGTATTTTAGTTACATACAGACACTTAGCAGACCTGCCACTACAGGGAACAAGAAACGTTGTGTAAAAGAACTTCCATCTGGTTTTAGCACATTTTTTAATTGATCAAAGTGGCATTGTGAAGGGTCTGGTGCTATTTATGTCCTGTTTTGTTTGTGCCTCACTCCAGCACTGCTCCCTATTTAGAACACGAGTCTTTTCATTTTCTCCCTGAATTTCAGGATGTTTCAGCACAGCAGGAAACACATACAGTCAAATCGTCCAATGGCTCAGCAGAGACCCGAGCAGAAGGAGGGAGGAGCACTGGGAGAGGGACAGAGAAGGACTCGGACACAAAATGCTCCAGTAAGTCTTGTTGCCAGGTGATTAAATGCTGGATTAGCCGCGATGATTGTTGTGCTTCCACAAATGTAATTGTTTGGGATAATAAAGTATGCAGTACTTAAATGTTACTGCAGTTACTGTGATCCACTGACCTCCCGCCCCTCTGTCTGTGTGTTGGTTGCAGGTGTTGGTCAGGAGATTTCATCAACAGAGGTCAGCAGCTCAGCTAAGCACCAGCCAGGTAATGACGATGCCTCAAGCTCTAATGTCAGCAACACCCCAGACCCCTGCAGCAGGTTGAGGGTTGAAGTGAAGCTCACTGTGGACGTTCCTTTGCTTTTACAGAGAAACACTTTATTTCAGCTGACAAGACAACAGACTTCTACGCCCACACACACCAGGTCAGATTCTCCTGAGCAGTAATTATTAGCCCTTTCACTCGTTTTGGTCTAAACTAAGACTGTAGACTCTCACCTCCAGGTCCAGCAGAATCCAGGTGAAGCAGTGTGGTTTGACGTTGGCGTGTTCAAAACACTCTTCTCGGAGGCTAGCCACTACTTTCTACCTGCTGACAGTGACCAGGCGACTGCAGCCACCAGCAGCCGGCCCCTAAATACTAAAGAGGTAAAAAAAAACAACTTTCCCAGTACCCATCACACGGCTGTGCTGTTTTAATGTTAATAATATAAAGTGAGTATCAACTGGGACTCCATGAAGATGCCATTCAACTATTGATATTCCCCCAGAGGAAGCTGCCAGGGCCTCAGGACTACCAGGGCAGAGAGAAGCAGGAGCTGGCTCCAGGTCAGACCTACAGGTTCAGAGTTGCAGGCATCAACTACTTTGGCCAAGGAGACTTCAGCCCAGTCAGCGAGTTCAAGTCCTGCCAACCTGGTTTCCCTGGAGCGCCCTCTGCTGTCAAAATAACCAAGGTGATATATTAAGGATATTCAGAGACAGAAAGCAAGGACATGTGACAAATCATCTGGGGAACCTGGGGGAAATTGTTTTTCAGACTGAAAAACAGTTCCATGAATGAAGACAGAGCTGCTGCATTCTTCATATTCCCTTTCACACTCCTTTTTCTGCACAGGCCAACGATTCGGTCCACATCACGTGGGAGGCTCCCCCCTCTCCCTCAGGCCGAATCCTGGAGTACTCCATGTACATGGCGGTGAAGAAGAGCCGCTCCACCAGCTCGGATCGTCCGGGGCAGATGGCCTTCATCAGGATCTACCGCGGCACCAAGACATCCTGCTCGGTCAACTCCACCCACCTGGACAACGCCCACATCGACTGCTCCGCCTCCAACCGACCAGCTGTCGTGTTTCGCATAGCTGCTAAGAACGAGCAGGGCTACGGCCCAGCGACGCAGATCCGCTGGATTCAAGGTGAAGGAAGGTTTTGTTTTGTTTTTTAACATTTCTGCTCATTTTTCACATTAAATGAGTTTTGGACAGATGTCAACTAGATTCAACCACCTGTTTCTGTCTTTTTAGATCCCAGTAAATTGCGAGCATCCTCATCCAAAGCAGACAACAGTGCAGAGGCCGACCAGGATGCAGCTGACAGGTAACCAGAGTGACCTCTCCTGATTCATTTTCACTTTCGAAAATTGAAATTTTTATTGAATCGTCTCCTGCATTTCTTTTGTTTTTCTTGCAGCTCCAGCTGAACATGTTTGGACCAATGACATCGTGTTTTGGAAAAGATAAAGTGTGCACTCAGGAAGTTGCTCAGATGTTGTAGATAGTTTTGTTAATTTATTTTTTTAAGTATTTAATTACTCCCTTGTAAATAGATACACATTTTCATAGGACGCTTGACCACTTGGCTATTTTAGTTCAACAAATGTTTTGTTAAGTAATAATATGTAATATGATGTCGACCAAACTACAAGTATGATTTCAAACTTTAAAGGTTGGAGGTGCCTTAGAGCTTTAATCAGCCACTGATTTATACAGTGCGTCATGGTTTTGAATGAAACACAGGTGGTAAGATGTTTTCAGGGCCAGTGTACATCCGAAAGAAAATCTATTTTTAGTGTGGACCACTTTTACAATCCTGTTCACTCTGAAATACCAGGAATCTCTACAGTGGAATGTTATTGTTTTATAGTCATAATTACATTTTACATTTCTGCATCACATATGTTGCTTCATGATTTTGTTGTATTTCTCTTGTCATTATTATCACCACATTGTTTTCTTTGTTTATAAGTTACAAGTTTATGTAAAAAAAAACAAATATCAGTCCTGAATCAAAGATTGACACACTACTTGCGTTTCTGATATTAAAGGTATCAAGAATATCACATCAAGATGTTTGCGTATTGTATTATTATTCTCTTCCCTCCCCTCCTCCGTCTGGACTCAGATTATTACAGGACGTGGAGAGGTTGCTATCCAGACCGGTGCTACAAGTGTTTAATAACAAAGCGTGTCGAGTTTGTGGAGGACAATCATTTCTGGCAGTGTTTGTGGATTTCGGTGGGCTGCTTGAAGCTTATTGTCTGTGGGTTCAACTGTCTGACCATTCATGGAGATTGGCCTCTGGGCAGTGCAGTGCTAGCCTGGGAACCAGACGAATGTGCGAGCTCATGTTTTATTTGCCCTTGCCAGGCTAGTGCAGTGCCACAGTTAGTTACTTAGTGATTTTAGTATCTGTAGGAGGAGACATGCCTCAGTATTCTTGGCTGGCCATCCAGACAGCTGATGGGTGTCCAGCTGATTTCTGTATGCATGAAGTGAGCAGGGTGTGTTGGTTTTTGGGTCGGTATAATAAGGCTTTTTTCACTCATCTGTGCAATAAATACATATAGATATGCTCACTTTCCTACTTAATATTAGTAACCATTGGTTATTAGAGGAATTAGAGGTTTAGGCTTACATAGTCGATATATCAGTTACGTAGTTACTATAGTAACGTTAGGCAGTAAACTGTGTGTGGTAATATCAAGATGTGGCAACACAACAAAATATAAAACCAGTATTAAAGTTGTCTTTTCAGCGAGAGAAATGCACTTCGGGAAAAGTTTCCCATGATCCTACAGTTTGTAGTTCACCGATTAGCTAGCTAGCGCTGGCTAACACAGCAAGTTGAAAGTAGAGAAGAAAGTAGTTCCAAGTTGAACGAGAGGTAAGTGGTTTTCGGGGGCTAACTGCTCAAGTGTGTAAAATAAATGGCACTGTGGTTCGACATGCTTTGTGGGGTCTTAATTCGTTGCTTGAAACCAAAATGCGCACCGGTTTGTACATAACGTCATCCATGGTAGCAAGCTGAATTCAGTTGTGCTAACGTTAACTACTTGGCTTGCATGTAGCTAGCTGTTTAGCCTGCCGCGTCGCTCAGAATTTAGTTTGAATTACAGTAGTTGTTTACATTTTCATTTGGAAAAGCTGACGGCGTCATGAATGAAATGCAGGGAGTGTCCGATAACGGACGCACCAAAGTAGCTAGCTGGCTAGTTAGCTTATTAAGTCGCGGGACACAGGGCGCGACATTTAAAGCAACTCGATGTTATTGACAGACTTGTGACTTGAGTTAGCAGTGTTGACCCCTGAATTATGATCAGTCCACAGGCAATCTGAGTCCATTATGAATTATAATCACATGTGTTGACCCAGATGTTAGACTTTATGTGTGTATCCAGTGTAGGGTAACGCCATTAGGTTGTATTTGAAGGGAGCCCGACGTCAACAAACCTCATCCACTGCTCATCAAGTTAGCTAAATAGTCTGGTTTTGTTTTGTGGCACTTACCTAACAGCAAGATGCATTACTGGATTATGAGTCGGCATATGAAACTACAATTCGTGCAGTGATGATGGCACCTTGAAGTGAATTGTTGTGTGTGACATTGGTCTGATTGTTGCCTCAGACACATTCATGATGCTTGATGTGGGTCAGTAGTTGTAATCACAGACTGAGTATCCACAGCAGAGCCAGCAGCCAGGGAGGGGACGACTAATCACTTGAGATTGATTCAGAGCCTTTGCCTCGACTGCTAAGAGGTTGAGATTTAAACAAGTAGCTGGGGGACTCTTCTCAAAGCCACCATGGTAACTAACTGACAACAAAGGCAGGCCACACTTTAAGTGTGCAGGCAGTTTTTCCTCACTGAACAGAGGGCACGCTGACAACCCCTATTCCTCTTTTCGGATACAGACACACAGCAGTTCCTTTGCTTGGTTTATCCATCTTTTCTTTATCTCCTCCTGCCTCTGGCTCTTCCCTGCAGCGGCAAGATGACCTCCTCCGCCCTCGGCCAGTCGGCCCCTCTCCTCCCAAACCTGGAGCCTGGGATGGGGAAGTCCGCAGCCATGCTGGGGTTGTCTGCTGGGCTTGGGGGAGCAGAGATGGAGCTGCAGAAGATGTTAATCGACGAGAGGATGAAGTGCGAAAACCACAGGACCAACTACCAGACACTCAAGGCTGAACACGCCAGGTACAGCTAAAGCTGATCTAATATAAACTTCTTTTATCCTTGTCTTTTGCTTCATATTGTAACCCTGGAGAAAATATATTCTGTTTTCCACCATGCATTCCCATGTGGTTCAGGTATCTGTTGGTACTGGTACTGTGCTCAGTCTCAGCCCCTGGCGTCTTTTTCTTTTGAGCAGCTTGCAGGATGAGTTCACCCGGGCGCAGGGCGACCTGAAGCGCCTGCTGAGTGACAAACAGGCTCAGCAGGAGAAACTGCAGCTGCTGTTGGCCGAACTCAGAGGAGAACTGCTGGATAAAACTAGGGAGCTGGAGGAGCTTCGACTGCAGGTAAACCAAGCATCGGGAACACAACGAAAGGACACATTTCTTTCTTTGTTTTAATTTCTTTTAAATTCCACTGACTTTCTGGATACAAATACGTGTGTGTATGTTGACCAGGTGATGACCCCTCAGCGGCTGGAGCTGCTCAGAGCTCAGGTGCAGCAGGAGATGGAGGTTCCAGTCAGAGAGAGGTTCAATAAACTGGAGGAGGTCAGTCTGTTTCTGTATCATAGGTCAGTAATGTGACACATCAGTGCATCAATTTAAGTTTTATAATTCCCCTGTAATTATGGATGAAATCACATTTTCAAACTATTTAGAAAAGTGTGTGCGCTCAGGGGAATAGCGGCTCATTTCCATTCCGTCTGCTTGATTGCTCCCTCTTTCCTGATTTGGAGCTAATGTGTGCTGCTTTTTTTTTCAGGAGACAGAGAAGTACAGGTCTGAGTACAACAAGCTGCGGTATGAGTTCACCTTTCTCAAGTCCCAGTTTGACCACCAGAGAGAAGAACATGCTCGCATATTGGAGGAGAGGAGAATCCGCTACGAAGCAGAGGTGGGTTTGTTATTGTGGTTGCTCAGATTTTCAATGGAATTCTAGTGTGTCTTAATGATAAAAGTAGATGCTAATTGAAATAACCTGCTTCCCGTTGTCAGATCACTCATCTAGAGAAGGACAGGGAGGACCTGGTGGCTCAGTACCAGGGTTCAGACCCGCTGCGTGATGGGAAACGAGTTGAGGCCCTGCTGAGGGAGAAAGCCCAGTTCCACCTGCGGCTGAAGGGCCTGGAGGCGGAGGTGGCCGAGCTTCGCGCCCAGAAAGAAAACTCGGGCCAGCAGGCCGAGAACGTCCAGCGCATCCAGATCAGACAGCTGACAGAGTCTCAGGCTGTAGTGAAGTCGCTCGAGGTGAGACAGCAACTACAAACCCTACCCGCAGGATGATCACATTTCATCATGATTTTGCTACAAATGCGACAGAGAAAATAGTTTTATTTGGTGATTAGTTGGATCTGATTGGCTGTTGGTGTGACAGGCGGAGCGACAGTCGTTGCGTCTGCAGCTGGAGCGCATGGAGAGCGAGCTTCATGTGACCCACGAGCAGAACAGCCAGCTCACCGGACGACTGCACAAAGCTGAGAGAGAGGTCAACTCCCTCGCCGGCCAGGTACGCTGCTCTTTGACCTCCGAGGTGTCTTATCGATCTGGTTGAATTTTTAGATACTTTATGAATCTCATTTCTCACTGGTTTGAAGCGTCTAATTTCTGTGTTTTCCTGGTTCTCAGATTGAAAGCCTGAAGCATTCACACAAACTGGAGGTGGCCAGCGTCAAACTGGAGTGTGCACGCTCTAAAGGGGAGCTGGAGAGGGAGAGAGACACACTGCAGGGGCAGATTGACGGTATGGAACACACACTCCCCTCTCTCTGCAGTGAGAAATGGACCAAGCTCCTTGCTTTCTGCTTATTTCTATATTTCAGTTTTTGTCTTTCTGTGAACCACCTTTGATTTTGTGTTCAGTCCTTGTTTCCAACCCACATCCGTCTTGTTTGTCTTCACTAAAGAGCTGTGTAGGAAAGAAGTAAGCACGAAAAGTATTTGCAGCAACAGATTCTATGTTGTTCTTTGTTTCCTATGATCATCAATAGTCAGGAGTCTATTTTATTAAACAAAAAAATCATCAACTGATCTGGACCTTCACTTCTCTCAAAGCATGGATTACATGTTATCATTTGCCCCCGAAGAAAACAGAATGCTTCTAACTTTTCCTTCGTATGGTGACTTGTGTGTCTCAGGTCTGCAGGCGGACGTGGAGGTGTTGAAGGCTGCGGTGGAGCGACACAAGGAAGTTCTGGTGGAGAAAGAGAGGGAGCTGGTGAGGAAGGTGCAGTCTGCCCGTGAGGAGGAGTTCCGCAAAACTGCAACCTTGCACGAGGAAAAGTGAGAATCACCTTTAGTTTTATATCAGTCACTGATATCAGTCATCTTGTTTGAATACCCCGAAAAGACACAAAGATACAGGAGCTGTTCTTCTGTCAAAAGATCATTTCTGTGTTACCACTGTGCTACTCGTCGTTTTCTTCTGTTATTGTCTTTTCTGCTGGTGTACATTTAATTTTAGAGGATTTTCTGTTGCTTTATGCTGTTAGGTTGGAGTTGGAGAACCGTCTCGCTACTCTGGAACAGCAGAGGGCGCTGCAGGACGCTGCAGACCACGCCAAGGCGGAGGAATGGGAGGAGCGTCTTCGTAGCACCCAACATGGAGAGGAGTCAGCCCGCAGGGAACTGCAAAACCTGAGGTCAGCTTTGTACTGAATGTGGAGTTACTAAATCTACACAGCTGCCACAGCTATTTTTTATGTCCACCATTGTTATCTGCGATGTCTTTTAAAAAAAAAAAATGTGCATGTAGCGGCCACAGTTTATTTGCTGAAACACATTTAGATGAGATTATGCACTGCATTATCACAGTCTGTGGTCGGCTGTGTTGTTAGTTTCTTTTTCAGCCTCTTTGCCCCAGGTTCTGTTCCCAAACGTTTTGTGGTCAACTGTTGAAAATACATGGTGCCAAGGTGATACTCGCACAGCCTGTGAAGCCATTTTATACAATTATTTAGTGAAAATTACAGCACAGTAATCTTTAAGTTAGGTGTATTGTCATTTTATCTCTGTTCTTTAAGGAAATCCACTGCACTCATTAACGCAACTGTTTTGTGTCTTATAGAACCAAACTGCAGCAGCAAAGCTCACAGCTTGAGGAGCTTGAGAGACAAAAAGGAGAGATCGCCGACCTGCAGCAGGTGAGTCAACATCGACTACCTCCAAGTGTTACTTGCCCTGCAGTCAGCATAGCATGCCAAAAACAAACCTGGGGGGGGGTTTGTGAATTTTTGTTTTTCTGACCCAACAGCAGAACCAGGACCTGGGTGTCCAGCTGGGGACACTGTCTCACTCTAAAGGTGACCTGATGGAGACAAACCAGCGACTGAGAGAAACACTGGACAGAGCCAGGGAGGAGCTGAGGACGGCCCGAGCCCAGGCTGAGAGGAGCCAACACGAGGCCGAGAGGTACATGTGCTGGTCTGCCTTCACATAAATCAGCTTAAGTATTAAACAGGACTCTCAATTAAAACGCACGTTGTTGTTGTTCCTCCTCCAGGCTGGTGGAGGATCGTCAGGTGGAGTGGTTGGAGGAGAAACACAAGCTGCAGGAGCGAGACGCTGGGCTGCAGCAGAAGTACTCTCAGGTCAAAGAGAAACTGCAGAGGGCAGCGGTGGCCCAGAAGAAGGTACAGCTGCTCCCTACAACAGCTTTACTGTGTACAATGTGAAAATGCATCATAATACTGTCAAAGTATATGACATCATAATACTGTTAAAGTGTGTGTGTGTGTGTGTTCAGAGGAAAACGCTGACAGAGAACAAAGAGAAGAGACTGCAGGATAAGATCCAGCTCCTGGAGGCCAAGATAGAGGAGCTGGAACTGGAAGCTGCTGCAGCCAAGAAGTAAAACTTCAAATCTCTCATTTTCTGAAAGAAATAATACAGTTGAGTTAAAGGGCCAGGAGCTGCTATGTCACTAGTCAAACTTACCTTTTTCCTGAGTAACATGTCACCCTCTCTTCATCTCTTTTTATGATATTAGACATTAACCGTCAACACAAGATAAATTAGGAAACTACAATTGAGCCAGTGACAGGCCTGCCCGAAACAGTTGGGGTGTCAAGTGGTCTAATTTCGAACACCAAAAAAGTAACTTGTTTTCCCTCTCCGTCCAGACGTTCATCTTTCTCAGAGGAGCAAGCTCAACTCAGCAGACGGTTGAAGGAGCTGCAGCGACGACACAACGAGTTTCGACGGCTCCTATTGGGCGGCCAGGCTCCCTACAGTGCTGGCCCCGCCTTCCTGGCCTCCTCACCCACCCCCTTCCTCCTCCTGGGGTCTGAGGGACCATTCTCCAACATACCAGTAAGCACAACTAGCAGTGAACAGAACCTTTCGCATCAGAGACCACTTTCTACACCCAGGAAATAGACCAGAATGCAGATAACACCATAAGTTGAGTTTTTGACACACACAGAAACCAGCTGAGTGCAATAAGCTCACACCTCTTCTCTGTGGGGTTCTTAAAATTTCATATTGAAGTGAAGCAGCCGATTACATGTTATGCACCGTGCTGAGCTTGTGGAGTTACAAATGAAGATCAAATATCACAAACAAACCCACATGGCAGAGGTTGACTGGCCAGTAAACAACGATGAAGCATTAATGTGGCTGCTAATGTGCTGGTAACATCTGCTGTTTGTCCCTCGTGCTGCAGGAGGAGCAGCATCAGAGGGAGCTGTCTCTGCTCCGTCGGAGGCTGGAGGACCTGGAAAACGCCCAGCAGCAGCAGCTGGAGGAACTGGGATCTCTGGTGCACAGGGACCGGGACCCCGCTCCCCAGCCTGACCTCTGACCCCACCCCCCCTACTGCCCATTGGACTTGCATTTGAAATGCAGCTTGAGATGGTGTCCTGTTGGTCACATCAAGGACACCAGCATTGTTTTTATAAAAATAGAAGCATTATTTATTGGTGCATTTCTGTAAAAATGGAGAGATGAGAATGCGCCTCCTCTCTGACATCCTCAGGGGTTGATTTTGTATTGAGATGTTTGTTGTTAGCGCTTGAGCTAGTTTACACAGATGAGTCGATACGAGGTTAAAGATACTACAGGCTATGAATTGCACAATGTTTGTACCGACTGTTGATGTCATTTCCAACAAGTTTCACTTGAACTGTACAATAATGTTTTACAGACTTTTTTCCTGACATATTTGTGGTTTTGACTTTGTTCAATTAATAGTAGTTGCTCTTCACTGTTATGACCATAACACACAATGCTGCTGTGATGGACATTTAGTTCAAAACTGCAGTTTCAGACACAGGACTGCATTCAGTAAAAGTGTCCTTTAATAGAAGTTACTGACAGAAGATATGTGCCTCACTTCAGTATCTTCAAAGTCGGCCATTTTAATGCCAAAAACGTCCCATGATTCAGAGTCACGTCAGGGCAGCACACCCTGAGAAGGCATTTTATCACAAGACAAAAACTCCCTACTGACTCCTGAAATCGCCACCATGGTTAGCAGCTCCTCTGAAACTGTTTCTTAACTCAGTACCTCATCTCCGTCTTAGTAGCGGGCTGATGCATGCTGGACAGAAGTCTCCTCGGTCCTCTCCTGACAGCTTTTGTTGTGTGTCATTCACAGTTCACAGTCGGTCAAAGGATGGTTACCTAGTTCCAGGAGCAGCTTTTTAGCCCATCAAACAAGTTTTTAACATGATGTAGTTGCTCCGTCAGCTCAGTAGGGGCTCCGTTTTGGTCTAGTTTCTCTTTGATCTGTAGAAAAGGCAAACGTAACCAAAAGAACAATCGTAGGACATTTTACAGGCATGTTAAAAATCTGTCAGTGGTGTGAGATATGTTCCAGACACACCTTTCAATTTAAAGTGTCAGCCCTTTACTGTGATACTGCTCTGTGAAGACTTAGCCTTATTAGTCCTGTCATCTTAAGAAATTGACACTTGTTTTCAATATGAATCGTTGCATTCTTGAGTCAAGTTAAAGTTAAGTTTTTGCAGTGAGAACAGGAAACAGTGATAAACCCAGCAAAAGGAAATCAGGAGGTTCAAAAATCTCATTTCCTCTCCACAAGAGTGTCTCATGTGATTGCTGGTTTCACAAGTGAAGTCACTCTTGGCTGTCGGCTGTCAACATCTCAGGTGCATCTTAGTCCAAGGAGACAGCAAATGAAACGTGGATAAACTAAGACCAGTTGTGGTGATTTCTAATATCTTAGATCTGATGTCATCCATGTGTCACACACACATGATGATTTGTAATTGGTGTGAAAACACCACTGAACATGAAAAGTGTGAGCTAGTCTGGAGATGAAGAGAACTGACCTCTGTGAAGTATCGCTGGATGAATTTGTAGAGCTCTTGGAGGGCTGCAGCTTCGTTGAACTCGTTTTCATGTTTCTGAAATGACAACAAACATCCATCAGCATGTCATCACAGTGCCGCTTTTTAAAAAAATTTTTTTTCAGATTTTGTCCTGAAATGGACGTTACCTTTGACTCCTCCTGCAGGAAGTCCTTGAATTCTGAGTCTGTGATTGGAGGCTGGTCTCTGATCTGCTTGTGGTAGGCCTTTACTTCCTGTTTGAACTTGGGAATGTCTTTGGCATAGAGGAGCTTGTTGGTTGGTGCATGCTGCAACACAATAATATTCAAGGTATAGTGTGAATCAAACTTTCTTTTTTGCATTCATGGGTGCAAAACTCCTGTTGGTAGATGCATGATTTTGCTTTCATATTAGGATCCACTGTTGGTTCCATCTCTGCCTACTGTCTCAACAAACAAAAGGAAAAGTGGACCTCCTGCAGTAACACATTTTGAGACTTGGACTTTACCTTCCCCAGTTGGGTCTCACTAAGAGAAAAGGAGTCCATGAAGGCCTGGGCAATGACAGACAGGCAGCCGTCCAAATTTGGGGTCTTCTCAATGTCGAAAACAAACTGGGGGTTTTTCAGGATGTTGACCCAGAAGCGCAGAGGCAAACTGGTAACGGGGCGACAGTAACCAGGGAAGAAAAACAGGTTTTTAAGATTTGAACTTCAGCAGCAGCATCCCTAACATACATCGTATGAGGGACTTTTTTTATTTTCCCTTCTGTCCACAGAGCTTTTGATGTCCCAGTGTACCTGTTGGTCTTCCAGATGTGCAGGACATCTGGGTCGGCGATCTTCATGTTGTCTGCCTGAGTGTCCAGGAAGTCAAAGAAGTATTTGACAGCATGCGGGGCTCTGCAGTGCGGCATCCCCCAGATAGATCTGAACAGGTTCTCCACGAATGAATGCACTGCCACCTTGAGGAGAAAGAACGAGGCAAAGTCATTCTCTTAAAGTTCAGAACAGTGAAAGCCGCGTTTTTCAGTTGTCTGTCTGAACATACACGCTTCTATTTTAAAATCAATCCAGCTGCACACAGGCCATGTAAAGGCTTGCATTTAAACGTGTACACTTTGTGTATTGGGCTCTGCCAAAACTCAGGTGACCTATGATCAATACCGTGCCTGAACGCATCCGGTGTAGACCGACAGGCACTGAAGCTGCTGCTGCTCTGCTAACAATAGCACTTCCTCTGCTACATTAACATTGCCACTGGTGGTAAAAATAAGCATGTAAGAGACAGATTCTGGTGTCAGTTCTGCTAGTGTTGGTGCGTGTCGAAGTAAAATGTGGCACTGTGACTGGTTCCTCTTGCCTTGGTGGAGAGCAGCTTGGTGAGGTACACTTCCTTCAGTTTTAACTTCTTCCTCTCACCCTTGTTTATTTGGTCCTCGTCTACATCAGGGTCGATCTGCACAAAATAACCATAAAACAGCCATTACATTAGTCTACCTCAGTTCAGTTATAATACTCAGTGATATGTACAAATACGTGACGTGATTAAAATGTTCACGTCTTATAAACGGATTTGATGATTCACCTCTGCAAACATAAAACACTAACTTACCAAGTGGAAGTATTTTCCAGAGAAGTTCTCATCATCTAAAAAGGAAACAAATCAACCGAAATCAACAGTAATCATTAGCTTCTTCTTCTGCCATCTAGCATTTAGTTTGGTGGTTACAAATGTGTAATATGCTGCTAGCTGATTCTGAGCTTTCAACCTCATCTCAAGGTCCTCTGACTCGGGTGTCACGTCACATCATGTGACACATGTTCCAGTTTTAGGACGCATGACAACTCAGCCAGTTCCATTTGCTGATCAAGACTGTAAACTCAGAAAAAGCTGGTAAGAAAACCTTGAGTTGAGATTATTTTGCCACACGAACTGATGCCAAGGCCAAGAAAACTTCAACAGTTTACATGGCTGGTACAAAATGTACCACAAGCTGGTTAGACCCATTTGATGCTTACAATTTCACTCTTTTTCTCTGTTAACTTCCAATTAATAGTACTTCATTTTTAACTTGATAGCTAAAGCTGGTTGAATAGAAGGACCCACCAACTGTTTTTCATCTAACTCACGTTAAAAAAGTGAACAGGCATATTTCCTTTAAGTGTAAAGTAAGCAGCTGTTACCCTTCACACTTCCCTGCGGGCTCAGAGGAGGATGAGTTTTCCTGGAAAGCATTTTGATTGTCGCTCCATCAGGAACCTACAGGAGTACAAGAACAACACACAGAAAGGTTAATAAATGACATTTTCTGTCATTTTACAACCTTGCTATGAAATTAGTGAAACAGTATGAGATGAAAACAAAGAATTACATGGCGCCTTTACATTTCAGAAGGCTTACATTTCTAAATTATAAGCCTATATTTAAATATTTATAATTCAGAAATGTCCCCAGAATTGGGTATTTCCATGATTTCGTCAGACAGCAACACTTATGTTTCTCAGATGAGCAATCATGTGTAACACAGTTGTGTAACAAAGTTGCAGTGTGGCTTTGCAACATGGCCAGCACAGTCGAGGCTACCAGGCGATAACACAGCTCGTGTGTTTCTCCCAGGCTCTGATGCCACTCTGATAGACACATAGACTGTTAGACACAAAGCACAAAAGAATTCCCTGATCGCATTAAGAAGCCATTACAAACCGCTCCCTCCAGTGCGTTTCTTCTCGTTTCTATAAAAACGCTCTTCTTCTCAGCTTTAATGACAAAGTGAGATGCAGAAGAGCTTCCAGCCTCCTCGAATTGACCCATTCAACTGGTCCAAATTCAATTCTGTTGTTGCCAACAGGAATGATGTGTCTAAATTTAACTGAAAATGTCAAATTAAGAAAAGTAAAAAGTTGTTTGGGGACTATCTGCCTTTTGGTATAACACCACGCAGACCTCCTGGGTCTATACGCTTTTTGATGTTCTTACATTTAAAACTAGCTATTATTTGGGTCCTTCAGCATGTGAAACTATGGAGCCTTTTCCTGTAAGATTAAAGTTGTCGATGTTCAAAATATTAAAAAGGGAGCTATTTGCAATGAGGGCTTTGTTATTTGCATTTTGAATCAAGTTGCTGTCAAACTGTCAAATTCTATTTGACAGAAAATACCTGAATGCATGCTCTCTTCCTGTAGGCGGAGAAAGCAACAGCAATACTCAAAGTGAGAAGAGGGAAGTTATGCCAACTGACTCAGGCTCAGCTCAGCTCCCCTGTGTGTTTTAGTGGGGTTGTTTCTGTTTGGTTACACCTCAGCAGCATCCTCTATCCAGCGTGCCGTTGGCCCACACAACAACACAGTCTCTCATTTCTCACCTTGTAGTGCTTGAGCGTGTTGAGCATCGTCACCTCTCCGATAACCTCAGAGCTCGCATCCACTTCCTCAAGACGAACAAAGGATCCATCCTTCTCATACTCTGGTGGGAAAACGTGACCAAGTTATAGTTAAACAGCGTGAAAAGTCTTTTTTTTAAGGACATTAATCTTTAATAATGGGTCACAGATATATAGTTTGAATTTTTATAAAGAGGCTCAGTCATTTCCTAAAACAGTTGGGTTTGTAGCAAATGTTCCTCAAACAGGAGGAAATAGTACATTTGTTGGGAGCCACAGCGTTCTATGTGGGACTGGCATAATAAACTACAGTGTGTGTGTGTTTATGGTATTGATGTCGACCAATGCATCGCGTGGCTCATTGATGCATTTTTATTTGTATTGTTTTCGGACAACAATGGAGTTCTATGGCAAAAAGCAAGAAGATATATCAAGTTTGTTAGTAGGATCAATTCATTGTTTTCTAGAGTGTAATGTCAGTACTTGCAGACACGGAACTAAAGAGAATGGTCTGGTACTCACCGATACAAGCGTCCCTGAGCGCGGTGCTGTAGGGGAAACCAAACTTGGCCTTGAAGGTGGACAGGATTTTCTCTTTGACTTGCTCCACTGAGTCACAGCTGAGAGTGTTGACCTCCAGAGGCTCGCTGACCTCTCCGTCACTGCCCACTGCAAACAGCACCTTCAGCTTCTGTAGGCAATAGAAAGATGGACAAAATTGTTTGCCAAGTACTGGCAATAACTCTTACGAGATCTTTACAGCCAGCCAGATTTTAAACAACTATCTCTACATTGATGTCCTTAGCTCATCATTCATTCATTCATTCATTCATGAGCTTACTCACTGCTCAGATGTATACGCTCAGATTGTAGAATCTGTGCTGGAGTGCATGTGTGAATGGTGACTAAAAGATTGCCACACTAGCAAATACACACAGCTGCTTGCATTCATACTTACCAAAAACCACCTAAACCACCACTAATGCTAACCTCATCAAAACAGCACTAGTTTCATATTCCCATATGCATTAGGAAACTTTCAGGTAAGGTGTGGTTAATGAAAGGCTTTTACAGCAGTGTCGTACGAGTTAATGCATCATTAGTCTCCATCTTCTTTCCCTTCTTGCAGTTTTGCGGCTAATGCGTGCACAGGCTAATGGATGGAAACGAGCAGTAAAGTGAGATGGTGGTTTGTTAGATTAGATAAAAAACATGCTTGACTGCTGTGGGTCGGGTCACTGTGGCAGCAGAGAGAAGGAAATGTAAAAGAAGAGGGAACACAGAGCACTGAAGATGCAAGTGTTACATGCTGTGCATCAGTAGCAGTTTGTCTGTCTGTCAAATAACAAAGGTATGTAGCTAGCTTACTGTCAAACATTTGATACCGGGTGGGAAACACAAGACGTCTGCAGGATTACTGTTGCAGTTAGCAAAGCATGTTTCTTAAAATATTTAGATATGTTTTCAGAGCCTTTCAGATGATTAAATCAACACGTGCATCACCTCATGTGCATGAATCAGGTCTACTGAATGCACCTTTAACCCACATTTGACTACGTCGTATTTACAGACTGCAGCTACTGTAAGTTCCATGAACTCCACAGAATTACAGAGAATTTGATTGTGGAAGTACAAAATAAAGTTCTGCCTCAGTGTGAGTGTCTCTGTGCATGCCACTCGTATTTTCCTTCTCTCTCAGTTTAAATGATAAATAAATGCTTTATAAATAAATGATGTTTCCATCCCTTATAGAGAGTCGTTTGTTTACCAAAGCTGGGCTGTGTGAGTGGGGTCTAAAAGAGACACCTGCACATGAATATACTGTATGAAAACATCAGTTTCCATCTAATACTACAGATTCATTTTCTCTCATTTATTGTCATTTAATGCAGTGCTTCCCAACATTTGCTACACAAAATGACATTTATTCGTTCCTCTAATCTTTGCTTTTTTTTCTCTTGAAATACTGGATAATATTACTTCTTCAGGCAACTTAAAAACTACTACTAGTTTGATTTTACTTTGCCTTACTCATAACACATAGACATATGCAACTTTCGACGATGGGTAACCAGTAGACGCTGCTTCATTTTAAGGGGTCACAAGCCCAAAAGGTTGAGAACTACTGATTTAATGGTCATTTACATCCTGTTGTCCTGTTGTCTAAGCTTAACATGGGATTTTTTTGCGTTCTCGCAACATTGTGCATTTTTCCACTTCACTTCCATATTAACATTACCCGAATTATAAAATAACCAAGACTAAAATACCTACGTCTGCATCTAGTGTCAGGAACTTCTCTCTGTGGCTCTGAGAAGTGGAGCGTGCTCAAAGAAAGGTTGTTCTAACAGTATGTGGGTTCACTGATGTGTTTAATCTGAGAAATGCTGAGACGTTCCTCTTCCTTGAATTAGATGTTTTGTAAAAGTCTGACTGTGAGTAGCTGCTTCCTTTAACAGGTTGTCACAGCTGTTTAAGTAAGGGTTTATTCATCAGAAGCAGCATATTACTGTACATGAAACATTTGTTTTTACACAATTTAAATTAATTTAGCTATTGGCTCCAACATCTGGTGGACGTGTAACATTTGATTATTTAAAATTTGCCAAAGGTTTCCTCTTAAGCACATATGCCAATGAGCTGCTTTGGTTGAGCAAGTATTCAGTAAAAACAAAACATCCACACTTTGGGCATCTTCATGTACTAAGGATAGCCTGTTGATCAACCCGAGCCTCTCTCAATATTTAGTTTCCTGTCACCATACTGAACACATCCCTCATTGCCGTAACCAAACGTCTTTCACTCTCATTTTCAGTCTTAATGTTCGACAGTAAGCAGATATCTCCTGCCAGTGGGGTGAGATGGTACTGTTTTTCAGTTTCATTTGTGTTACCAAGGTCAAAGTTAGAAACAGCAGCTATAAAAAGGTTGTTTTTAACTCTGCTTGATAAGTCTGAGGTGAATAAATTGAACTTTCCTCAAAATTCCTGTTTATTAAGCAATGTGAACTATTTCAGAACTTCTGCTTTGCAACATCCAGGAAATTCGTTTTTCAACATGCAGTAAATGAAGCCTTGTCAAGCTTTTTAAAGCTGCACAGCTTTGCATGTTAAAAAAGGGCACTAATAATAAAACACACGGGAGGAGGAAGTGGTTCAGTATCACCCGCTGTGCACTGACAAGCTGTCTCCATACTCTCAATGTGGCAAACAATCTTAGTCTTATCAAGTCAAATCTAGACCAGAATGTTAACACAAAAAACAAAGAAATGTGACCCACAATTTAGAAATGTGATATCATTATTTTTCTTCCAATACACACACTCTGTGTGGGGTACTGTGTATATATATAAGAAAGTACAGTTTTGTACTTGCCAAACTAACAGACCAAAAACAGAACAAAGAATCGGGAAGTGTTAATGATTACTTCCACATGCACAAGCACAACTGACTAAACCTGTGACATATGAAAGTGCACCGTGCATAGTTTGAAGTAAGTAAACCACCACACAAGAAATGATCTCTTGTTTGGGCTCAAGTAATCCACGCAAGGTGTAAAAAGTGTGTGTGCGTGTGTGTGTGTGTGTGTGTGTGTGTACCAGGGAACTGAAGTCTTGAGCCTGCCACAGCAGCCAGTCCTCACTGAGGGTGTACAGAGCTTTCTCTGTCACGCAGTCCACAGGCCCTTTTGCGGTCTGTTGTGTGAGAGCACTCACCATCAGGAACAGGTGCTGGCCAACACTTTCCTGCACAAAATCACAAACAGGAACTAAGTCGTTCAAAGGAGGCACAGAAGCTGTGGTAACTTTTCCTTTTCTGTCAACCCGTTTCTGAGTTGTGTTTAAAACACCCAGTAACAAATGAGGCAGGGCTCGTCAACAAAAATTGAGTGTTAGGCGTTGCCAGAATTTAGTTCTGACAAGAATTGATTTGTATCCACTGTACACATTATAACAGAACTGAACTGTGAACTACTGTACAGGGCTAATGTGCAAAACCATGGCGATGCTTCCTTTTAACCTCTGCCCACATACCTAATAACAGCCTCATTTAGAGTGGATGGGATGTAGTTTATCAAATGGATTAAGTAACAGCTCAAGTTGCTAGGGTGACTGTGAGGTCCCAATAGGCTATCTTTTAACCATCTAGTAGATGGTGAGATATTTCTGTGGATACGGGAAAACCAAAGTCGTTAGGATTCATCCTCTGGGCGTCATGAATGTCTGTACAAGATTTCATGGCAATACATGCAAAAGTTGAGATGTTTCCCTCTGACACTGTACAGCCACGCCGTTAGCGTGACTAAAAATAGCTGGCTGAACTTTTCCTTCGAGTTTGATAGAACAGCAAAGACTAAAAGAGACGTGAGAGCAACTGACCCGGAGGAAGCCATAAAGGCAGATGGACATCCAGTTGGTCAGCAGTTTCTCCACAGTGGACTCGGTGCGTCGTAGCAGTAGTTTGGGCTGAGCATTGCTGTTCTGCTGCATGAGAGCCCCCAGCAGAGCCTCCATTACCTCCGTCAGGTACGACAAGTTGTTGTGGAGCGCTACGGTCAGTAATGATGCCAACGTACACCTGGCAGAGAACAGGCAAACCCAGGACAAATAATCAGCAGATGAATCCATAATTAAAATAACTGTTAGTTGCAGCCCTAACAGACATCAGTAAGAAAATGATTGCAGTTGCAAAAAAAGACAGACAGATTAAAGTTAAGGTGAAGAAAATAGGATACACTAGAAGAGGCCATGATAGGCAAGAATGTATCATACAAGTATTCAGTCGCACACAAGTATTCAGACAGTCACACATAGAAAAACATCACAAACTGACTTGTCTTTGATGGTGAAGCTCTTCTGCTCCTCCAGAGCGTGCACCATAGACGTGAGGAAGAGCTGGTCCTGGATCAGCCTGGACAAGCCCTGGCAACACTCGTCGAGCTGAACCTTCACCACATCCTGATTTCAGGTCAGATAAAAGATAAAAGCACACATCACTGAGGAGTTACAAAGCGATACCAACATCATTAACAGCTGGTGTCAAATCTTACCTGACCGATGTCCTTGATGCACAATGTCATCAAAGATTCACTCTGAAAAGCGATAACAAAACGTCAGCTTTGTTCATCTGGCATTGATAATATATTCTATTTGATATGTCACAATTTACAGCATCAGTTTGTCAGGTGTGAACATTTGCTTTCTGTCCAGCTCCACTGTACCTGAGGAAAAAAGATTCTGGAGGCAAAGTGCTTATAGTCCAGGAAAGGAATAGCTCCAACATTTTCCATCAGGTCGGCTTTCTCTGTCTGCAGATCCACAAAACCTGTGGAGGACAGTTGCTTTTATGGACTGTAGTTTGACCTGATTTCCCTTTAGTGTCACGTAAAAAAAAAAGCAAGCATCAGTTTGGAGGTCACAAATAAAAAGAGGTAGTAAAGATGGGTGAGTGTGTACTGGTGCTGCAACTCACTAACTGTTCTTAACATTTAACACTTCTTAACATTTTTCTTTTTTAACACCAACTGTATTTGTGTGACAAGTATGACATCAGAAAAAGGAACACATTCAGGACATTTCACACCATAAAAGGCAACTGCATGTGTGTGTGTGTTGAGGCTCACTGTAGATAGTAAAGTGAGGTGGCTGAACGTGGGCCAGTGTGATAAGGTTGAGTAATAAATAATAAGGACATCACTTGAGGACATTTATCAGATTTCACACAGCTCCCTCTGAAGCCAATCATTAAATATTGTCTTAACACAAGCACCCATACAAGAGCTAAATAGAGCACGGTGGCTCAGTGGTGGCTACCTGGGGAATTTACTCAATATATGGGCTTTTAACCTTACTGCTATTACTGCTCTACAGATGCTTTGTGAAAATGTGTGACCGACCTTGTCTAATGTCATTCCTGATGTCGAGCTCCAGGTCTTCCATAAACTTGTTCATCTTAGCAGTGAGCTTCTTCTGTTTGCTTCGATAGACAATCACCACCACTGAAAGACAAAACCAAGCAGACAGAGAGGATTTTACAAATAAAAATAGAAAATGGTCCTCCTGCTAAGGTGGGTCAAATGACAAACCCTACTTTGTGTACTTACCAACAATAATACATGGTATTAGGAGGAGGACAGGCAGCATCAGAAAGAACAGATATAATGAAGATCCAAGGTCCAATGTTATTGTCTTGTCTCCATACTCTATCTGTAAAAATGCAATCACACTATATTTGAAAGGAATTTTACAGAGCACATGTTTACATGTTTACTACTTTGACAAAAGTTAACTTTTAGTTAATACATTGTACTGTTGTGACAATTATCACAATACATTTTGCATTTTGTTTTTCTATAGTATTGTCGAGATTGGTGTAGTGTGACTGAAAGATTTACCATTAACTGCTGAAAAGCAGCGTTGGGTGTCCCTTGAATGTCACAGATGAAAAATTCAGTCTGGCTACTGGTTTCTTTGCTTTCCATTTTGCAGTGGTATTGTTTCCCTTCATGAATGCCCCACACTGACAACTCTGCTGTGGTCATCTCCAGTTTGTCTGCCTTTTTCTGAAATGACAAAAGAAACAAATGATGACCTTTCATGTATTCATGTCCTATTTTTGGGCTAAAAAACTATGCATTACCTCTATGGTGATGCGGACATCGTTCCCTGTCCTCGTGGATGTGAAACTAGTGAACTTGGGTTCTGGATAGTGGATTATTGTTGTAGGGCAGGCCAAGGTTTTATTGGCCACTTTCAGAGACACAGTGCTTGTAAAAATCCCTTCAGTATTTCTAGCTGCAGGTGTTTCATAGGTGAGATTCTGCGTGAAAAAAACACACTGTGTTATACATAATATATATAATAATGTAATGGTACATGACATAATGCTAGAAGATGACATGGCATGACATGATTACCGTAAGATAACAATACATCGTGTGCGTCTACAGACCCACCTGATAGTTGCCATTTCTTGGAGGTCTGACCTCCTGCAGGGTGTGCCCGTGTATGATCCCATCCACAAACTCCAGATGGGATCCCGTGAGGGTGATCTTCCTCTTCCCACTACAGGTTACAGAGCAACAGCCAATTAGAAAAGAGGAAATCTAATACAGATTCAATACCATGCTAGTCTAATATGATGGTAAAAATATATCCGTGGGTACCACTTGTGTGATTTTGTATAAGGGTCACCTACATATGAGAATATAAGTCATTAAAATCATTAGGAATCATCCTCTGATGATAATGAACACCCTGTCCTTACAGCTCAATTCTTGAGATATTTTGCCCTGGATCAAAGTGGTC
The DNA here is from genome assembly GCF_043641665.1 of Enoplosus armatus. Lineage (NCBI taxonomy): Eukaryota > Metazoa > Chordata > Actinopteri > Centrarchiformes > Enoplosidae > Enoplosus > Enoplosus armatus. Next base: position 13,721,991 of record NC_092201.1, on the reverse strand, counting down.
GACGGACTGAAAGACATTCTGAGACCCTGCAGCTAGCAGGGCAAAAAACATACTGCCGACTAGCAACCTAGTTCCCCCAAGAACTCGCATGTGGAGGAAATTGGGAAGCTGTGCATGCTTACTCCAAACCACCACACTGGAAACTGTAATGTTATCGCTTTGAGGAAGTGCTGAGTTTCAGTGCATTGGCAGGGTGCTAAAATGCTAACATTGAGGAAAAAGCTCTGTTCTTCTGGCATTTTATTGTGACTCCTTCAACATGGTGCAACCAGTGATAACCACTCCCAAAATGTACTGCGACAAGCCACAGAAAACCATAAAATAAGCCATTCAGATCAAGTTCAGGGTATAACTGGCAATACTTTATCACCTCTCTGTTATTACATAATGGGCCTGGGATTATTATTATTATTTTTTTATACATAAATTGTTATGAAACTCACTGAAGGTGTCTTGGCCGTTATGTCTAAACTGTGCTGCTTCGTAAGACGCATTAATCAAAGGCAGAAGTGGCACTTTTAGTTGCTGGCACTAAAAAGGGAAGTGGCCTTATGGTGAAAGACATCGCTTTTGAAACAGCCGTCTTTCCGCATAAGATGACATTCAACCTGTAACTGTTCCTCAGATACTAACATCGTTTCCTAGAATAAGTCTCTGTTGAAGTTAGTGACATAGCACTGGGGACAGATCCCAAAGTAGCCGACTCAAGTTGCCCTATTTGATACCTTTTAGTGTTGACAGTGCTGTCGAGAGCATTTGTAACGCCAAACTATCAAATCAGTTATAATAACTTTATAATAACCGCAATGTAGACTATTGTGTTTTTCTACAATTAAGATCACATTTCCTGTCGACCTGTGTTGCCTCATGATGCCTCTCTATTGAAAGGGGCTGCAGAAGCAGATTCTAGTGATGGTCTTGTATGTTCATAATCATCATTCTACTGTCTCACTGATGATAAGGTTATGATTTATCGATGGCAGCATGCTATGGTGTTAACCAGTATTAGTTTGTTGAAATATTTTCTGCAGCATAGTAGCTGCTGGAAATACTGTATCTGAATGGAGGTTAGATTTCACGTCATCACAGTCATCAAATTATTCTTGGAGTTTCCCCACATCACGTCTTGTCCTTAGAAAAGCTTTAGCCATCAAAGTCTGTATGTTTGTGTCCAGTAATACCTGATCCAGGTGCTTTTGGGTATAAGGTTGGTGCAGGACGGTGATGACCGGTAGGTGATTTTAGCGCTGCCGTGGCAACTACCGTCTGGAAGGAGAACACATACTTTGACCACGCCTTTGTTATCGGCACTGGGAATGTGGAACGTCAGATTCACACCAGTGTTGTGCCATACAGGAGATCTGACCAGAGCAGGATGACAGAGAGAGAAACCAGTTAGCCTCACTGAGATCAGGACTCACTTTGTTGCGTAGAGAACTTGATAAGAACATCATAACAACAATAATATGCAGACAACCAGCCAGAGGCATAGTAGCAAAATCAGCCGCAACATAATTAAACTTCAGTTTAAACTCACCAAGGTGGTGTTTCATAAGCTTAGCTCAACTGCTATTACAAAATATCTAAAAGCTAAAAAAAAGATCAAAAGGAGAAAACCTTTAACATAGCCAACAGCAAAACATTTGTGCCTAAAAACAGGGCAAAATTATAAACTCCAAGTCAAATCATTCAAACATCATTGAAGAGATCCTGACTCAATGTAATTTCTCAATCTCTAAAGCAGAAGCGCACTCAGCTCTGGTCTCAAGTTGATGCCCAGATACCAAAAGGTCCGTCTGACCAACGATGCTGACGAGCCAAAGGTGTACAGTTTTTACTTTGAAAAAGGGAAATGCCACACATTTGAATTTTGAGGCTTACCTCAACCAAAAAACGGGACAACTGACAAAACAGCAGCTGCTCCATTGACAATGAATGGGTTTTTGACTGTTTTTTTGACAAACTCAAGTTCATAATATAGCTTTAGTGGAAGTAATCTCCCTGATTATGTCTGTGGAGCAGAACCGTATTTTACATCAAAAATCCAGTTTCTGGCTGTAGGAAAGAGCAGTGCACATAAAGTATTGACTGAACAGTCACTGATAGGTATTGAGTGAACTATAAAATTGCAGAATATGTCAATTTGTAATATGTATGGGTGGTATTTCCCTATAATAACTGCTATCTTTGAAATGTCATTTACAGTGTAAGGATAATCTTAGTCGCCGCAAACTGACTCACTCTTGTGGCGTGCAGTCCATGTCCGCCTGGATCCTCACTCTGGTCACATCACTCAGGTTATAACCTGACAACACCGCATGGTTTCTGCCGTGGAAAGACACGACACTGGGAGTGATGGAGGAGATCTCCGGCGTCTGACAGTGGAACACACACAAAGATAGATCAGTTTTAATGTGTTACCTTCTGCTGACGTTTTAATCTCTATTGAATGTGAATAAGGTGAGCGTCAGAGGGAGAGTGTGTGAGAATTGAGGTTCAGACTCACAGAAAAGTTCATCCCTGACTCCATCATTTGGCAAACACTGTCCTGCAGGCGGAGGTGAGGGGAAGAAATGAAGCAGCTTTACATGACATCCAATTTAAAAAAAGGAATGGTTGCAGCTAATGCTAGCTTTGCTCAAAAACTGGAAACAGTAGAAAACAGCTAGCCTGTGGTATATTCCAACAACTATAATGCTGTCTTATTTACATGTTGTATTTGTTTTTTTAACGTGCAGAAAAAGTGTGAGACGTTTCGGTTTAATGGTTGGGCCTCAGCACTCGTCCACTTCCTCATAGTGTAGTTGGCACCTTTGCAAAGTGTCAACCTCGGTGAATCAGTTGGTGACTAGCTTGCTAACGTAATGTTAAGACACAACATGTGAATACGTTTTTATGCTGCCTTAGGGCATTTCGTTTTGTAATAGGTACGCTGTTTCGTCTTGTTTCTCCTTTGTTCTAAGCTAGATCCAGTGTCTACGATGGATATTATATCACTAATCTGTTAAACATTTGCCAAGCTGACAGTCTGTTGAAACAATTCTTCTTAACTAGTAATAGTAGTCTTCAATTTAACAAATGTTTCAAAATGAATGCGGAGCGTTTGCAATGAAACACAGGATGCATGTACAACATGTATGAAGTCAGGAGGTGAGGTGAGCGTCAGAGTCAGGAAAAGCCTCTGTTAGCCTATGTTAGATAAATACATAAAGAGACATGCATAATTACATTCCCCACTCCTTGATTTGCCCGGGAACAGCCGTTTGTGCTCCAGCCACATCCCGCCTGAATACACTGCCGACACCTGAAGAGAAAACACATGTTATCTCCTATTGTTGTTTACAACACTTGAATATGAATCATAACGACTTGATACGACACAAAGACACACAAGAGAGTAATACTGTATTCCTGATGATGAAACACAACCATTGCCAACCATGTTGAATGAGGCCAAGTGGAGGGATACGGGAGGGGGGGGGGTAAGCTTCATCTTTTTGTCATCAGAGCCACTAGTTTCATTCACTGCACAATGAGGCTTTGCTACCTTTTTACCTGTCTCATTATCTGCCATTCTGAGAGCAGCACTTGCCCTTGCCTCAGAAATACCAAAAGGCTACCCCGTTACTGCCTGCGAATTCAGACTCAGTTTCGGAAGAAACTGTTTTCAGGTTTCCTCACTTAGCAAACCATTTTTTTTGTTCCATCCACTTTTTCCAGTTTTGGCTTGAAATGTTTTGAAAATCTTTTTTATCAATAATTGTTTTGCATCATCTGACAGGTATATTTGGCATACACGGGGCCCATTTTTTCTTTACTTGCCTTATACCCCAGTGCCTGGAGAATCCCCCTCATACCCCTATAGACACATTTCTGTCTTTAATTCCTACCCTGAAAGGATCAATGTCAGTTCTGTATTCTTTCATCTCAAACATAAACTGCTCCCCCACTCCTCTTCTATGTATATGTGCGCTCCACGCCACGCAGATCAAAGCAGTACATCGTCCTCATATTTCCAACAAAACTAGCTAGAATTAACTTTGGAGGTGGACCTTATTTATGACCTGATCATTTCATCAGTGGTGCGTCTGACTGATTACGTGGTTGAGCTTTCTTCAACTTTTTCAGCTCCATCTTCTATCGCTTATGTTAGAAATCACTGGTCTATTTAGATTTCTTGTAAATGGCAGTGGACTTACAGGAGAGAAGTTGGCGGTCCTCTGATGTCAGAGCAGTTGGATATCTTCACTTGTTCCAACAATTCTGTCTCCCCAAGTCTAATCCTAACTGTGACATGCAGGCCTGTTAAGTGAAAATAACACATTGAATGTTACAGCCCTGGTCATAATTTCCAGCAATATATGTTACAGGTAGAGAATTTTTTTTGTCTGGTAGGATTCTTGTGATGATGTGAAGGTCCTTGATTGTCAGGTAATTAATTCACTGATTATTATATTTCAAATATATCAAAAGTCACTGACCTTCAGCAGGAAGTGTGCTATCTGTAAGGATGCAGGTGCATAATGGGAACTGTGGGGGCCCACTTGCCCGGCTACAAAGCTCACTGGAACTTGCGGAGAATTGACAGGCGAAGTTAGACCGAGCCTTCCGGCCCACAGTCAGGTGTGTCTGGATGTTAAGTGTGATCTGAGAAAGAAAAGGATGCGAGTGTTTAAAAGAGAAACAACTGACAGTCACAAGTGATTGTAGTTCAAAGCTTGTATGTAATCTGTACCTGGTCAGTGCTGTCCTGTACAACTGTGTAGGAAACCATTTTCTGCTGAGAATCATCAGGAATGGACAACCAGTCTGAATCTTGGCAGTCATCTTCAAACGTGCAACTAGAAGAAAGAGAAAATTATGTTTTCACCAAGTTTAACAACAGTTTGAGGGTGTTAACCACAGATATTTTCTGACCTTCTTTTGGAGCCGCACCAGACACAGTATGGATCCTGTGCAGACCAACAGTCGTGCACATTTGTGTATGTGCTGCACTTTGACACAGGTACACGCTGCATCTAGATAAAAAAACCCCAGCAACTTAGCAACACTTTAAAATACGACATAGATACAAGACATTGTGCTAAAAATGTTCACCACAGCCCCACCTGTGATACATGTACAATGCACCTACCTGGTTTCGAAATGGCACGTACACATGTTTACGGTCCATTTGATCCAGAAGTATTTTGGGCAACACTTGGCGGTCGTCGTTGGCCCTGTAGAGCACCCTGGGACAGGCAGTGTAATAGTTCTTGTCCACAGCCAGCTGACAAAAAGAATGTGGCTTTGTTATGTCTCTGAGAGACTGAGATGCTCTGCTGGTAGACAGCAAAGGTTAAGGTTCAATGGGTGGATAAAAACATATGGGTGGATAAAACATATTTCCACTTCTGACAAATAGTACAACCAAAGGTCCAGTCTGCCAAAAACATCTGCATATACGACTGTCGACAAGGCCTGTGTGGACACCATAATGGGGAAATCATTTGCTGCCGCAATCAATGGCTGTTGTGACTCTGTACAGGTAGAGTTGCATTTCCTGGTGTGTCTGTGGTTCAGGCATCTCTTAGAGGACAAGCCACTAGATAATGATTGCCACCATTAACACCATGCTGGTGTTTCTGTTGAATATCTGTCACTATGTCCACATCGTGTCACTTCCACTGTGTTGCCTCACTTTACTGCTTACTAATGTGTGGGATGTGATGCAACTGTATCTTGTGCTGCTCAGGTAAATGTCATGGTGATGCCTACAGTGTATGTATGCTTCTGTTTTTCAGGTTCCGTCACGCTTCACTTTTCCACCAAGTGAGTTTCCCTCCTCTGCTAAGCTGCTATGGAAATGCAGCTGTGTGTTTAAGTTGCATCTTGCCTCAGTACCTGCCCTATAATTAGGTTTCTGCCAATACGTTTGGTTCGGCTGTTGTTATTAATGTTATAATGTTTGCCGTGTATGCGCGCGCGTGGGGGGGGGGGGCAAAATCATAATCTCGCCTAGGGCACCAAAATGGCTAGGGCCGGCACTGCTTAAGCAAATGAAAATAAAATAACAAATAATAAACAAATAGAATTTGGTAAGTCTAATACTTGACCACACCCAGTTCAATGCTCACAACCAATAGCTTGTATAGGTTTCTATGTGCGTTCCAGTTAATTACATTATTATCCTTTTTGCAACATGTTTTTTCAACGAGCTATCAGCTGTCTTCCCTTATGTGCGACATTTGCCAGTGAGTCAACAGAAGAGCCATTCTTCTCCGTTAGGTCTCAGCTGTAAGAAAGAGACTTAGCTGTGTTATGAACACTTGTGAAAGTAAACTGAGCATGAAAGGGCCTATTGTGTCCAGCAGAGTGTTCCCAAACTTATGTTCAATTATTGAATCATGTGAGTGAGCACGTATAAGGAGTCGCCGCAGAATATTCATTGTTGTGTCAAGGAGACAGAGGATGATGTGATGAAGAAGAGGCAGAGGAAATAAAGAAGGGGGTGACAGGAAGCTGCTCAGCATTAACCAAAAGTAATGCAAGAAATTGGACATTATTTGCAGGCCCCACTAAGAGGAGTTCCAGACTGAAATGTCACTTACGCACATCAAATATAATCACATTCTGGTTCCAATTTAAAGTTAGAGCATCATCCTTCTATCATTGAGTCAACACTGTCACAGTGAAATCGTGTTAATGTAGATACTAGTTGAATAACAAAATAGAGAGCCCTTGACGCATGCCATCACCTGTGTACTGATACTAAGTAAATATTTTTTTTCCCCAATAATAGCATGTCACTTTTTATACGCACCTTAATGAGCTGCCCATCTCCCGTTCCAATGAAGAAAACCATCCAGGCCTTCTGTCTCACTGCCAGCACAGAGGTCATGTAGTTCTGCCTGAAGAGCACCGTCTGCGGCTTCAGAGTCTTTGGCTGACAGACACAAACACATAGATCGTCTGATTTAGATCCAACAGGTATTTATGGATTCTTGAAGAGTAGAGCTGTGAAGTGTTGAGGGTACTTGAGATAGACTATCATTACTCAAAGCTCGATTAACTGCTTTTCTAGGTCAGCAGGCCAGGTCCTAAAGTGTACTTCAAGTGAGTCACGTTCATTCATTTTTTGTTCCTCACTTCGTCGTGCCTTTGAATGTGACGTGCAGCAGGGCAGCACAGGCATTGCATGGCGTCGGCTAAAAACAGTTATCGTTTATGTGGACACACATCCCATTCAATATTATTCCTGGTTACATGTCATCTGTCTATCATGACTGAAGCTACAGCATAACCAGCTAGTCCACAGACCATAAATAATGCTTAATTATATGACTAACTTGACTTTGGGTTTTACTTGGCCACAATTCAAGAAAATGACATCAATGCTACTAAACAAATAATGCTAAACAAAACAGAATTTGTTACATTTTCATTCCCAATTAGATGCCGACAACTGTACTCGCCATTTAACTTTCGGGGTCCAGTCAGTTCTACTCTTCGCCTACACCTTGTTCACAGCTAACAGCATCTCATTCAGTATACATACAGTATGGATAAGTAATATGCTCATAATTAATTAATATCTATGTAGGCGAAATGAGTGTGAAGTGACATTTTCATTATTTTGTCTAATAAGAGCCTAATAAATTGACCTCTCACCTTTTCACGACATAAAACCTATGGACTAGAGTTTTGCCTTGATTGTGTAATAAGCCAAGCCACAGTCAGCAGAACCTAGTTCCTTCCTCAAATATGCTGTCACCAGCAGACAAGATCGCACTTTGAAATAACTGTGACTCTTTTTTTGCGTGGATTTCCATTGTGGAAATGTTTAAGTTTGCGTAGAAACGTCCCTGGGGGGAAAACATGAATCCTGATTCCAATTCTTATTTTATCTTAAAATAATATTCCTTGCATTATTTTCCTAGCTTCTTAGAACTTTGCTCGTTCCTTTCACTCTTAAAGCACTTTGTAAACTGGTATTAGAATATGAAATATACAGATTATTATTAGAAGTAGTATAATGTCTTTATGACCACAGTCCTGGTGTCAGCGACTTTGCTGACACCAGGGAATAATGAAGTGATCTGCCTTTCTGTGGATGTAACGACCAGAGATGAAACTGCTGTAACAGGTGGAAAAAAACAACATCCCATCCGAGTAACCGTTCATTTAGAACACAACGACCCACTGTCGATGGAGCGCTGTCAGGACAGCCGCTGCAGAAGTCTGGATCCACATCGGTCGCTCCGGTGAGATCAGGGCTGATGTCAAACAGTACCAGCTCGGTGTTGGTTTGTTCTCCGTTCACACTGAACACGCCGCTCCAGAGCACCGGCGGCCCACCCGGGATCACCGAGGAGGCCAGCAGTCTGCCGCCTTTACCACCGCCGTCAGAGAGACGGAGAGTCGCGCCCCGCAGAGACTTGAAAGTCTGGGTTTTGCTCGTTTTGCCTTCGAGCCAAATGAGACGGACTTTGTAGCTTTTGTCCTTCAGTGGCAGGTTGGAGAACAGATAAATGGTTGAGTTGATCTGAAATCCATCCACAAACTCCACGTCGCCTTCACGTTTGATCGTCGGGACAGAGAAGTCAGCATTGATGGAAAATATGAATCCGGTCTGATCGTTATTCGTGTTATGAAGGTTCACCGCATCTGATCCAGTGGAGCAGCTGATCTTTGGGGATTTGTATTCAGATTGCTCTTTGGCAGTCAGAATGTACGTCTCGGTCCCGGTCGGAGTCTCCACGTCCACCAGGGAGCTGACGGACAAGCTGCTGTGCCACGGGGACCCCACCTGGATGTGTTCCCTGTACCGCACATTGGAGATGTTCTGCAGGTGCAGCACCTCGCAGTAGCCGCACTCGTTGTCGGTCACACCGCAGCTGATCAGAGTCTCATTCTCAACAAACGGCAATAATATGTTGACACTGAACGTTGCGTTCCACCCGTCCGTCTCAGAAACCCGGTAAAACTGCGCGTCGCTTGGCTCAGGGCCACCCTTCAAGATGCCTCTCTGGGTCAGACTCTGGACCAGGGTCAGGTCGTGGCTCAGCTGGTACAGCTTCTCTTCAGTCGCGATGTAAACCGCATTCGTGGCCACGGCGAAGTGGCGGATGTCTCCATCAAGCGTAAAGCCTCCACCCTCCTCCAGGCACCGACCCGGTTCTCCCCAGAGAATGAGCAGCAGACCGGGCAGCAGGATCATCTTCTTGCAGCGGTGGAAGCCAAACGCTCACACATCGACGGTCTTCATGGCACTCCGCTCTCCGCCACGGCGTCGTGCGTAAAAGCGCAGTGCGCCTCTGCTGAAAAGTTCTCCAACGCAGTGATCCAGTTTGAGTCTCTCCACAGAATCTGTCTGCAGTGATGAGAGGGCGCTCCCGGGCAAATTCCAGACGATGACTGCCTCCAGCTGCGTCGAAAGACTTTGATAAATCCACTTTCGATAACACATCCACCTCAAGAAGAAGCAGAAGGAGGTGCGGCGGGGCAAAGACAACTAGCCTACGCCCCCATTCATCAACATGCGCGAGTGAATCACTCTCCATAGATCTCAACAGTGAGGTTCCGGAAGTAAAATTCCATTTATATTCCGCGTCGAGGATTTTGATTATTAGCCATAATGTCGTAACCATACAAGGTCGACTTTACCACGAGCAATGAGTCTGTGGAGAGACGGTCCACGCTCCTGTAAAAGCCACAGTTCGTTTTAAGAAAAGAAGTTTTAGAAAGTGTAACAGAGACGTGTCTGACTGATCTGCCACATAGCCAGTCAATACCAGAATGGTCCCTAACCATCATTAAAAGGGATGCCACAGTGATGTGCATGGCATATTTGATGCTCAGGTAAGAGTGACAATAGACTACAGTATGACGTGCAAGTGAATAGATGCCCCCCCCCCCCCATTTCCCGCTTTGTTTTAAAGACATAATCCTGACATACAGGAATATCTCTGGGTTTATGTGATGATCTTTAGACTTCAATGTTCTTTTCCTCTCATGAATAAGCAGAGCAGATGCCCACCGACCCCTCCAGACCAACACTTATCAGCTGAGCAGCATTTCAAACGGCAACATGCAACTTTACGCATCTTCAAACTCAAGGCTGCGGCAAAGATGACATCTAGTGGCGGCTTTGGGAAGTTGCTGCTTGTTGTTGGCAAGCACCGAGTGTCACCGACCAAACAGATGAAAGCGAAGAATGAAGTGACGACCAGACGGATCGAATCAGGAACGACCTGATAATTAATCAATCGCTAATGAGTAGCTCCTGATCAACTCAAAATTGATGACTAGTAGGACTAGTAAAGTCCAAATAAAACTTTGATATAGTAGGAGTCCGAAATTTTACTTTCAGCAGTTGGAGAAAAGTGTTGTGAGCTTACGGAGGAAGAACAGCTTCCCTCTATGGAGACTCTGCAGCCTGCCTGGGTCATACATGACGATGTGGAACTGCAAGACGATCAATGGCAGAGATAAAGGAGAGTCATGTGTTAACCGTAGACGCAATGTGACCAAGCCTTAACAGGTGCGACATAACTAATCAAGGTCAGAAAGATGTCTGTACACCCCCACACAGTCCTCAGAGGTCGACTGAGGCGAAATACGCGAAAATGCCTGCGTGGATGCACCACAGGTGTGTAGGGCCTTACGTTTGATTTTATAGTTTTGTAAATCAGAATAATAATATAATATTTGTAATGCCACTTGAAGGTAAAATTGGTGGCTAAGTCACTGTCAATAACCTCAGACTATGTAATTAAGTAGGTGATGTTTGAATTGGTGGATTTCCCCCTTATAAGTCCCGAGCTTGTGTTATCGCGTACCGCCACAAGAGGTCGCTGTCCACCCTCAGTGTGGAGGTGCAGCGGCACGCAGCAGCAGCCCCGTCAGAGGAACTCCAGCAGCTCCGCTCCGTATATTTCCACTGACCCTCCCGTTTTAGGGATTCATTCATCTCAGTCAGAGCTGCTGCTCGGTCTGTCCGGACCGGATCAGTCCATCCATCCACCCGTGTGTCCACCCAGCTGTGTATCTCTCTCCTTCCATCCAGCGGTGCGCTGCGTCCGCATCTGCATCAGGGAAGGTCAGACGCATCCTTTTTGATCAGCGGACCTGACAACTTTTTCTTTTTTTCTTTCATTTAAATCCTCTTTTCCTGATCAGCGTTTCATCACCGGGAGATTATTACTGCGTTCAGCGGCCGCAGGTGAGTCTTTCTGCCGGTGTTTTCATGTGAGGTGCGTCCCCTCCGGAGACAGCACTGCAACACTGAGCTGTGGAAACGGTCGAACCTGTGGTCAGGCCAGGAGGTTGAAAATGTCAGAATGAAACCTTTAAAGGGAGGTCATGCACACACTGTCTGTTTCCTCTGAGATGGAGCTGTCTCTCGTGACGTACCAGCGGTATTTCTATGATATCTGGGGGACATTCTTCATGCGACTTTAAACTGACATTATCTTGCTTGATGTTCAGTTATGTTACATTCTACAGTGTCTCAGTAACCTTTGTCTTCTTTAAGATGAAAAGTACTGTGACATTTTAAGAGTTGGACAAATGTTTTCTAGTCTGTCATTTGGGCTGTTAAATGGGAACACACATTCAAGATAAAGCAGTGTTCACAAGAGTGTATCTCCAGTCCGATCTTCATCAATATGCACTTTTATCTTACTTTGCTGCTTCATCTCCCTCCACTGTCCCCTATTGGATTCGAGGACGTAATTGGCATTCATGAGCCGCTCAGAGTGTTGCATAATAGCCCACATCTCAATGGGATTTAGGGTCAGTCAGCACATCCTGCACGGGTGCTTGCCAAACTGGTAGTCCGGGGGACTCCCAGGGCTCCTGAAGAAGGTTGTGGTCGGGATGCCAGCGAAAATGAAGATGGGTTTGTTATCACTGTTGTTTCTTTGACTTGAAATCAGCGCAAGGGAACGAAGGCTAGAGAAGATTACAGAAAGTTAAACATCCTCTAAAACAACAAGTTACAGCAACCCTCAGCACACATGCGCATATCAAGATAAAGTGCATCTAGTACAAGTCTGAGGTACTTGTACTTCCCATTTCATGCTTCTTCAACTCCACTTACTAGTTATGTTGTAGATTGAGATTTTACATACAAACTATACAATCATCTTTAAAAATGAGATGCAGTTTTGTAGATAATTTTACTACTTTACTGTTATATAAATTTATCTCAACTTTCCACACAACTACATCATTATGTATGTACATAAATGCTGTTAACACAGTAATGCATATACAATGCCATACAATAACATAATAAATACTTCTACTTTTGATACTTTAAAAAGATACCCTGTGGAGTTTCCGAGCAATGTTTTCATGGGTGGGTCCCTACTTTGTTTGTGTCGTGGTGAGAAACACTATATGTAAATATAACTTTTACTTGTGTGTTCACAAGACCTCCACAGGGCACCTTTAACTACATTTTGTTGCAAATACTTTTGTTCTTTAATTTTAAATGGAGGACTTTTACTTGTAATGAAGTATATTTTACATTGTGGTATTTCTACAGTTACTTAAGGAAAGGATTTGAATACGTCTTCCACCTCGGATGACTCATAGAATAGCTTGTTTTCTTCCCTCCGACAGTGGAGAAAGACACAATCTTCTCAGGCAGGAGGTCCTTACCATGAAAGGTTTTGATCAAACAGGGCCAGAGGGGTCCAAAGTCTATCAGTATGAGGGCTATTTTTCTACTTTCAGTACTTTTACTTTGAGATGATTAAAATATAATTTGTTCCGTTTCCCTCCGGAGGCAGTGCACCAGTTCACTGTGTGTATTTTGATGAGAGGCCTGTGGTTTGCAGTCTTTCTATAGCCTGTGGTGCGGCAGGTCTCCTCCCATGGTTTGGACCTCAGAGGTCTGTAATCTCCCTGAACCACAGCACCACCACCCAGATTCATTTCTCAGGGTAAAAATGACACAAAACCCAGCTGGGCACACAGCGGGAAAAAAAGTACACGTGCCTGGTTTGACAGTTTGGATGGGGTCCCTGTAGAGCAGAGGTCCATCAGTAAAAAAAGAGAAATTGTAGATACTAGACAGAGGGTATTAGGTTCATTATTGGTCCATGCTCTGGAATTATGACCCGTGATTTCCTGTATTTCAGGATGGAAGGTAACAGTAACGGACAACAGTTTTAGCCACAGAAACACTTCAGCTTTGTAGACATTAAAGTAGTTCAACACGATGAAAACAAATCTAAAAGATACAGTGGAATCCATTTCATTCTGAACACAGATGCAGGCTGAATCCTTTTTGGTTTCATGTTTATATCGTAGTTGGTGCTGCACCCTTTGGCTTCAGTCTGAAAAGCAGTCTCAGCACCAGTGCTTTTACTTTGCCTGTCATGCACCAAGTTAGCTAGCTTCGGTTTGAAGGCTACTGTAGCAGTGGTTATTGAGTTTTGTCCTGGGGAGGTTTGTCTTGTGCTTCTTTTGTAACACTGTAGTTACTACTTTTGATTTGTGTTTATTGTAGCAATGTAGTTTGTACTAGTTGTTTTGAATGTGTCATTATGATGATATGAGTAGGTGTACATACAAATCCTTCTTGTGGATCAGACTGGTTGTTTTGAATTTTTATACAGTGACTCATTCTAATGTGCAGAGAGAAAGAGAGAGACAACTAGTCTACTCTGCAGCTCCTCTCAGCTCTACAGAGCATTTTAGCATCTCTCAGATCATTGTTTTGGTTTTACAGCCCATAATGTTACTGTTTTGGCTCAGTCTCAATGCTCTCATCAGCCCAGTTTCTAGCCACAGCAGGCAGCTGTTTTCAACGAAAAAGCTCTAAAGACCAGAGTTACAGTTAGCGACTAGCTTACGTTGCAGCTCTACAGTCGACTGAGAAGATCAAAATCAGCTTGATTGTGGTTTTAGAAGCAGTTGCGTAGAAACAAGAAACAACATGTAAATGCATGCCTCAGAGCTGTTGGTAGGTGTCGTTTTCAAGTTTGGTTAAACCCGTCATCTAGTGTCTATCTCTGTACTGGATGCAGTTGAGATAAAGGTGATAATGATCACCAGCGTTTCCTTGCATACTTTTTGTCTTGCATCTCTGTTGTAGCAACATATTTACCTTTAGAAGCATTTCCCTTTTCTTATAATATTCTTATAACAGTGTAGCTATTTGTTCTTTGGTTGATACTGCAGCTCTGTGGTGAGTGAGTTATTCTTGTCTTGGACCAGTCTTGTTGTCTTGGGTGTGTGTGCTGTAGCAGTGCAGTTGGCACATTTTATTGTAGTAAGTAGAACTTGCTCTCAGTCCTGAAGTAGAAAGTTCCAGATGTGTTGGGTTTAGCAGCCTCACTGACGCTGTTTATCCTGTGACTTCAGTACATGACTGAGGTGTGTGAGTGTATGAGAGAGAGAGAGAGTCAGGATGGTGGGTGGAGTGGGCGGAGGCCATAAATGGCAAAATGTGAAGAAGAATGGCCGTGTCGGTAAAGGGAGACACTGCTGTGTGTTCCTCTTCCTCCTCTCTTCACGGGTGTTTCCCTGCTGCGTGGGAGAGCGAGGGAACACTGCAGTGGTGTGCGTCTGCGAGATGTAAGGCAGATAGAAAGCAGGAACATTAAAGCGAGAAACCAGGACGGGAGACAGCGGAACAAAGTCCATACAAGCTGTTTATGTGGTTTGCTACAACTCCATTCATATTCTGTTTCCATTCTGCACAACATATTCCAACAAATGACTGAAGACATTCCCTCCACGATTTCTCTCCTATAGGGAGAGACCTCAACATTAAACCCTATCTTTCTGTTGTATTGCTATTGTGGTTTACCCTTGTGGCAAATTGGCAATGACTACATCTATGATGTGACCGTGATTCGGGCACCCACAGCTACATGTTTTGACCTGTCCGCAGCTAGAGATTATTGGATTTTGGGAAATCTGCTTATTCTTCCTTCTGGCCAAGAGTTAAATGAGAAGATAGATAAGATTCTCCTGTCTGTACGCTAAATATGAAGCTACAAGCAGCCGGTTAGCTTAGCTGAGCATAATGACTTGAAATGGAGAGAAGCAGCTACCCTTGCTCTGTTCATCTCTTTTGCTTAATCCAAACAAAAAAAATTGCATGTATGTAAAAAACAAACAACTAAACACTATGGTTGAGGTTTGGTTAGGTTTAGGCGCAAAGAAAAAAAAAAAAAAAATGGTGACGGTTTTCTTGGGAGAACAGTCTCCAAATGTGCGTGGCACAGTTATTACTCCTGATCCTTAGACAGCCTTAATCAAGGTGGCCCTGGAGAACTTAAAGATTACTGCTAATCATTTCCCGACAATTGATTCACCTCGGGTGGAAAAAAGATTGTATCACCGTCTCATAAATGCTCAAAACACCTCAAACTAAACTAGAAAGAGGGAACAAAGTGTTACTGTTATCACTGTTATTAGGGTTACATCATTACTACAATATCACACTCTGTTTTGATTAATAATGACAAGAACAATAATATTTAAAGACGCTGACGGCTGCCATGATGACCCTCGCTGAGAGAGAGACAGAGATGGATGATCGACCTCCACATGAGCCGCACCAAGTGGCACACAGCCGCACCATATATGGGCATGTGTGTGTTGGTAGAAAAGGGAAAAGGTTAGCTTAAACTAAGTATGTGTGCTTGTGTGTGTGTGTGTGTGTGTGTGTGTGTGTGTGTGTGTGCGTGCTGCAGTGGATGGGGAAGGAAAGCATTGGAAGTTTGCCACTTCATAACTTTAACCAGTGTGAAGCTGGCTAACATGTTTCTGGCACTGACACATGAACACATTTTTCAGCTTTTATTTATCCAGACAGGGTGTACAGAACGTCTGTTTTCAGTTTTCTCCCATTTTTCTCGCTAGATCTCATTTCCACGATTAACAGAGGGATGAGTGAAGAGATTCTTTCGTGTGGTGTAATTTTCATAACAGCCACCGATGATAGATCATCTCACAAACATGACTGACGCACTTCAGCTGGCGATATATTGGTGCCAGAAATGTTTGGAAGCAGGTTTTCTGTCACCTTTGATCACCTGGTGTTTCATTATAGTGTGTAACACAATACAAAGGCAGAATCTGTATCTTGCCAGAACACAATAGCACGAGCATTTAATATCTCCAAAAGGCAAATCTCACCTGGAGACCATAACATGCAAATTGACAGACTGAAGCTTGCTGACGTTAGGGGGTAGTTGCAGGGCATAACTACTGTAGCTCGCGATCTAACCGCTAACCCGCTAGTCAGCATGTAACTCCCCGTGAAACCATTGTTTTTACATTTCTGTTTTTGTGCAGATTAAACAAACAAGTCATAGCCTTATTTACAGACACTGGAGTCTTGTCGTCAACGTGAGGTTGCTACAGAAACAATGGCGACACCAGCAAGTGACGGCACCGGGCCAAGAAGTTTTTACACTGTGGTTTTTATATGGATAAAACAAATGAGATTCAACATCTTAATTAGTGAGCTTTAGAGGTGCTGGTAGGCGGATTTTGTTACAGAGCCAGGCTCGTTTCAGGTTTCCCACGGTTTTCAGTCTTTATGCAAAGCTAAGCAGCGTAGCTTAGCCATGGGCTAGCCACTTCTCTGCAACACATACAAATGAATATGAAAGGGTTGTATTTTCCACTTGCAGGAAGCAAAGTGTGTTTTTGTTTGAATTTTAAATAAGAGTCAATGACATTCGACGCTTTGACTTGTGGTTTTCACTGTCAACAGAGGTGATGACATGTGTCTATACTGCTGTATTCTAGTCAGGATTTTCTGTTGTGAGACAGCAGCACAGTACAGCGTCTGAGGAAAACACAAGTGTTCTTCTGCAGTTTCACGACACCGCTGCATACATTTAACCAAAATACAAGCCTCAGCCTCGTGTGTCTGTTGTTGCATTATCTTCAGTCAGCATTGCTTTCAATTAGATTCTAGCTGTTTGCTTGGTTTTGGTTAAAAGTTGGAAGTGCAGTCAGGAGAAAAACAGAGTGTGTTTGAGGCAGAAGTTAAGAATCAATTACCTGGTGAGATAACTTCACAGTGGGTTGTTTTCTCATCAAACAGACCTGTGCTTGGTTGTTTTAACGGGCTGCAGTTGTGTTTTCCTTTTGAACAGGACTTCAGCTCTGTGTGTGCTTTATTCCAGGCTCCCCCGGCTCTCTCCGTCTTCTGCTCTTTTATTTTCTTCATCTCTCACACACCTGCAGGAAAAAAATCCCAGTTAAGGAGGAGGCCTTATTGATTTGTGATCTTTGTAGGTCTTCTCTCTTGTGGAGGGAAGTCAGCTGCAGTCATCTTCAGCTGATCAAATATCTGTAGCCAGCAGACAGCAGCAGCAAGCACACAGCGTGCCTTTCATCTGCAGCGCTTCATTTGATGGACATGCTGAGTCTTTCAAACTGCAGCACCGTTTGCACATGACTAACGCAGTGTGGGTGCCTTTACTAAAGTAAAAGAAGTAGATCTTTTTTTCTGTGGTTTTCACACACCAGACTGTATTCCTCTGTATCACATTACTCTTCCCATGTAGAAATGCACTACAAGTCATGTTACTTTAGGGCTGAAATCACTATAAAAAATATTAGTAAGAATATACTTTTCTGATATCAGATAACCACAGCGAGTATTACAGGTACTATTGTCAAACTTAAATAGGGATATCATTTTATTTTGTGTTCTACATATAATACATACATACACGTGTTTGAGGTGATGCATATTCATACTGGTGAGACTCTGCAACTGAGACAATTCATTTGATTGGCCGCCTCAGTCTCCTTACCGATACTGTCTTGTATGAACAGTGTACTCATTGTGTTCCAGCATTGCAATGGTGCCTCTCATTTAACAAAAAAAAAAAATCGGTTGGCTACACCAACATGTGCTTGTGTCCAGCTTCAGCCAAATGAGTTACGTTTTATTTTGTCAATATCACGAGGAAACGCTCATACTCAACATATCTGCAAAATATGTCACTGTCCGCAGAGACTTGAAGTATGGGACAGAACGTATTTGCTTACATTTAACCGGAACCTTGATTCTCCCTAAGCCTTAACCAAAGTGCTTTTGCTGCCTAAACCTAACCATATGTTGATGTCAATCCCGGTCTCTGGTGTCAAAGTCCTGCACTTTTTATGCCCCACCTCCTAGGTGGAAGAAACATCCTCTGCTGAGCTAAAAGCCAAAATATCACCAGCAAAAAAGGAAAATGTAGCATTCAAAATCATATGAAAGTAAAACAATTATGTTGTCAGCGTTGAAATGCACTTTAGCGTCAAAATTACAAACGCATTGTAACATCTAAACTTGTTTATACTATTTCCTTCAGACACTGCTTCCTCCTGTGTGGACGAGAGGATGGATGGCTGACCTTGGAGCTCACTGATTGGTTTGCTGATCTTCGCTGGCCGCAGCTGCTGTCATGGCCAAAAGCCCGGAGGTGAAGCTAGCCGTCTTCGGCAGAGCGGGGGTGGGCAAATCAGGTAAACTGTGTTTGTATTTATCACACGCAGGTTCTCACATAGACTTCTCTCAATCTTTGGCTTGAGAAAGTTTGTGTAGGTCATAATTGAGTGTCTCTTTCCAAAAAGTTGTCTTTGACTGGAAACACGCTGATTTGACAGATTTGTACTCTTTATTTTAGTGCTTAAATGATTTTAAATCCATTTCCAGGTAACATTTAAAAGGCTTAAAGTTGGCTGCTGGATATCTGCAGGTTTCCTGGAGTGTGTTTTACCTCTTTCTGCCTCATTTATGTTGACCTCTGCTTTCTAATGTTTTCCTCCATCATCCTGTCTGTGTTTTTATACTCGCCATAAATTCTCCTCTAACTCAGTTTGTTTGCATAGTCAACATTACAGAAGGAGGTAGTTTTTGGTCTGGCTTGAATACCTTCCCTCCCACAGATAAGTTAGCTGAGTCATTATCATTTGGTTTCAGCATTCCTCTATAAGCTGCTGCAGCTCGGCCTCGGCTCGTGCCCTGTATGTTTTCTCCAGTAGCGAACACAATAACACAGACCATATGTTTCCTGCCGGCTGCAAATCAAGACAGACTGCTTCTGCGTAGCAATCAGCTGTTGGAAAACATGCTTGGGGATCTCTTCCATGTTGAAGGAGGCCATTAAAATGCCTGAGGTCGTCAACTCAAGTACTGTACTGAAAGGTATAATGACTGAGGAGTTCATAACCTTCAGCTGAAAGAGTACGGTTGTAAAACATGGCAGTGAGGCTGACGGCGTCTTGTTCCGGAAACCTTGAAGCTCCAATCTGCAACTTCTTTCCTCAAACTAAGAAGCGTGCTGCAAATCCTGCCTATCTCCTTCTCACGTATTGAAGTTCGCTCCCCCAAAACCTGCCAATCACCTTGATGAGTTGTCATCTGCTCTGATCTTTCACTACTGCTGTCATTCACACACTACAGCTGATGCTGATGGCAGTGTCTTTAGTTTGGAAGTATTTGGCCATAAACCAAAGTAATGGCGCAAAATAAAAAGTCAGGGGATCACCAAGTAGGCTTCATCCTCTGTGGACCATGAATGTCTGTACAAAATGTCAGGATAACCTATTCATTAGTTGACATATTTCAGTCTGGACCGGCCGACCGACTGACGTTTCCTTCCCAGAAGCCATGCTGATAGTATGACAAAAATATAACCTTTTACTTATACTATACCACCGAGGCCACAAATTGGGCTAAGGCTGATAGAGAGGGTCGAACTCATGTCCTTATCTCCTGACCTGATGTCTGGGCTGAAGGCAGTCGTGTAGAAGAACAGAGAAAATGAGCCTCAAGTCAAACGAGGATGTTGATGAATTCTAGTTTTTAACCTACTTGTGGTCTAGCTCTGGTGATAAACTTGTTATTTGCTTGCTGGAAAACGTCAATACCATCTGCCTCTCTTTCACGTGGACAATTGATTCACGCGGGTCTGCAGTTGCCTGATCCTCTTCCGTCAGCCGCATGCTGCCCTTTGCTCTTTTTAATGCACAAAACAGACACACAGCAGGATAGTAGTCATTGTTGTCACATCTGAAGCTACATGTAGCCCCGGTGATCCCTTCAACAATGAACGGCTCTCATCTAAACATAGCCCTTTAGTGGAAGCCCACAGATGCTAATGAATCAGCCTTCTCCTCAATGGGCAAACATCGGGACTCTGTCATATTGAGCATGAAGTGGGAGTGTGTTTTACCACCAGAAAGGAAAAAATAAACACTGATGTTTAACAGATTCTACAGGTTGTTTTGAACTTTCTGTGTGTGCTGGAGTGAGCACTCCTTTGTATTTCATCAATATCTATTTACTGTACTTTCATTTCAGCTCAAGAAGTTATATGCCTTGTATCGAAGCATATAGAGAGACCAAAGTTCAACCTCCCACCAGTCTACCAAGCTAAAGTGTCCCTGAGCAAGACATTCAATTCCTGCTAGTTCGCTATCTGACCTCCTCATGTAGGAGGTGTTAGATAAAATGTAACGAGACTTTGCTCATTGTATATCTAACAGAACTAGATAGTGCTGAGAGGATTAGTCAATTAATCAGTTAGCCAAAGTTAATCAACAACAGTGGTGATAACCGAATCAATTAAAACAATGCTGCTTCCAGCTACTCAAGTATGAGTTCCCTATTTTGTACAACTGTAAATGAAACAGCTTTGGGTTTTAGAGTGCTGGTCGGACAAAACAAACAATTTGGAGGCATCCCCTTGGGCTCGGGAAACTTTTGATGGGCAGTTCTAACTATTCTCTGTAACATTTTAGAGACGAAACAATTAATAAAACATGATGAGAAGAGTCTACAGCCATGCCAGCTCTGCGATGAGCTGAGTCAGCATGCCAATATGTTCACAACGACAACACGCTGACGTTTAGCAGGCATAATGTTTATCACGTTATCTTAATTTGAGAGTGTTAGCATGCTAACATTTGCTAATTAGCACTAAACATACAGCCCAGGCTGATGGAAAGTCATAAACAAAAATATTGGACAAAACATCAACGGATAAAATACATAACACTGAACACGGGAAAATGTTGGCCAGATCTCTGTTAACTTGGCAGCTTCATTATGGCACTATCAGTATTTATCTTGACCGACCCTTATCAGTGAAACCTATCACCATCCGTATAATAAAACACACACATACCAATTTGTGATTAGCAAGACTCCATTCACCTTGGAAAAGAAAATCATGTTCTTCATCCCCCAGTGTTTCCATCTTGACGTTGAACTGCAGTATGTGTGCCTGCGAGTTAGTGTTCATGTGATGCTAATGTTCCTTATTTTAGTTTGACTTGTGTATATAAAGCAGAGTATTTGTGTTTTGGTAATGACCATTTACATCCACAAGCTGTTTGTTCCCCCGCTGGGTGGAAAAAATGTGTTCCTAATAAGTGGGAGCAGACCTGCTGGGTGTCTTGGCGTCATTGGGGTTTTGCTGGGCCCTTTGGACCTGGACTCCTACAGAGCAATCCAGCCCTAATAAAGAGTAGAGTGTATTAACTTAACAGTTCTGGCACTTTGCAGCCTTTTGGTTTATTGACCCAGCAGAGGGAAACTGGGGTTAGGAAATAAGATAAATTTGTCCAATTACTGTACCTCCAACTTGGCCTACACACACACACACACACACACACACACAAAGAGTTGATCCCATTGATTCCCTATTTCTGTGATACTTTTGTTTGATTATATCATTGATGCATATAATAGAGTAGTTTGTGCTGTACTGCAGAGATCCAGACTCAATATCTGAGCTTGGAGCCACTCTTTACCGATAAGTGTTCTGCCTGATTTCACCAGAGTCTTTCTGACATTATTCTTGCAGAAAATACAATTTTGATAATGGTGATTGTCTAGTTCAAAACCAAGCTTGCATAAAACATTTATGAAACCTGGTAGATAAGGTAAATGTACTGTAATTAAAGATGATCTTGCAGACATGAGGCTGGCATGGATCATACTGAAACAAAACAGCATGTTGTTGAATTTAAAGCTGCACTGATCAATATTTTTATTTCAGAAATACATCAAATGACGAACCTACAGAGGATTATAGGCTGACTCTGCAGCCCTCCTCAGCTCTACAGAGTGTTTTAGCATCTTTCAGCTCATTCATTGGTTTTATGGCCTGCAACATCACTGTTTTGGTTCGTGCTCTCATCAACTTTATTTTGGCAACAGGCCACTGTTTCACAAAAAAGCTCAGACAGCCTACTGCACACTACCTGTAGAGACACGACTCCAACTGAATGCTAATGTTGCTCCGTGTTGACTGGGTGTGCAAATAGGCAACTGCTGGCTAACATGTTCACCATATTAAAGACACCCAGTTTCCTTGTAAATAAACAAAGCTGTGTTTACATTTAATGTTACTCACCAAAAGGCATTGTGTGTATCCTATTTGCAAGGCTGATATTTAGAATATTTCAATTTTGTATTGTTTACATTCATGTTTTCTTGGCTTGCAGTGTTCAACTTCCTCGTCTTTGTTAGCGCATTGTCGCATTTCTTTGTGTGTTCCTGTTGCTACCTGACGATCAGCAGTGTATTACATCACTAGTGTACAAAACTGGAACCCACTCTTATTAACTTTGCTCCATAGCGCTGCTAGTGGTCAAAAAGTCCACAATGTACCTTTAACGTTATAAGATGATTATATTCAAATCTTGTGCTTACAGCTTGTTGTGCTGCCCCCAAGTTGTTAAGTCAATTAAGGCCAAATTAAAGTAAAAAGCAAAGCTGAGATCCTGAGAAGCTGAACCCAAAATATAGTGGTTGTGTACTTTCAGTTATAATTTGACAGTACAAATAATAAAAACGTACAGAAAATCACTACCTGACTTTCATCAGGCTCTTTATTGCTGTGAAAACACTGGGCACACATACAGCTAAGAGTGTGCTTTGAAAGATGGCTGGATGCTCTTTTGGGAAATCAACTTTATGGGGTGCGAAGCGCTGGCTTGTAAAACATCTCATTGCTCCCCAAACATTCCTCCTCCCCCTCAGCCTGTCTGATGGCCAGAAAGCAGAACAATAACAAAGGAGCAGGCCAACATGTGTCTGCCTCAGAAATACTACTGTTTACCACCTCCAACGCCAGGACAGGACCATGAATCAGCCTAATGTACGTGTGGTTCTGGAGCACGATGTGAACAGTCATTCAGAGGACAGACGAGACGAAGCCACAAAAACACAACACTAGACAGACTGACAGCTGCTGTGTTGGACTGAGAAGGGATGCTAAAATTCATGTTTTTTTTTTATATAGTTTAGCCACCATATTTGGTGTTGAAGAACAGCCGGCTTAATAATAATAATAGCAAGATCAAACTATAAATGCAAAAGTAAAATATACAAGTAAACTTAGTTATGCGGCATATTTCCCTACATTCATAACTTCAATACCACTGACACTCACTAATCACATACAGGACAGGACATTATTTTGGGAGGGATGGGCCTTCAACAAATGGTGACCAGACTTTGGACTGTGTAGTTGTGTAATCATGGCAAAATGCAGTCCTTTATTTATATTTATTTAAGATATTTATCTTATCTTATTTTTATTTTTTATTCATGTTTTACCTTTTATATTCTACTTATTTGTTAGCACCTTCAGACCACGGCAAATTCCTTGTAATGTATGTTACTTGGCAATAAACAGTTTCTGATTCTGATTCTGTGCTCAAGTGTTCGCTTGAAAACAGCAGTATTGGGACCAACTTCTGTTGGTGAAAATGCCTCAAAAATTCCCTCCCAATATCTGTTCAATGACCAAAGATGACCTAAGATGGTGGGCTGAGGGGACATGTTGGACATTCAGGACTAATGTTGGGGTAGATTTTGGTCAAGCTTGTCATTCAAATAGTGTAGATGTTTAAATATCTTAAATTGTAAAAAATTATATTATGGCCCTCAAATTCCATTTAATGTAACACAGTCTATGAAGAGAACAATGTGCAAGATAACAGCATGTCTCTAAATGATTTTGACAATATTACATTGTGAGCTCATGATAACGACTTTGAAATAGGCTTCCTGCTGAAAGATGGCACGTCCAACCTTTTACTCTCAAATCAATCAGTGTTGCAGTGACCATGCTGCTTCCCAAATCAACTCCCTGTGATGCCTGCTGGAGGAAATGAATGTCCGGGAAAGTAATTAAATAACATCCATCAGGCTTTCTGCGCTTGGCTCCTCACTCTGCTCCTCCCAGCAATTAACAGGATGCAGAGGCACGGGGACAGTAGCTCATCCCACTGCTCGGGTTTCCAGGCACATCTTTGGCCTTTGACAGCTGAGAGAGCCAGCAGCTGTGAAGTCGGCCGGCTGTTTGACTCCCCAGATTACATTGTGCGTGCCGGACCCAGTGAGCAGCCATAGGGCGTGACTCGTCGAATGCACAAGGGCTCTAATCAGCGTGTCGGATGTAGATTTTAGTCTTTTAGATACGAAATCTGAAAAGGTTCACAAGCGGCTTTCAGAGCGACTGGAGTGATGTGAATGTGTCTGCTGTACAGGATGTTAAGTGACTTCAGTGTCCAGGTAAAGTGTCCAGGTAAAGTGTCCAGGTAAAGTGTCCAGTAGGGGGTGGGTGCGTTAATGTAACGCAGGGGGGACAGGGGTGATGTACGTTAATATAACGTACAACTAGTGTTTGTGTTCGGGGGGGGGGGTCAATGTAAGTTCGTCAGGTTGACTGCAGAGGGGAAGAAACTGTTTTTGTGGCGGGAGGTTTTGGTCCCGATGGACCGCAGCCTCCTGCCAGAGGGGAGGGGGTCAAACAGATGGTGTCCGGGGTGGGAGGGGTCGGCAGCGATCTTCCCTGCTCTCCTCAGGGTCCTGGAGGAGTACAGGTCCTGAAGAGATGGGAGGTTGCAGCCGATCACCCTCTCTGCAGAGCGGATGATACGCTGCAGTCTGTGTCTGTCCTTGGTGGAGGCAGCAGCGTACCAGACGGTGATGGAGGAGGTGAGGTTGGACTCTGTGATGGCAGTGTAGAAGTGAACCAGCATGTGAACCAGACTTTTATGTACTTGTGTGTTACATGAGACTTTACCAAACTTAAAAGGCTTCATTCTTTTAATTTATGCTTATTTGTTCAGTTTGTGCTCAGATTTCAGTTCAGACTGAGATGGGGAAAGAAAAATGCTTCGGTGAAATATTTTCAGGATGGGAAATAAATTTGTACGGATTAGTAAAGACAGGAACCTGCTGAAGTGAGTCAAAGAAGTTGTAAATTGTTAATTCCTCACACAAGTGTTCACAGAGTGTTATCCAAGCTGCCTGTAATACAAACAACTGCCACCGAGAAAGAAATGTTGACATCAACTTCAGTGTTTATGAGCCTTGGATGGCATTTACATTAAAAGGTGCTCTGATCCATTGTTTTCCATTAACAATGGACTATGTGATGTAATGTGAAATGGGCTGCTTGTAGTGGTGAACCCACAGAGAATTATTATCCAACTCTGTAGTTAGCCTGAACTCAGCATCTTTAGGCTCAATATTTTGGTTTTGCAGCTCCCACCTTTTATATTTTGGTTCAGTCTCACTGCTCTCAGCAACTTTGCTTCTAGCCTCAGCAGGCAACTGTTTCCAGAGAAAAAGCTCTGATAAACCCACCCAGCACAAATACAAGACATTAAAAGGCTAGCTGGTGAACACAGCGGAGCATTTAGCCAGATATTTTGAGTTGTGATGTAGAGCAAAAATAGAGTCAATATTGGACTTTCACGTTCACCAGGTGGACACAAAGACGATTTCACATGGATGCTAATGTTGCTGTGTGTATCTGCTAGGCGTGTAAACAATCAACATTTTGTGAACATACGTCAGAGTTCCTGGTGAGTTCTGTTTACTCTGTTCTCCAGTCTCTCTTTTGTCTCTGTACATTTATGAAGTTCATAAAGGCCAAAGTGAGAATTTTCAAGTTAAAACATTTTCAACCTGTGTATTTTCAACATTTTGTCAATGTCAAGTCTTGTTTCTTTACTGAATATTTACGGTTTCTGAGACAGAGCAGCTACGACCTGTGAACAAATCTTTTAATGCCACATACAACAATACGTAGTCTAAGTCTAAGTCCTACTAAGGAGTGGCACTTTTTAAACAGAAGGTAGACGCAGTCAGTCCCTCCACAGCCTAACAGCTCTGAGGCTTCATTAAACTGTCAGAGAACCTGAATTCCCTCGGCGTGCCCGCACTCTGCTCGTCTTCCTCCTTCTTCCTCCTTCTTCCTCCACTGTCGAACGCATTATCTGCTGCCCGGAGCTTCCTTTTCTCCTCAGAAAAGAACAGAGTGTCTGCCATTCACCTTATCTATTTGAGCTCTCTGAAGGCCATCTGCCTGTTCCAGTGTACAAACCTCCCCCTAGTGTTTCAATTCACCAATTCACTTTGTCGCTCTGCACACAAACATTTAGCAAAAGACAGGATTTATTTCTGGAGTGAAGTTCCAGGTAGCCAATGTTCTGTGCCTCTAGCCAGTATAAATATCAGCAAATGAATCCGTCTTCCCCTGACACACACAAAGATGTGAGTAATAGACCCATAAAGGGAAATGACTGTATCACAGGAAGGTGGGCTTCTCAAGTGGTCATGCTTATTTCTACTGTTGAATTATTTTTAGAGCACACCTCCAACGGTTCTCAGCCTCCACATATTGTCCGTTCTCCACCCGTGTGCTCTGCCGCTGTCCTCAGGCCAGCGTGTGAGTCATCGCTGGTTATTTCCCTCCTTGCTTTTAACAACCTTACTCTCTGGAGATTAGAAGCGCTTTTAAAATTTCATGGTAGCTCCATTAAGTATTTCCTTTTTTTGCTTCTGAAGGTGCGTTATCAGCTGAGGTTCAGGCTAATGTTAAATGTTCAGGGCCACTTTCAGCGATATTTCATTCATTCAACACTGTTCCCTCCCACTTAAGTTATGTAACACTTTCTGCTTTCCTGTTAATCATCTCCAAACGTTCATTTAAAGCTTTACTCTGCATACATTCATTCATGTCTTCTGGAAGGCATTAGAAGATTAAGAGACAAAAGAATTGTTTAGTTTACCACAAGCACAGCTAACAAAACGTTTTGATCAGATTTTAACAATGGCTAGCAGGTATCATAGAAAGGATAAAAACCAGTAGGAAAATGCTATTATCTAAGCCCATATTTGACTTCTATGAATACAACACAATTGACAATGATGATTGATGTCCACAGTGAAAAGTTTCCTTTTAAACTGTAGCTGCAGTGTGGACAAAGCCATTGTATAAAAGTTATAATACCCAGGTTGACAGTCTTCATGGTGAAAATAGGTATTCCCCTTTTTTCCGAGCTGCTCCTTGTACACAGTGCTTTGCCTTTATATATGTAATCACAGTGCAGATCGCTCACTAAGGTGTGGTTGCCCTCATCTGCCTCACATACAGCTCTTGATGAATAGCGCCTGGTGCTATTGTTAGAGGCTAAATTAAAGGGATGAATGTGATGTTAGAATCCTCACGCCCTTCCCATTTTAACTCCACAACTGCGAGCTTCTGTCCTTTTGCATCTTCAGAGATGTGAAATCAAAGCCTCTCTGGTGTCCCATTTTACAGAGCCGCAGGGCCCTGAGGAGAATGACTGCCTCTCTCTCTGCCATTGTGTGTCCATGGAGCTCGTCCAAAATGGAGCGGAGGGGAGTTCGTCTGACCTTTACTGTCATTCAAAGTGAACTTGATACATCCAGTGACTTGTTGCGTTCAAACAAAGAGACATCCATCTTCATAGGGCGAAGGCAAAGTGTATTCAACCAGAGGTGTGTTGAAAAGCTGAAGCATTATATAAGGCAGAGGGTGGACAATGGCAATTATCAGTATTTGTCAAGCTCCAACTCAACTTGTCTGTCACAGCTCTCATGGTTAGCTTCAACTTGTGTTTGCTTATTGTGTTGTCCATGTTTGGCATATGTCATCGTGATCCTCTGGACCGTTTCCTCTCAACGAACTGATTATTAATTTGGAAGAAAAAAACGTATTTTTGCATCTTTGTTAATTGTCTCATATTGGTTTTAAAAGTCAAAGTGCTAATGGCCAAACCTCCTGACAAAGCTAATTCCTAATCAGTCCTTGTAAGAGCATTTATCGTAATTATGTTACTTGCGAATTATCTTTTTCCATGATGCGTTTACATTACGTTGTCTACGCCCTGTGGAGTCATTCCCCAGAGGTGGAGCTACTCTGAAGACAAATAATTTGATTAGTTGAGTCCAATCTCGGTGGACCTTTAGATATTAGTTATTATTGAATAAAAGTGAGGGCTCACAGTACGGGACTCTGATTGGCTGACAGCAGGTCACCTAATTCAAATGAAGAGGAACCTCATATGCTGAAAACTAAATTTGGTTAGACGAATTATAGTAAGTTCTTTTGTGAGAGGCCTAGTCATCAACGAGTACAGACGTGATGCACCTCCATGGACTCATGATGGACAATATAAACTTAATCAGTATCATGTCTTTAATTGTACATGTAAATGTTTATGTTGAATTCCTATAGCAGGGTTCTGTTAATCTGTCAACACAATGCAAAGCTTATCCTTCTGTCTTATGAACATTACCCGTGTAATTATACTACTCATGATAGCAGCAAATCACTCTGCATTAGAGATTTATAGAGGAAACAATTTAATGGCTCAGGAGAGTAAAACACTGCGTCTGATGGTTTAATTGCAGTTTGATTTATTATGAAAACTTGGCTTGGGGCTGCAAAACTAATTTAGCTGCCAAAATGCCATCTTGTGGCACAGGGAATGTGTTCACTGCACAACAAATTTAAATGGTAGGCTGTCTGCCAGCCACACACTGGAGGATGCTCACACTGATATTAAAAGAGACGTATTAATTTTCAGTGCTGGTGCTCTCCTGGGCAACACTGGGTGATTTATGATTCTTTGATGTTTAGCATTATGATAAGCAATTTGCTTATCTAGTATGTTGACATCATACTACAGTGGCAACTCCCTATTTTGGACAGGTAGGGAAACTGGTAAGTGGGGGAATGAAAGGGGTTCATACAAAACCCCTCAGCACTCGAGGGCTGTTCATTTAAAACATGTTATTTAACTATTGTTTACGAAAATAGGCCTAATTATTAATTATCCCATAGCTAATTACAAATTAAGCATGGCAAAAAATGGAAGCTGGTCTATTCTTCTCAGAAGAGCAGTTGCTCTAATCATGCTCCCCATGTCTCATTAATTTAAATGGTGTATGATAACCAGGAATGTGCAAACCTCAGTAACTAATGAGTGTATGAGCATGGAGGGAAAAAGTGATGAGTCGTGCTGATAATTGGCCAGCTGTAAGACACGGAGATGGTGAGATTTATTATTACTGGTTTGGTATTTTTGGAAAAAATACTGTTCCTCAAAGATGCATTTTACACACATCTTACATTTTCTGAACAATTTTCTGCATCAAGTGGCATTTTTTCAATTCCCATCTGGATCACACGGATAATTAAATCCCTGAGGCGTAGCTAAGCAGCATGGAAAGTAATCTCTATAAACAGATATCTGCATATGAATGCAGAATCTGTAGGCAAGGGACAAGATGTTGGTATCAGAAGCGTTCTCGTTTCTGTTTGTAGTCCGAGCAATGCTGACCAATGAATGTGCACTTGATGTGCTAAAAACTGAGGCTAAAGCTGCATGTTAGCATCCCCACCGGCTGATGATTCGTGTAGAAGAAATGGAAATAAACAAACAGCTTTGTTTTTGTATTGCAGTGTAGAGCTAAGTAGTCCTAGTATTGCAAGTATGATAAGGAAAAATGAACGCTCAGACTTTTCAAACTATTTGTTTTCATCAAAATGTTCTGTGTCATTGCTCAATTCAAGTGTTTTTGATTAGCTTAAAAAGGGGTCCTAAAAGGTTTGTAACATGTTTGTTTTTGAACTTTGTGCTTTGTCTGCTGCATCTCACTGTTCAAAGCTACTCTTTGGCTCAAAAGCTAAATTCCCAGCTCACACCAAGTGAAATATTTGTTCCCGATTGGCTCAGACAGTGGCTGGGATAACATGTTTACTGTGTCTTATTGTTACTCTGCTCACTTTAGACTTCCCACATCCCTTCTTATAGGGTATTGGTTAAATGCTAAAATAAATATGAATGGAGCCTGATTGGCGAGCTGTAATCTGATCTGGAAAGGGGTTGAGATGATAAGATGTCTGATTTGATCTCAGTTATGTTTGGCAGTGGGCAGAGATTGAATATTTCCCCTGGCACTGTTGGGACTCCCAGGAGTCCCCATTCCACAGACATACATACATTTCCTTATGGTGAGAAATACGGTGCATGTCTATCCAGCAGTTCCAGAGAGGCTTGGTGATGGTGGTTTGGGATGCAGACGTGCCCCAGAGAGAGACTGGTGGTGAAAGGAACTCTGGGAAAGCTCTGAGACTGGAAACAGTGGACCTGACCTCCTGTTCAGGAAGTGGTTAGGGTGCTTTTGTAGCTAATTTGTTTGCCTGTTCCTAGCATCAGGGCTGTCACTTCTTGGTGCGTGTGAACAAACACTCCCACACTGCAATAATGCATGTACATTTACACAAAAAAAAAAAATGCTTGAGCTTGTATATCATTCAGACACAGACAAATACGTAAAAATGTGTTTCCATCTGCTTTATCTTGCAAGACATTACACATCTCGGAAGCTGATGCCCTCGGCAAACAACTGTCTCCTGTATAAAGGCTAAAGCTCTATAGATGTTTGAGACAAATGCTTGAGCGTTAACAAAACTGGCTCTGCAAAGCCACACAACTAAAATATTGTCCTAATTTCCTCAGTTTCCTTTCAACTTGCAGGAAACCACAAATCAATAATCACTGCACAAAGCAGTGCTATCTATAAGCCTCTTCTCAACATCATCTGCTACAAAAATAGTAATTTCAAAGTCATTTAAGCAGCAAGCAACAATCTCAAACAACCCGACATAAGTGGAAAAAAAATGTAAATTTTGTTTTGCAGTGTAAAAGAAAAGAGGGCATATATTGCATAGATTTAATGGTGGAAGGTTCCTGTTTCCATCATATGTCTTAGTCCATTGTGTGTAAATTGTAGGTTCTTGTCTGCCAAGACAACAGCATTTCTTCTGACAGAAATGCAATAAAGCTACAGAAGCACCGAGTCTGGTTAATGATTCACCTGTCTTCTATTCACATAATACACAAGAAAAAACTGCATCTCCTGCCAGCAGAGGAGCAAATTTACAACAAGTCTGATGACTAAATCAGATTGAATTCTATGTACAACAGAATGATATCGAGAGGTCTTGGTGCAGATCTTATGTCACTGATGAATTAATAGCGATGAAGTTATTCATGAAGTCACTGAGAAAGTTCGGTCCATATACAGTATAAATATGGACCAAGCATCAAATGTATGTATGCCACACTAAACAGGGCGTTTTCCATGAATAGATTCACTGTGTTTAACCTTCGTCCTTCAGTGAAATGCGGGTACTGTTTTTTGCTTCTGCTGTCTGATTTTTCAGTCAGACCCAGTCTAACCATTCCCTCTCCAGTCTTATCTGCACAGCTGGCCTGTGTGACATGAACTGACATGACATGAACACAATAGGCACAAAACCTGACTGCAGCTGCGCAGCACTGGGAGAGGTCTACTTGTCCGCCAGTAAAAGAGGTGTTTTTGTGGCCGAAGGGAACCAAAGAGCCGCGGGTGTCCGTCTGATGGCCGTGGGGAATCAATAGAGACTGTTCAATGAGTAACACAGCACCGCCTCAGAACAGGGCCATGGCCGCTGCTAATTGCTCTTGCTCTGTTTGCAATTAGTCCAACATTCTGCTGCTAATGTGATTAAGTCACTTTGAGAAAAAAAAGCGGCTTTTGGCAAACACCTCCCGCGGATGATGTGTTTGACGTAAATCTGAGAACTCGGCACTCCTCCATCCATCCACTCAGAGCGGCCCTGTGAAGTCTGGGTTGGAGAAATTGATTTTCTACTCACGGAAAATCAGCTTGCAGCTTGAGAATGTGAGAAACACAACAGTCCATCTCCAGAAAGTGATGGGGTGTTGATTTTGTTAGCATGGCAGATACCAGATATTATTTGGGTAACAGCCCCAGTTAACATGGCTGGTTTGGCAAGTTTTCCAACAGCCGTAAGTAGCACACTGTATGTGTTGGAGGCAACACTGCTCCTCCTCTACCCCAATTTTTACCCTAACACTGTACAAAATGTAAAAATGTAGGGTTTTTGTGAAAAATACACTTAATGTCATACCTCCTCTATTGTATTATGTCCTCGTAGCCACTAGTTATAATGGGAAGTAGGGGTTATTTCATTTTAAAATATATTTTCCTGTCAGTTGTCAGGTGATGACAAGCATGTTGTCACATGAGACCTGTCAGTATACTGACAGCGTGCTTGTCAAAGTGTCTCGCCTCAGCTCCCTTGCCGATACTGTACTGACACCTGCTACCTGAACAGACACCTTCTATCTAAACAGTAAACTCTATCAACAAACATGCAGAAATGTCAAGCCACATCCAAATCAGGGATTATTCAAGATGCTACCGAGCATATCAAACTGATATCTACATGGAAGAAGACGGAAGAGAAATGAGACATGGTGGCTAATGTTAGCTAATATCAACAAACTTAAAGCAAACCTAAAGCTGCTATAATCAATATGTTTATGTTCACAATAGATCAAATTACTTTGTGTAATGTGAAAGTGCTTGTAGTGACAAACCCACAAAGAATTATCACAGGGTTCTGCAGTTCTCATTAGCCCCCTTTCCAATCGCAGCAGGCATCTGTTTCCAGCTATAAAGCTCTGATGAATATAGACTTACATTCAACAGGTTGCCAGAAACATTACTACAAATGAATGCTCCGTGTCTGCTGGATGTGGAATTTGCAACTGTTTGGTAACACGTTCACCATAACAACTTAATAAGGTGATCATTTGTCAACGTTTCTCTTGTAACGCTTCCCTCTAGTGGCCAAAAAAAGAATGACTGCAGATTTAAGTCAGATATTGCTGTATAACAGACATTACTGTGTTTCTCATTATGCCTGTGCTACTGTTGCATGTTAATTGAGCTTAGAGCACTGGGTTTTTGTTTTTGTTTATTAAGCCTCACTGCTCCAGCAAACAATGTCCATCACCTGACACGCTTCAGTTTTGGTACCACTGCACCCTTTGTCATTTTTTTTTAAACCAGCACGGTTATCAGCTTTCCTCTCACTGCACACAGTGAATCGCCTGCCTTTGTGATCTGCTCAGCTCGGTGATACAGTGCACATTATTCCCTCTTCAAACCTTAAGTGAATCTGGGCCACAATGTCCATATTGACGCACATTAACAAAGGCTCCTCTCTTCCATGTGTACATTTCTTCCAGTGGCAGTGAAAAGCAGGAGATACAGTTACCTCTAATGAGGAAAGGACTTCACACCCCATTGGTTGTTCTGTCTACCTGGAATCTGTGCCACTGTAGCAGAAACGCCATGAAATAACCTCAGTGGGAAATTCAGCGCTGAACAAGAGAAGCAAATGTGCCTGGAGAAGAACGTGCGTGTCAGTCTGCCTTTTTCAACAGCATGACAAATTATCTGCTGCTGTTCTTCATTCAGGGAGTCATTGAAAGCTGCATGGCACGCTCTTCCTTTGCCTGAGAACACATTAAGTGTGTTAGGAAAGAAAGGGAATTGGATGTGTTTCAGAGAGGAACAAAATCAACAAAGGAGGGTTACAAGAGAAAAAAATAACTATATACGTGTCAGAATCAGAATCAGAAACTGTTTATTGCCAAGTAACATACATTACAAGGAATTTGCTGTGGTCTGAAGGTGCTATTGTTTTGATAACAAATAAGTAGAATATATGTGTATGTGTATGTGCAACATGAAAAGACCTGCCTGACTCTCTGTACATGTCGGATCGAGTCACTGGGCTCATGCTAATGAAAAGGTAAACTGATGTAGTGTTGTGAAGTAAAAGCAACGTTTTGCCGAGTGAAACGAGAGTAGGATGAAGCTTTCCACAGCTACTCCATATGTGTGAATGACAAATTGAAACATTTGAGCACCAGACTCTCAGTCTTCATCAAACACTGCCCTGAGCTCAAAGGCTGGACTTGAGTTCTTTAGGAGCCTAATGAAACGTGGCAGCGACACTCTGGCCGACATAATAGGTTTTCTTCCCCTTCCTTGTCGTGGCTAATTATGAGAGGAAAACAGGCCTGGCCAAGATGGATGTTTTTCTCAAAGGCAAAGCTGTTTCCCCCATTGTCTCTTTTCTACAAGCAGCAGCTCAGTCAGTTGACATGAGGACACAGATACACGCCTGGCCTCAAGTGGACCACTCAGGCCCATTGGGAGTCACTCAGGCACATGACAGCTCCCGCAGAGAAGTGGAATTTAAAGTGTGAACACTTGCTTGTCTGCGTGTGTTAGCAAACAATTCACAAAAGGCAAAGAATTAAGAAAAGAAAAAGGGTTCCTATATGGGTCTGCTAAAGTCTGGAAAATGTTTTTATTCATTTGAAAAGCACGAGCAAAGAGACGCACAGTACCAACCGTTGTCGTGTTTCTACATGGTTGTTGGGTCTACAGATGGCACAATGTCACATTTTTCTTTTGGGCAGAGCCAAACTAGCTGTTTCCCCCTGCTTCCACTCTTTATGCTCAGCTAAGCTAATCGCCTCCTGGCTCGAGCTCCACACCTCGTGCACAGACATGAGAGTGGTATCGATCTTTTCATTTCACTCTTGCAAGAAAGCAATTAAAGTGCATTTCCCAACTATTGCTTTAAGTTTCGTAACATTACTTTGACTTTGAATATAACGTATTTTCTCTGGAAAAGACATTAATAAATAGCTGCATGATTGCTTGTGCCTGTGAAGCCTTGTATTCCGTTGTTTCCTAATCCAGCAGGGAATACATTTACTCCCCCCTAGAGGAGTCTCAGTGGCATCATGCCAACCCATTAACCCAAGTAAACTGAGAAAACGCTGCAGTGTTCAGATAACCGGCTTCAGAACTGAGGCACGCACCTCCTGCAGTGACTTCCTGGGGGGTGAAGAGGTGCACGATGCTTGGTGTCTTAATTGGATATCACTGTATTGCTCAGTTGTGAAGTACCAGGGGATGGTAGTATCATAATAAGCAGCAGAGAAGGCATGGGGGTTAGTGTGGCCCTGCTAAGACAAATCAAATAGAAAAGTGGATCGTGGCTTCTAGATTAAACAG
The DNA here is from genome assembly GCF_043641665.1 of Enoplosus armatus. Lineage (NCBI taxonomy): Eukaryota > Metazoa > Chordata > Actinopteri > Centrarchiformes > Enoplosidae > Enoplosus > Enoplosus armatus. The sequence continues at coordinate 13,686,740 of NC_092201.1, read as the reverse complement.
TCCAAGTGCTGCTGAGCAAGACAGCCAAGTATGAGCTTTGTCACATTTTGATTGGCAAATTCAGTTTTCAGTTTCCAGACTTCTCTCAAAACCTCCTGCATCACAGCCCTAGAGTCCACATTTCAAATCGGTCTTTACAGGTACTTTTACTCTAACAAATAGCACACAGGCTGTTTGGTTTGTAGCTCTGCGTGACACATAGGTAATGGCCTCCTACTTCGGTCTAAATAAAGGAGATCAACACTTCCGTGTGGCTGATTACTTGTTGATGGTAAACCATTAAGATAGTGAGTCACTGGCCTGCTGGGGATGTTGCTTTTTTAATTTGTGACGAAGGCTGATGCTGTAAAGAGCACGGTAACTCTGTTATAAGAGAAGCAGCTAATGAACTTCGAGAGCCGATGTTTCATCCAGAAGGCTGTTTGAACTCTTTTTTTTTTTTTATTAGCATTTAGATGACAAGTGTATCCACAGCTGATTAGCCATTGAAGTAGACATGTTGTCAGTGGATGTGCATATTAGCAGCCTGATGGTCATGCACCATTAAGAGTTTATTTTGTCGTGAAATCCACACTCAAGACACAATATGGTGTATAACAAAATCCTATAGAACTCTACATAAATATATTCTGGAAACGATGAAAACTAAACTGCAATGTTTTCCATGCGCTGTTTTCCTATTCTGAACATGTTATTATCGGTTGTTCTCTGCAGCTTTGGTGGTGAGATTTCTGACCAGACGCTTCATCTGGGAATATGACCCGACACTCGGTAAGACAACAAGATAACTGTTTCTATTACTACTGTAACTATACAGATGTCAGCTGATGATTTTATGGGAAGTCTTAATGCTGGAAATGTTTGTTGACTAGGCACAGTGATTTCATTAAGTCTCTGTTGGCCTGGAAAGAAATAGTTTCAAGCCTCAAATTGATGTTTTTACACAGCACAGATTAAACAAACAAGACATAACATGTTAATTAGCGTGCTGTAGAGGTGCTGTGATTTTCTTACCATTGTATAGAGCCAGGCAAGCTGTTTCCTCAGGCTTCTTGCCTTTATGCTAAGCTAAGCTAAGCACTGGCTGTAGCTTAATATTTAGTCTACAGGTATGAGAGCGGTATCAATCTTCTCATCTAACTCTTGCCAAGAGAACAAATAAGCTAATTTCATGATGCAACCAGGTTTAATGCAGAAGAGGTTTTTTTTTTGCCCTCATCAGTGCATAATATAGAGTTGACCTTTTTATACACTGATTAAGCCAATTCCCTACACTGTAATTACCGGGCACAAAACATCACATTTCCTGGCTGTACACGGCGGGTCAGAACCTCTGGATTGCTCACATGGCGCTCTCCTCAATACCATGTCTGCTTTTAGTGATATGTGGTGCAGCGGCTCAGCAGAGCGTAATTGGGAGCCCATTCTCTCTTTTTTTAAATCAATCACCTCTTCGCGTAACGTCATGATGATTGCAGTCTCATAGCCATTACGCCCTCTGCTTCACATCACAACATATGGCTGGGAAATTGTTGAGATACGTCTAGCTGCTGGGGCGACGACACAGGAACACTTATTTTCGATGTATTGAATGACTTGTTTTTGTTCGGCATAGATTACATTTTAGGGCGGAACACTTATTAATGTGTGGGATTCATTTTCTTTCATCAGAATATAGCACAATAATAATAATAGATGGCTTTTACCTAGATAGCTTTTTTGAAGCTTTTTTGTAGTGTATTGTCGCTTCAAGTAGTGTACATGGTTTAGCACATACACACAAAAAAAGCAGAGAGCAGAAAAGAGTGATAACTACCTCCTTGGTTACCACAAGAGTTGGCGTCACAACCAAGAAAGCACAGCTTGAGGTGCATAATGGGAATAACAGCGCCGTTGGAGGGTGTCTGTGACCAATCAGACTGCCCGGCTGAAATTACCCATGAAGTGGTCAACACATTATCAAAAGTCTATTATGAGCATATCACACAGGTGGGGGTGTGCATGTGCGAGTGCTGGTCCAGAACGTGAGCTGCACTTCATCTATCTCAATATGCCTTCCAGTGCCTACAGCTCACCATACATCTCCATTTATCGTCTACCTATTTATTTGGATCAGGGCCATAAACAGATGTTCTTTTCTACAGTGAAGAATCACTGTTGTTCCCAGGCCTGCTGGGAAATGTAGTCCTTTCAGTGCAGGGCCAGTCACTTATGTGCCATGGAGGGTTTTGTGTTGCTAGAATATTATTCCAACAACAGACCATGCCAGATTTAGCTGATTAGCACATACTCATGTGTACTTTGCACACCATTGCTCCAGCATGTCCTGGGTCTGCCCGAGCAGGTGTTTGCATACGCCTCTGAAGGTGAGCACATCAGCTGGCTCAAGTAAATGTGAAGTTCCTCCTTAAAACTGTTGCTGTGTCCTTGAAACAAAGCATCTACAGATTCCTGTCAAACACGCTGGATGAGAGCATCAGTAATGCATAAAGGCTGAAACGAGAAAGAAACTGGACATGCACATTTTAAATCTAACAGTAAAAGCAAGTCAGGTGTATTGATGTTGTTAGACTTCTACTACCTGACAGATCTGATACCATCTGACATTGTGTATTTCTATTATCATTTGTAGTTGGAGATGTGGGATCAGCTGTGTGTAAGTGAAACACAAATTCTGCAAAATGTAAGGGTTTCAAGAGCAAATGTATTTTCTTCTAATGCGTGTCTTGTGGCAACTTAAAAAACTACACTAATTTAAATCATATATTAAGCCTAAGTTATGATTTGGAGTGCTTCACTGACAGGTGTCTCAGAGACAAATACAGTGCATCCGGAAAGTATTCACAGCGCTTCACTTTTTCCACATTTTGTTATGTTGCAGCCTTATACCAAAATGGATTAAATTCATTTTTTTCCTCAAAATTCTACACACAACACCCCATAATGACAACGTGAAAAAAGTTTTTTTGAGATTTTTGCAAATTTATTAAAAATAAAAAACCTGAGAAATCACATGTACATAAGTATTCACAGCCTTTGCTCAATACTTTGTTGATGCACCTTTGGCAGCAATTACAGCCTCAAGTCTTTTTGAATATGATGCCACAAGCTTGGCACACCTATCTTTGGGCAGTTTCACCCATTCCTCTTTGCAGCACCTCTCAAGCTCCATCAGGTTGGATGGGAAGCGTCGGTGCACAGCCATTTTCAGATCTCTCCAGAGATGTTCAATCGGATTCAAGTCTGGGCTCTGGCTGGGCCACTCAAGGACATTCACAGAGTTGTCCTGAAGCCACTCCTTTGATATCTTGGCTGTGTGCTTAGGGTCGTTGTCCTGCTGAAAGATAAACCGTCGCCCCAGTCTGAGGTCAAGAGCGCTCTGGAGCAGGTTTTCATCCAGGATGTCTCTGTACTTTGCTGCATTCATCTTTCCCTCTATCCTGACTAGTCTCCCAGTTCCTGCCGCTGAAAAACATCCCCACAGCATGATGCTGCCACCACCATGCTTCACTGTAGGGATGGTATTGGCCTGGTGATGAGCGGTGCCTGGTTTCCTCCAAACGTGACGCCTGGCATTCACACCAAAGAGTTCAATCTTTGTCTCATCAGACCAGAGAATTTTGTTTCTCATGGTCTGAGAGTCCTTCAGGTGCCTTTTGGCAAACTCCAGGCGGGCTGCTATGTGCCTTTTACTAAGGAGTGGCTTCCGTCTGGCCACTCTACCATACAGGCCTGATTGGTGGATTGCTGCAGAGATGGTTGTCCTTCTGGAAGGTTCTCCTCTCTCCACAGAGGAACTCTGGAGCTCTGACAGAGTGACCATCGGGTTCTTGGTCACCTCCCTGACTAAGGCCCTTCTCCCCCGATTACTCAGTTTAGATGGCCGGCCAGCTCTAGGAAGAGTCCTGGTGGTTCCGAACTTCTTCCACTTACGGATGATGGAGGCCACTGTGCTCATTGGGACCTTCAAAGCAGCAGAAATTTTTCTGTAACCTTCCCCAGATTTGTGCCTCGAGACAATCCTGTCTCGGAGGTCTACAGACAATTCCTTTGACTTCATGCTTGGTTTGTGCTCTGACATGCACTGTCAACTGTGGGACCTTATATAGACAGGTGTGTGCCTTTCCAAATCATGTCCAATCAACTGAATTTACCACAGGTGGACTCCAATTAAGCTGCAGAAACATCTCAAGGATGATCAGTGGAAACAGGATGCACCTGAGCTCAATTTTGAGCTTCATGGCAAAGGCTGTGAATACTTATGTACATGTGATTTCTTAGTTTTTTATTTTTAATAAATTTGCAAAAATTTCGAAAAAACTTTTTTCACATTGTCATTATGGGGTGTTGTGTGTAGAATTTTGAGGAAAAAAATTAATTTAATCCATTTTGGAATAAGGGTGTAACATAACAAAATGTTGAAAAAGTGAAGCGCCGTGAATACTTTCCGGATGCACTGTATACATTTCCTCCAGTGACTGCAGAGATGGGAGCTAGTCCAAAGCATCAGACATTCTTTAAAAGACACCTGTGGGCGACTTCACTGACACTACGTCAGCAAAGAAGGAAGATAATTTGGGAAGCTGTGTGATTCAACTTGTTCGTTTTCTCATTTCCGGCCTTATTCAAACTCTAATCTATTAGACACAATAAATGATGCAAAAAGACATGAAAATGTGTATAAGTAATGATTAGTTTAGTGAGTGAGTTTAGTATTTACTAATTTCTGTCCCTGCACACCATCCAGTTACATAATCTAATTTCCTTTGGCACTCAGAAATCAACTCTGAGCTACTTTGTCTGTGGTTTGGCATCACAATAACAGTGCTCAATTTTGCAATACATATTGCAGGTGGACTTTCTGGTGTGAACATTTTGGAAATAAAGCACTGTAAAGTGTAATGTGTAAGAGGCAAACATGTTTTTTTCTGGTTATTGGAGCAGTTGAGGGAAGCATGCATTGACGAGCCACATCAACAGACTGGATTCTGGTTCCAGTTTTGACACCTAAAGTCTGGAGTGTCACTTTCTCTTTCTACCCTCTGCCAATACAGCCTTCAGGCAGTGAGGGGTTTTGAATTATGAGGGAAGAATTGCTTGCTGCCAGGAAAATTACTGCTTTCTTTTCTCTCCAAGACTTTTAGATGGGATGGTGGGGCTTCTTAAATCATCCCGGCTCTGCCCCCCTGTCAGTGCATTTAGCAACAAATACATGGAGGGGTGGACGTGGACAGATTGGGTGCTGTTTGCAGCTGACAGAGTGATGACTCCCGAAATAGGGGCTGTCCCACGGGTCACTGTGTGAGACTCTGGTTCTCCTCCTCACAGATGCTCCTCATGCCTCCAGCCAAAAAGCTATAAATTGCCACTCTTCTTCTGCCTCTGGCTCTCTGTGACATTTCATTCACGTCACAGGATGCAGTTTATCCCCCAGAGAGGTGAACACACCTGGGAGACAGCAGGGTGGACGTGCAGAGACTGGAGCAACAACGAGCTTCAAATCTGCTATTTTAAACTTTCTTTTCAATGAGAATCTGAACTTCTTTTTGACAGGTTTTTTAGTATCATTGTTTGTTTTTTTAACTTTAGCATGATTAATGTGGCGTACAGTGTTTTAGTACAAACTGATAAGTGACATGACAGGACACTCAGTGTTTGCTTGCCTGCAGATATTATTCCTGCTGCCTGCAGACTTTGGTGAGACTCCCTGCTGCTGTTTGTTTGACAGTTTGACTACTTTCAGTGTCTGGTAGTGTTTTGGATTTTGATTTGAATACTTTTACTGTCTCCAGGTAATTTCTTATTTATGCTACTTTCATGAAACAACCCAATGAACAAAGAACGTTGAACACAAAAAGTTAAAAGAGACAGGTGGAACAAGATGTAGTAAGAAAAAAAAGGAAGTCCTGTGATTTCTTTTTATATTGATTTCTTGATTCACTACGCTTTCTAATATTCTCCCTTCACAAAATAGCCATGCATCAAGGAATACCAGAGAAGACATGAGGGGAGAGGACATGACTCACAAGCTGAAAGCAATTGTAAGACTAGATTCATAAAGTCAAAAAGCTTTAAAAGAGCTGGCTTGAGCCCTCTGGTCGAGATGATGGCAAAATCCAGCAGAATCTCTCCCTTTACAAGGAGGGCTTCAGGGGCTTCAGTGCTCTCTGTGAGGTGTTTACACAGATGGGATTTTTACAAGGGGCCAATTCAAGAGATAACGCCTGTGCAGTCCAAGGTGGAATGAAAGGTCACAGTCAGAGTTCACACCTGTGTTCCTGTGCCAGGAATAAGAAGCTCTTATCCTTCATCTCAAACCAGCTATAGGTGAAGCCCAGGTCATTGCAGGGGTCAGACATCACACAGTAACCAGGAAGGCCCAACAACCTGCTGAAACAACCCGTTTGGCTCCAAAATGCCAAAAAATGATTTACTGGAAAAGGAACCAAGGAAAATGGAAACATAATGTCCTTTTTAAACAATGCAGTGTCTGTCTGAGCCAGGCAGAAGCCTGCGTGTTTCCTTGTTCTGCCTCTAATAGAAGCTCCCCGCCATGACAATGCTCAACCAGTGTCTCCAGAAAAACATGGACATGAGTGATGTCCACTTCACACATAAGTCACATTTTAAAGCCAAATGCATTTGGTCTGGCTATATCAAGCTAGGCAGCAGTACTTGCCAGTAGGCCAGTAGATACAAGCAGACAGTGCAAAGGGCCAAGTTTATATCATCGGTGACCTGGAAGGACTAGAATCATTCAAAAACATAGTAGGCGGAAATATATTCAACAGAGATGACTTATTGTTCACACATTTTAAAAGTCTTTATAGTGACGTGTAATATAGTAACTAAAAAAAGCATTACAATGTTAGGAATCAGGTGTCACCATTATCAAATGATGATTCACAATTCACACTTTTTAAAAACTGGATTAACTCTTTTCTTGTCTTTTGTGTCTTACAGAATCAACATATCGTCATCAAGCCAACATTGACGATGAGGTTGTAACCATGGAGATTCTGGACACTGCAGGTCAGGTGAGACAAATTATCCCTGTGTCCCTAAATCCAACTTTGTGTCCAATATTTACATTTGTCAAAAACAGAAATATAAAAGACCTGAGTTCTCCACCACCACCTTCGACTCATCCCGACTATACCGTACAGGAGAGGAAGGATTACCACAGTACCACACTTGATATGAGTACTATTGTTAGTGTGCTGTAAGTGTCCTAACAAAGTGAAGTACCTGCCAACATAAATTATTCTCTTACGCTTCCAGATGCTTGTAATGGCTGCAAGTTAAAATCAACCAAGGTACTGTTAAGGGGTACTTTCATTCGACTCCCTTAACACCGACTGTTGAATATTTGAAGTCTCAAGTCTAATTCTGGCTCAAGAAACCCCTGATGATATCATCATCATCATCATGTTTCTTACAGAAAGCTCCCTCTGCAGCCTCAAAAGACATTATACACAGGCTGAGTGGTACTTTTCATTGAGTAACTGACCTTTCTTCATCTTCATATTCACTCATATTTCCAACATAATTTACTGAAGATGTAGACTTTTTAAATTTCAATTTTTGTAAGACAAATGTATTGGTCTTTTTAATGTGGTTGAATATTGAGTTTTACAAGTGAAGTGATGAAGTGAATCAGGTGTGACAGGTGCGTCTGTGTCAAGGGATGTCAACTGAGTCAGCGTCGGTTGGGGCTGAAGACTACAAGTTCGAAAATGAAAACAACACAGTGGCTGCACACTGTTGCATTGTGGGTCATTTAAGTGCCAGGTTTTGAAAAGGAAGAAGACTGTGTGAAATAACTAAAGGCGATATGTCTGGCTGTGCTGCATCCTTTTTCTTTAAACTGTCCATCGTGAGTCTGACAATGTTATATAAATCGGTGAATGTTTTTATTATAAACAAAATAAAACTCATAAATAAAATAAAACTCTATATTACTGAAAAGGTGAAATGATGAATGAATGAGGAAGAAAGCACAATGGACATGAGGAAGATCTGCCATATACCGTCAAAACAATCCATTCTTTAAAACATTCACTTGAGTATTGAGCTTTTAACGTTTATTCTTCGTAAAAAAAAAAAGTGAGATGGCTCCACTTGTTTCTAATGCACAACTTGAAAGCTCAGGTGTCACCTTGCCCTCGCTATCCTTGGAGATATTTGACATGTATTTTGGAAAGACACTTGTTTGAAGAATGGCACTTAAAAGGTGGTAATTTCCTGGCGTCTGACAGAAGCATTGCAGGATCGTGGCCATGAGGGAGAGCTTGCGTAAGTCCTCTGGCTGAAGATAAATATGCTGCAGTGCTGCGTAGGTGTTCTGCTGGCAGCTGATTTCCCCTGCGACACTTCAGCCAAGTCATCTCTCTCTCATTACAATGTAGTCTATTTTCAACTGGCATCAGGATGAGGTCTGAATGTTTCCAGACATGGCTGCGTTGGATGTCAGGCCTCTCCTGCCTCTGACTGTATCAAAGCATTGTGCATGGTCTGTCATGATTTGTGGAGGTGGAGTCTTCATGGTAGCTCATAAATTCAGAGTTCAAAAGTCGGTCAGGTATACAGACATCAAACTTTCTCATCGGTCCTCAGGATGGATGTGGTATTTTCTAAACTTCCTCTATCAATGACTATGAGATCAGGATCTGTGTGCCTTCCCCTCCAGTCAGGTTACGATTTAAAGTCTGCCACACGACCAGTTAAGTCCTGTTATAACCAGACGAACTGCTTCAGCATGATCAAATTGGGAGCACATGCCTGAATGGTCACGTTCCTCAGACGGCTGCAGAATTAAATTTCTGTTTAAACAGGTGTGGGAGACAGCAGCGAGAAATAGTCAGGAATTGAACACAAATGCTTCTCCATAAAGAAACTAGATGTGTTACATACACGGCTGAAAACTGCCGAGACTGAATCGTTTTTTTTATGTTCAAACACAAAAAGTCACATGGAGATGAAGAAGTATGCCGGGACTGAAAATTCTGTCACACAATTTAGAAGGAATAGTTATATATTTTGGTAAATTCACTTTCTTGCCGAGAGTTAGATGAGAAGATCGATACCACACTCATAGGTAGGTAGATATGTAGCTACAGCTTGCAGCCGGCGAGCTTAGCGTAGCACAAAGACTGGAAACAGGTAGCCTAACTGCCCAAAGGTAACCAAATCCAGCACCTCAAAGCTGACTAATTGCCATGTTATACGTCTTCAAAATTGTTACAATTAAGTTTAATACCAGATTTTTTGTTTTCATCTCAGGAGGACATCCAGCAGAAGGAGGGTCACATGCGCTGGGGTGACGGATTTGTCATTGTGTACGACATCACAGACAGGGGAAGCTTTGAGGAGGTAGCGCCACTTCGGAGTCTCCTAGAGGAAGTGAAGAAGCCAAAAAACGTGCCTCTGGTCCTTGTGGGGAACAAGTCCGATCTGGACCATGTCAGGCAGGTGGGCACAGAGGAAGGTGAGCGGCTGGCAGCTGAAATGGCTTGCGCCTTCTACGAATGTTCAGCATGTGCCAACGAGGGTGGCGCCGTGGCCGAGGCTTTCCATGAGCTGTGCCGCGAGGTGAGGCGCCGCAAGGCCGTGCAGGGCAAGGCCAGACGCCGCAGCTCTACCACGCACGTCAAACAGGCCATCAACAAGATGCTGACCAAGATCAGCAGCTAGGAAAGAGCCAGACTACCGTCTGATGACACAAGAAATGTACATTTTCTCATGTAAATGTTTCAAGCAATCATTGGCTTAGAAATGGACGAAATGTGACTGAATTAATGTGGAATGTGTTCTTTACCATCTTTATCATTTTCCATAAAAAAAATAAAAAAAAGGTCCCAAGTGCAAAATCTCTTCCCTCTGCAAGAGGTAAATGATGATGTCACACTTATCTGGATCAAAATAATCCTGGATACTGGTGAGATATGAGACGATCCATGATAAATCATTGATATGGTGAGCTTCTCAACCTTTTTCTTTTATCCTCTCATCTAACTCTCTGCCAATGAATAAGCCAGGTGGCAGTCTGAAAATGATGCATGCAAGCCGTCCTATTTAGCATGCAAAGAATCCAAGCATTTATTGATGTCAAACGAGAAGATTCGTAGTTTCCTCTCTGTATCTTGTCTGTCGGGGGATATTGTGATGTGCTTCGGCCCGCGTGTGTTTAACTGTTCTGTCAGCGGTGGTCAAAGGAAATAAGATCAGAGAACTATTAGATAAAAGTAGATCCACTGTTCATCCTCCATGTCAACCCTAGAGAAGGACCCGGAGTCAATTCCTGTCCGTTTAACAAACCTTGTAATAAAGTCCACAATGTTCTGTTGCCATTAACTGTTCGGCAGTGGCTCCCTGTGTTCGTCCATGACGTGTTCTCAAGATCTTTTCCTGAAGGAACCAAAGCACAGGTTCAGAACTTGTCAAGGCTCATGAGAGAACATTTTTGCTGTTTTCTCTAAATCTGCAAGGGGAAGCAGTCGCCGTCCATCCCAACATGTCACATTCCAGGGATGTTCTTCATGGCTGTAACTTTAATACTGTAAACTACAGTATGTATGATATGGTATATTGCCTTAAGCACTGCTGTGTCTTAGGTGTGTACAGAACCCAAAGGCATCTACAGTAGAAGATACTGTAATTGTTGAAATGTAATATGTTTTTTTCTTTATGTGTGTGACCTGTACGATCAAAACAACCAGCTGTGCACTTGTAATTAAAAACTGAGTTATATCCCACCAGTTTGTCTCGTAACGAGTCCATATGTTTGGTTGCCATCAATGTAAGCAGGGTGCATGATGTTCCACAGATGCACTTATCGGTGCACTAAGTTTCAAAAAAACAACCATTGTGATTGATATGGACGCCTACAGCCAGACCATCAAATGTCACATTTACATAGTGACAGTATCCAGACGCGCAGAGACTGAGACTGTTTAGCATATAATTTATATCAAACTCCTTGAAATCATTTGCAAACTAGCTTTCTAAGGCATATGCCAATATTTTGTGGCAATGTTCATGTTTTAAATCTCAACCTTTTTTCCTTTTACATGTCAAATGATTCAACAAAACCTAAGTGCACAAACAATAAAAGAAGACAGTAAAATATCCTGTCAGGTTTTCCAGCCCGATTCAGCTGTAATCAGGGAGAAGGCAGACAACACAGGCTAAGAGCTGACATTAATGAAAAGGGTAACCACATAATTTGGAGGTGCTCAATTATTTCTTGATGATTTAATAGAAGACAAAGAATTTGATGTTTGCTTTTTCAGAGATTGTGTTTTCTTGAGGGAACCTAAAGCCTAATCATTATTTTCAGCCTAATGAAATGAAACAACCTGATAAGGGGATATTATTCTTTGGCTGAACTGTTTACTATATACCGTACGCTTCAGCATAGAGGGATTATGAGACGATGAGCCCCTGGGCCTTCTCCTACCAACGCACCCTACCCATGCACCATTTGCGGTCGTATTTTCCAACCTAGTTTGGAGATTAACCCTCTAAAGTTCTGTTGTTGGTTGAAACTGCACCTGAGCTTGAGTATTGTGTTCACGCTGCAGATGTAGAGTGGTTGTCTTAACTTCTCCCCAAAGCTTCCTGCCACAGCAGATCCACACTGAAACCCCTCCTCGCTGCACTCAAGTATTATAACGTATTATAGAAAACTATTAAACTACTCAGCTGTCAAACTTATTTAAATTACTTTACTAACTGAATGTAGGCTTATTGTAGTATGCACTGTATAGCTGCATTATTTAGGGGGTAGAATTAACTAAAATATAATATAAATCAATATCAGACATTAATCTGAATTTACCACAGGAATGGTAGTTGAGAAATAATTGGATATAAATAAATAGAATAAATGGATGTAAATCTTGTGGATTATAACTGAAATTGCAATTAATTAAATATATTTCTGGACCCCCTTGGACAAGGACATAACACTTATAGAACTACAATATTTCTAACTCCCATCAATCATTCCTTTTTTAATGAAACAAAACATCCATGTTGCAAATAATTCATACACTCTCACAAACTCTGTGTGTGTGTGTGTGTGTGTGTGTGTGTCTCTCTCTCTCTCTCTCTCTCTCTCTCACACTCACACACACAGGAAAGGTTTCCTTCTCATGTTACAATCACCGACAACACTGGGTGGATTCTTGGTACAGTTGTTGTAGTTCACCATTTCAGCAGTTCAGCAGCATTTTCTGGCCAATATGGAATTCAAAATATACACCTCCTTTTCATTTTTATTGCCCTGAGGCCTGAAATTAAAACCTATTCAATCAAACTTTCTCTTACGTTTCCCATTTACTAGCCAAGAAAATTAAAACTGTTACCAACTTCTGACGCAGTACTGTGTTAAAAAGGGAAACCTCCCACTAAATACACCCTATTACTTCAAACAGATTGCTGACTCAGGGAGAGGACACAAAAACAAAAAGTGCTTTCTTTAGTTTGGGTGAAGCAGAAAGGAGTGGCCCAGCTATCTGGCAGATAATTACTAGAGGCAAAAATCCCATAATAACCAGGGAAAGGAGCTACACTGCTCCTCCTCATCCTGACCAGCCGAAGACTGTAAAGGACAAAAGGTTTTGTTTCCGCGATATGAATTCTGGCTGTTTAAAGTTGTTTTAAAACCAGTTGTGCTCTCCTTCAGTTCCAAACAAAAAAAGTCAAATGTAGTATGTGAAGGTAATTCATCACTGTAAAAGAGAAGGCAACAGGCGTGCTGTGTCTCACACAACATAAAGATGAGTGAATGTGGCTGGTGGGAAGGGCCATCAGCTCCCATCACCCTGCAGCGGTTTTGAATGTTGCTGAAGCTTTTGACCTTCAGCTGTAGCGGCCAAAGGGTCATACACCAGATTTGATGCCCCAGGTGGCCAAAAGTCTCTGTAGACTTTAGTGTGTTTCCTGTGCACCCACAAGGCTTAGAGTGCACACAGGGACACACATAATTTCTCAGCAGCAATAGTGGAAAAATCCTGACATAACATTTGTAAAAGTTTTGAGCAAGCAAAATCTCTGAAAGCCAGCTTTTTTGTGATCGACACAAATACTGCGATAATAACTTTCCCCCACTATTTCACGTTTTCTGTGATTGAATTTAAGGCATTCATTGTTTCTTTGGCCACTTGAGGGAAATAAAACAAGCGAAAAAAACCTGACATCCAGTATTATCACCTTACAGTATAAGTTGACATGGAGAACGTGTTAGCAAACAGTTGCTTATTTACACATCCACCAGACATGGAGCAACATTAGCATTTATTTGAAGTGGTGTTTCTGACCACCCGTTGAATGGAAGTCCAATATTCAGTATTCAATATACTTTTAGCTCCGTGTTGGTCTCCACCAACTGGTGAGGAAAATATCTGGCTCTTTGGGTGCTAAATGCTCCACAATGTTCACCAACTAAGCGCTAACCTTGTCTGCCATTTGGTGCTGGCGGCTGGAAATTAGATATTTTTAATATAAAAATATTGATTTGCAGATTTAATATCAAAATATTTCAATTAAATTATCATATATGAAAAATTAATAATGTGGGTGAGTATGTGCGTGACGTCCGAAGGTCACGCTGTCTTGCTGTAGTTGGAGGGAGAAGTGTTTAAGGCACCCCAGAAGAGAGGGGGCTAGTGTGTGTATCCTCTCTTCAACTTCCTGTCATGCTGTGATGCTCTGAAAGTTTGTGCTAAGTGGGGTTGGGAGTTTGAGGCACTGTGGGCCCACTCCTCAACCTCCGTCGCTCTGAAGAAAGACAAACAAATGGCGGCTTTGTTGGAAAGGGCGACTGCAATGGGTAAAAGACGCTCTATTCAGGCGTTGGGGAGAGATATGGAAATCACTGCGGGGGAATGATAGGGAGAAGCACAGAGGATTGATCCCACACAGTTCTCTCACTGCCAGTATGGTCTTTGCTTCTGGGTAGATGTGACGCAAGTACTGCCAAACACGAAGATGCGAGACTGCAACTTCCCAGGGTTTGAGGAAGCAGAAGGAGAAAAAACTGATTCTGATTTTGAGGAGGAGATGAGATGTCCAGGCCATGAGTACCAAGCTTGGTGAAACTTCATGACAGGCGGCTGTGATTTGGCTTTCTGCGCATCACTATGGTTAAGACACGTGGATGCCATTTCTGTAAGCAGCATTTTCAAAATAAAATACAGCTGAATCCCCTGCTGCCTCTTGGCTGGTTATGTTTCTACTAAGTGGTTCAGTTCATACTACTTTGCGTGTCTGCACATACACTGAAAAACTATATATACATCTGGCCACATAGCATTCCCTTTGCAAATCAAAAGACTATTTTTCACTGTTATGCAGTAGCAGGTATTTTCATGATCTTTTAAATATCTAATGTCTGCCTGAAACATTTGCCTAGGGTGAAAACAACATTTAAACTGAGCGGAGAGCAGAGAGGTGCGGTGCAGTCAGTAGAAAACTTGCACAGTATTCTAACGTTGGTTTGGCCGAGCACTGTTTGGGACTGTCTCACCCACTGTGTGGGGGACAGTCCTGGATGGTTTCCATAGAAAAGCCACTGTATGCTGCTCAAAAACGGAGGTGGCAAAGTTAACCAGACGTGCATTTGCCAACCCAACCAGTTAGTTTTCGTCCTTGAAGTATTTTCTCTTGTATAAAATCATGCAGAAACCTCGCGGCCATGGTCTTGCTAGCTCTTTTTTGTTGAAGCCCACCCACTCAATTCTCATTTTACAGTAAGGCGCGGCATACCTCATAACATTAACTGAAACCTTTGCATGAGAGGTGAACTGAAGACGGATCTACTGTAATATTACATTCAGGATGTCTCTACGATCACAACAAATTGAGCATTATGACTCATGACTGTCTTGGGTGCAGAGAGGCCTGTTTAGCATAATTTATATCTATACTGTTAATGTGAGCTTACAAACTCCTATACATTCACTTAGCATCTACTATAGCCACATTCTTGTGCAAAACACAATATAAGCAAAACCAACTGGTTCACAACTCCTTTACAATAAACTGAAAATAGAAATTAAGTTTGCATACCCGAAATTTTGTAACTCAGTCTACGGGACCACATTGTTGATGTGTACGTCGGAGCTCCTCTGAATCCTCATTGAATGTATCCCGTCAGTAATTACAGTTCCTGGGAGACAGTCGGTCAGGTCCTCCAGAAACACGTCATGGCTCCACGGTCATGTGCAGCATGCAGGCTCCTCTGGCGGCGCCAAGTCCCGAGCACCTCTACAGCAGCGGTGTGCGCCTGACAAAAACCAACGCACACTATCCAGAAATCCACAAACACCAATAAAACCTCTTTTCTTTTTATCTGTACACGTCCACATGAATTCAGTTTAGAGACAGGCGCCATACTCACTCATAAACTCTTCTAGTCCAAGCTAACGTTAGTGAAGCTAACTAGCAGCAGTGAACGAGCCAATTTAGTGAAATTACGGACAGAAAACGGCTCCATGCTAGGCTTAGCTCCCCGTTTTACAGGGTGACCCAACTATATACAACTTTTGTATTTGAACTTAAGTAACATACAGTGACTTAACACAGTTTACATACAGGGTTCATTATCTCAGTTTTCTCCGTTTTTCCATCGTTCTGTTTCCCTTTCCCTTTAGTCCCGCCCATCTAGGTAGCAGAGCAATGGCTCCAGGTAGGTTACAGTACTCATCACCGATTGGCTAATACACAAGACAGACACCTGACTAGCCAATATACAACAAAGAAATGGAACATGATAGGTTCACGGACTGCTGTAAACGGAGGACACTGGAGGATGCTGCCTCATAAAATTATTAATTTACCACTTCATAAAACTATTAATTTAACCATATTGATACCAGTTATTACACAAAAGACATTATTGACCCGGTCCATATTTTAATATATATGTATTTGCCCTTTCCTACCAGTTCCTGTTTGTTTGATTTTTCTTTTCTTTCTTCTTTTCTCCGTAAAGTAAGAAAATCAGATATGCTTTGGAAAAGATTTTGTGTCCTTTTCCTCTTTTGCCCCTTCACTTCCTTTGGAATAAAGTTGGGTTGTGTGCAGTTCATGAAAACAAGGATATTTATTGAGTTACAAAGTTCATTTTTGACCTCGGAAAACAACAATCCCATCTCACGGTCCATTTAGTAGCCGTTCGGGTCCCTGAGCACTTCCGGGACTTTTGTCCATGTTGGCATAAAAGTTAATTCCTGCCCTTTGAAACAGAAGTTGACAACACAATCTCACCTCATGTTTTGATGAAGATCATGTAATGTGGTCAAATAGTCCCTAAGAGCTACTAAATGGTGATCTTTGAATGGACCTTGAGGTAAGACTGTTTTGTCAAGCATATTTACAATTTGTTTTTGTGTTGTTTTTTGTTGTTTTTAAACCATTAGCTGTCACAGCCGGTTTGAAGTCCTTGAACTGAGAAGTGGCGGGCGAGTTTATAACCCATTATCTGACTTCCCGTCTTTTGCAGCATTGTGCTCAGCTAGAGGAAAATATTTAGCTAACACTCTTGGAAAGCATGCGACTCTCTCTGGTGATGCTACTAACATCTCTGGAGGGAAACAAACGTCTCTAGAGCGAAAATAATTCCCATATCCTTGCAGAGGCTGATATCCCCATACATCCTGTTTAGATATGCAATCATGGGGAAAATTAGCTCTACAGTGATTTCAGCGCACTCACGTAAATAACCATGGGAGAGCATTTTGACTGACAGGCTGAACGACAGATAAAAACACAGCAGAAGGTAATTTATTGTCGACAGATATATGTATATGTATATAATCAATAAAAGTCAATAAAAAGGATTTTGGATATTCACATGTACCGTATGTTTATTTAGCAGACACGTCCTTGAGTCCATCTTGATGAAATGTTCCATTTTAAGGTAGAGCAGGGGAAAAACAGAAAGGAAAGCACCAGAGTTTCATAGCAGAGGAAATGAAAGGCCTACAGAGAGGGGTAACGTTCCCTCTGTAAACAGGCCGACTCTCCAAAGCTCTTCTCTCCTCTTCAGCCCAATCTCTTGCAAACAACACATACTTCTTCCCTGAGTGGGCTGGCAATACACTGACATGCTGTTTAAGCTGAACTTGAAGAGTGTATTTCCAAAGCGCTGTACAGTACATCCACTGTCTTTTAAATGTCTGTGAAAGTGTTTCTTAACAAAATTGTCATATAAATGAAATCTGATGAGCACATTCATGCTCCCAAGAGGATAAATCCTTCTGATTTTACAGCAATAGCTTGACATTTTGGGAAACACGCTAATTTTCTTTCGTGTACAGAATTAGCATAAAGGAATTAAGTTGGAATCTAGAGCTTCCAGTATTTATGCTAAGCTAACCACCTCCTCCATCTCTTCATATCTAACGGACAGACTTGAGAGTGGTATTGACCTTCTCAAATGTGGAACAATTTTTTTAATGAGCAGGCGACTCATCTTGTAATGGCATTACAATAAAGTGGTGTTACAGTAAACCATTTACAGTTTAAAATGTCAAATCCTGCAGTGTACGAGCCCTTCATACTTACAGTCAGAGAAGCAGCAGCCCGAACATAATATTCACACGATAAACTCAACATGTATTGTTGTAATGTACTCACTGCAGAGTGCTGTGTTCTTGAAAAGACATGTTTTTGCTTTATCCATGGGGGCATCTGGCCATGCAGATCAGAATCAGAATCAGAAATACTTTATTGATCCCGGGGGGGATTATACAAATAGATAGATAGATTAATATGTCTTTAATTGAGTTTTTAATAAGTAATTTTTCACTAACACATTTTAATTGACGTTTCTGGACCACAGCAAATACAACCAAGAACCTTTTTTTTTTTCAGTTTGTGTGTGTGTGTGTGTGATTTGGGTGCACTGGCTCTTCCTTTTCCTCCACTTCTTCTCTGATAGCTCTTTGCTTTATACCTTTGTATGAACCTGGGCCTGCATTATGTCCTGACCCAACTTCCTGTTGAAACAGGAAATACATCACATTAGAGGTAGAGAGGGTCGTCCAATCATCGCAGGGTTGGCAGGGCTTTCCCCAGCTCCTCCTGTCCACATGTCAGAGTGTCCCTGGGCAAGACACTGAACCCCAAGCGGCTCTCGATGGTTAGGCCCGTGCCGCATAACAAGATTTATCAGTATGTGTACATAAACATGGACAGCAGTAGAAATATGATGAACTGCGGAAACCAAAGTAGAGGGTTTCCATCTCTCCGTTTCTCTCTCTATCCTGTGCTTTATGAAGCATTGCAGTTGCCGTGACAACCAAGGCCATTCCTTGTTTTAAAGATACTCGCGACCAAGGTATATGGCGACCAAGGTGTTGTTGTAGCAGGTGGCAGGTCTGAGAAAAGAAAAGAGGGTTTCTCACACACATACACACACTGGCAAGTGTGCTAATACAGTACACTTACAGATACATACACACAAACCCACCCACACACACACACGTGCACACGCACGATGGTTAAATGAGGTGATGAAACCTCTGATGCATGCTGACACCTTCGGGGTCCGACATATAAATTGAGCTGAATAAAACAGAGTGAAGGTTAAATATCGAGGTGCCACTCCACCCTTTAAAACCGACGCTCCCCTTCCTGAGGGCTGTGTAGTCACACACTTCCACCTGCAGCATGAGTTATTAGCTTTCATCAGAGTGAACTACAACATTACGAAAGAATGGTAAAAGCTTTCATAAAATCCAACAGTCAGTCTGATTTCTACTCTGCTCTTCGGAAACTCCTGCAGTACAACACCACCCACAATCCACACAATGGAACTGTTTTTGTGGTGCGACCCTCCGGCAGCAGCCTTGTGTCCACAGCTGCATCACAGCAGCGTCAACGTCTCACAGAAAAGTGTGAGATAAAGAAATATCAACAATATCCACTGTAAAGAGGCAGAATGAGGGTGGACATGATGAAAGATGGGTTTTTGTTTGGGAGGACAACGCCCCCTTCTGGTTTCATTAATACACTATAGGAGCGTGTAACAACCCTCTACACTTGTGATTTCCACCCAAAACAGATCATCATGGTGGAACGTGAAAATTCAGGTGGTTATTTCTCTTTTAGAGTACGAAACGGTGTTGTGGAGATGGAGCCGGTGTGTTTACGGGCGTGGAGGCTGCAGGCAGGCAGGGACCTGCGGCAGATGAGAGATCTGACATTCCACCTTAAGAATGCAAGAAATCACACTGGAAGCAGATTACCATCAGGCTGCCAGTGGTCTGGTATGCAACACGTGTCTCAGATTGGGAAACAAATGGGAGGCACAGGACAAACTGCGAGGACGTTTCAGGGTTTGAGGTGTCGTACAGGGTCAGAGGTCCACTTGTCTAGGGTTTTGAAGGACAATACCGAACTTTAATCCACACCCAAAACCAGTTTAATCCCTTTTTAAGGATAATTGAAATCTATATATTGTGTGAGGTGAACATAAACTGCATTGAACTGATATAAGTTGACGATAGGATCATTTCCAGTTGAAGCATAATGTAATGTTATGTAATACTGTATTTTATCTCTAAATCGCCTGGTAAATGAATGTAGTCTGGGTGGTCTGCTGTCTACAGCCTGCACATACTGTACTGTGCGTGCTGTACAGTCTTTTATTAAAGTTGTCATCACTTTGTTTTCTCAGTGAGATTTCTTAGAGGGCAGCTGGAAGAACTACAAATGGAATCATAAGGAATGAAGCAAACATGAGGGGGAGCTTTAATTCACCGACTTGTTTAGAGTTGAAACAGCTTTACTTCAGATTAACTGGGATGGCGCACAAGAACATTAGCTTTGTATTTAGTGGTGGGATGCTGCAGACATTCAGTTTGGATAATGTTCTCATCAACATAGGAATTCATGTGCCACTCTGTTACAGTTACAGTTATTTGTATCGATTTAATCAAACAATTTATAATATTCAATAATCTTTTTAACTAAGGTATTATGTAAAGACTCCCTGCCATAACATATAATAGGTGAAGGCAAACTGTGAACGTTTTGCTTGACAGGCACATTCAGACATGAAATATTCTCAGAAATATCGGAGTGATGATGCCATTGTTTGAAAAGTAATAATGTGTGTGTGTGCAGTGACATATTCACGACTGAATGTGTTTCACATTACCTCTGAAACATTAGTGCCTAACACAATTAATCTGAGAGCCTGACGTGGAGCGGGCAGCAGATGAAAGGCAGCAGTTTTCCCTCTCTGCTTTTAACACACGAGCTTCACGCCAAGAGGAATAAAATGCGGTAGTAATCCAAGATGAAGGGATTTTGGGATTATCACCACATATTCTGTAAATTGCGTGCTTCAAACAGGAATTTTTTTTAAAGTAGAGCAAGAGCCAGGATCTCTGCTACAATGACCATAAATGGAGAAAGAAACCTTCGAACCCTCTCGTGTGGAGCTCTGTGGATGACTGATAGAAACTGGAATGCACAAGCACCAGGTATAATAAAAGTTGTTACCTTTAATAACAGAAATCTTGATATTCAGACAAAAGAACAAAAATACAGAAAACAAAATAATCAATACTAATAAATTACAGAAACACATGAGATGCATCACACTTCTCACAAATAAGCAGCCAGACATTAAGATCACGTGACGACCAAATTTACACACCTGAGGCACACAAGAGGGGTTGGTTTTCATGCCACATTTACACCAATATACAGAACGTTAATACACTTAAAATACCATACAATACCATCCACCATTCAGCAGAGAGGAGGGGACACAGTGGACTGAAAGATCGGCAAATAAACCCGTGCAATGACATTATATCTCTCATTTACAAACGGCACATTTAAAGTGGACTTGATTTTCCTTGCAGTATTAGCTGTACTTAATGGCTGCATATTCAAATTCGGTGTTACGCATCAGTTCAACACACCTAAAGTTGAGCCTGTGACTGAACCGTGTCATGACTGAAAGAAAGAAGAAATGTTAAACATTAAGCAGAGTATTGCCCTTTTTCTCAAAATTATTATTATCACGCAATAAAAGGAAAGATGGGGTGAAGTGATGCAACTCGGTCTCACAAAATGCTGCGCACGCTGTTAACGAACACGGACGCAGCACCGGTGACATCAACAACAGCTTTTTAAAGATACATTCGGAAGGTTGGAGTTTTGAGGAGCTAAGGCTGTGATAGGCTGAGACAGCTGTCAATCAAGCAAAAGACCTTAAAAAGATATATCTCTTTAAACCTTATTATCTTCTTAATGGAAACTATTTATCATTTTAAGCACAAATACATTTAGGAATATGTACCATGCACAGTAAGCACAATACCAACTGAAATAATAAAGGTACAGTATTAAAACAGTGGATTTTGACCCTTTCAGTACAAGACAAGGCCAAAATTAGCTGGAAATAAAAGAGCCGCCTTTAGGTTCTCATCATTTCAGTTTATATTGTGCTCTTGTGATGCATGTTAGAAGAAATGTTGTTGTTTTTTTAACTGACTTGCTATGGATGAAGAAAGTTATTTAATCAACTTGAGTTACAATTAAAAAGAAGACCACAAACCAGTCAGTCAGATGGGAAATACAGTCAAAAATGTTAAGTATTTAGTAGTTATATGCATTTCTTTAAATTATAGTTCCATTAAGGGCACACTAAGACTTAAAGGAGTATGTTTGGAGAGTGATTGAGTGTCCATCCACATCCCTCATCTCCATCCTGCTGCCTATGTTTAGATGTTGCAGGAAGTCTTGACTCCGATCTTCCACATGTTGATGTCCCAGACACTACGTTGTTGTTTTTCTACGGTCCACGTATCAAACTAATCCCACTCCAGCTGAGACAGCAACTCCCTCTCCTTTTTCTTGCACTAACATGCTCTTAATTTACGAATCTGAAACGCTGCTCATTTCACTAAGTCTTTTCCAGCACTACCACTCTATAGTCCGTTTCTGCAGAGCACTGCTGAACTTGAGGTAGTTACAAGTAAACTTTGCAGCTCAGTTCGAATCGAGTCAAAAATATCAGGTGTGTTATGCTATAGCAGCTGAATGAGAGACTTTATCTGGCCCTAAATAAAAAAAAGAAAAACTGGTAAGAAACTAAAATCATCTGACATCTGGTCATTGAATATAATCTGACCCAATAGATGGGTAATATGTATGGCATCAACTGGATCCTAAACTGCATTTTTACACCCAAATCGCAGTAAAACTGAGAAAAGTGACATCAAAGTTCGTCCTGACACAAGTACTAGTAGCACATATCTAAACTGTTTCTCTTGATTTGAACTCAAAATCAGAAACCGTTTCTGCTGTGTGCCTCTGCAGGACGGGCCTCCTAAAATCCTTAAAAGGTAACGGACACAGTGATAGAAGTTAATATGTCAGTTCATCAGTGACGTCACAGCCATTATTGCGTGGCACATAAGGGATAGTAAATCCTCATGGTTTGGTTATGGCTTATCACACTAAGTGGTATGCATCCTTATAATAAAGACAAAACTATGGGAGTTAAACCTTCATGGGGTCTCACACAGTGAAATGCTAATTTGGTCCATTTTGACACAGTGCCAAAGGTGATGAAACGCTTGCAAAAGTGCTCAATGATAAGACACTGCATTAGGTCAGAGATGAAGCTGACTGCAGATCAGAATTTTGCATTTACAAACAATCCTTAAGGCAGAATTATTACAACTGACTGGCTGGAGCGGGCAGAAGAATCACAGTGCTGTCAAACTTAAATGGCAACAAAGGAAAAGATCACCAGACTTTCTGAAGTCGGACGGTGAGCAGGCTAATTAACTTACGACCCTTTTATAGCATTCCTGCTTCAAACTGAGTCGGCTGGAAACAACAACAGGTCAGGCAGAGACGATTTCAACCAAATCATGGAGCTAACAGCCAGTCAAAAATGTCAAAAAACTTCACGCAGTAAAACTTTGACGATTATCATTATAAAGCACAGAAGCGATCTGTCAATCAACCAGGCTTAACAACTGTGATTCTGTGGCTCCACCCACTGATGATAAATGCAACCAATCAGATTGTTTTTTCCCTCCAGAGCAACTGCTTTTGGTAACGAGCACTGTGAGTGTGTCGAGCCAACGCGCTTTGAGCTTATGTAGCGTAATGAACAAGCAATGTTGTTGTTTCATGTTTCTGCCAGCGAGACCGGAAGGCAAAACACCAACTAAAAAAACATAACAGCTTCTCTTAAATTGTCATGCGTCGTAGTTTGAAATCAAAATGGTGTAAAACCTATTATCAACATAGTTATTGCCAAAATGGGCAGTTCTTTTTTTGTGGTGGTATCATTATTAATCATAATGGCAAATTTACAACTTTACACACACACACACACACACACACACACACACACGCACACACACACACACACACACACACACACACACACACCCACACACACACCACCATACATTTTATACAGCATCATGCATGTGAATAAATCTCACCTTAAAATGGGTGGAATGATGGGTATTATTATCATGACAGGTCAATTTAAACTACTGCTCACACTCTGCAGTCACATTGATATTTCTGTTTGGGGTATTTGGACAAAACAAAGGATGGAATATGGAGCATAATTTTCTTTTTTGTCCAGGTCCCACTAAATGAAATGGGAGAAGAAAAAAAAACATATCTAGGCTTATTCAGTCTGTAGCACAGATAATTACGGAACCAACTACAAGACAGCTTGATAATTTCCTGCTACAAGAGCAATTTTCAGATTATTAGATTGTGATTATGCTCTGCATGGAAAGCCAAAAATACAGTCAATCTCCTTCTGTAAGCTTGATGCAACAAACTGTTGCTGTTGCTCTGTGGACGCACCAAGGAATTATTTTGGAAAGTAAAAATTATTATTATTATTGGAACGTTTCCTGTAAAAGACGTAATTTGGTGCTAATTATATGGAAAATTACTGACAGTATTCAGTTGGTACCTTCAAATAATTCCAAGAAACTGGTAGCTTAAACTTCTTTTACCAATACTTTAGAATACAATTAGGTTTCCATCAAATAAACAAATATTTTCCTAGATTAAAATAGATCTTTCTTTAGTCATTATATCATTATAATTATTTTCTTTCAAGGCTACAATACAGTGTATGCACATCCCATCTTATAAATGGTAACATTTCCTGGTTCTGGGTCCCCAGGACATGAGTACTTTCTCAAAACATAGTCTATGTTTTCATTACAATTTGCACCAAATGACATTGTCCTTTCCAGGAAACTTCCTAGGAAATTACAGCACCCATAAAATAAAGCTTCACCATTGCTTTCACTGTCTTTATAGACTCGTTAAGATCATGAGCTTGTGTTGGTTTTCAATTGGACGCTACGAACGACATTCAGTAAACATTTACATGTAGCTCCAAAGCAGGTCGAACGTTGGAAGAGGATGTCTGCTTTGATAACACTGCAGATGTTGCACACACACCGTTGACCAAAAACTAAAGAAGGGTGACGATAAATGATCTACAATCCCAGCTGACATCGGTTGTAGAAAATAAGAATGTAAGATGCAATGTCATACAACGAAACCTCTTCTGTCTCAGAAGAGACTTAAGCACATTAAAAGTCTCAAAGTATTACATCCTCACTGTTTGCCTTTAAACACATAGCAGTAGCAGTTATGATACAAATCCCACACAGAAAATACACCATACTGCTATTCACAAAGCACAAAACATTAAGAAAAATTGCAGGGAAATATCGGGGCTGTGATGGAAGACGACGGCTGTAAGCCAGTACAGCATTTGCACCTTGTTAAATCACAAGCTCAAAGGTCGGTTCGCTGTGTGATTGTTTTCTTGACCCAAGGCAGAGGGGGGGGGGGGGGGGGGGTTTCTGTTTTTATTAAAAAGCACTTTGGTAATGTTAGGTAGAGGAGATACTACGCAAGCCAATATGTATCTACAGCACAAGGACGTCTGAGAAATGTGGCTGCTGGCAAGATGCTCAAGATCGCTGGTGAACAGTGAGGATTCAGTACATTTCTCATGAGCTAACTGGAACAGTTTCAGATAAGAATATTGCAGTAGACATCTGCAAACAGTTTGGAAGCTGTGAGTCAATTAAAATAATTAAAAGAAATTGAATTGAATAAATGAAAATGTATATATAAACAAATCAGACATGACAGTTTCACTTGCTGAACAAACAGAATGCAGAATAACGACTATATACCAAGCAGTGTGAGCTAGATTACGATTATTTGCTGTAATTATTCACCACTAGAAAGGCCAGGCTGCCATCGGCTGACTGCTGATCTAAATTCCACGTTTTTGTTGATGCTTTCCAACTTTAAACACTCCAAATTACGGCATGAAGATGCCTGAAAATGTCTCAGTCCTCTAACATGATCACTGCAGTACTGTTCTATAAAAATTATTATGGGTACATGGAGACAGGTGCAGTAGCACGTAGAGAAAGATTGACAAAATAATGGCTGGACTGATGCTTCTATGGATCTTTTCATTCGCCTGTTCTTAACTGGCAAAGAGGAAACAGACAAGATCTTCAATCTGAGTAAAAATTGTAGAAATTTGAATGGGATTTGGTTTGATTCCACACCAGCAATGACATCCTACATCATTACATTAAAATCTCCTGTAAGGAAGACCAATGCAAATATGTCTTTTAAAATTGGACATCTTCAGTCAACACCATCATTGAAGAACCCATCTATTCTACTGGCCTTTCTAGTGATATGTTAATCGTTAATCTGAGGACAGTGGGTTGCACCAGGTGTTAAACTTCACAAACAGTGAGAGGGAAAGAGCAGGAACAGGAAGCTGAGGCTCTGAGGAGGAAGGAGACTCCAGAACAGATTAACCAGTCAGGGTTTTGTTTTCTTTTTTTCGAACCTGACAACTGACAGGAAGAGGAAGCTTCTGGGGAGGCTTTTTAGTCGGAGAAGAGGCTGGCGAAGGACTGTCGGAGGCTGCGGATGGTCTCCGCTTTGGCCTCGTCGTCGGTCTGGTTTCCTCGTAACGTCTCTGTGAAGGTGTTGGTCAGTGACTGGGATTTGCTGTGCAGTAAAGAGAACCGTAGTTTAGTGAAAGAGGAACTTGAAATAGTCACATTGGCACTTTAATCTTATACTGATGGATCATATTAGGGTACTATTAGTGGGACTCCGATGCAGACTTACTTCAGCTGTGGTGACTGTTTCTGAGCTCCAGGCCCGGAGGTGGCAGGGATGGGGCCGGGCTGGAAGGCCTGGCTGGGTGAGGTGGTGGCCGACCGGGCTCGCTGAGGTGAACCCTGGGCCGACTGGGATGGAGAGGCGGAAGCAGAGCGGTGTCCCCCTATAGTAGGTACACACAAATTACATGTAGATCAGTGGTTTTACTCTGCCATCACACTGACGCAGCCAGTACTCGCAGTAACAAACACGCAAACAAACAAAAGTGTCTCCTACCTCGCCTGGGCTGTGTGGTCTGTGGATGAAGGGACACAGAGTCATTACTGAGTCATGCACATACAAGTGCCCACATGGACACCAAACATGAACATTACTTCTTACATTACTTTGCAAACAGAGAACGTTGTCTCCCGTCCCCGGCTCGAGCTTCCCTTCCTCAAACACAGCTCCAGTTATAATCATCCATCTCGGGGAACCCATCAGAAATGCAGGACATTTAACTAAAAATTGAAGTCCTAAAATCGTTATATAATGAGCAATAAAACATGAAATAACCCTAACCCTTTATTTCATCCTTCCTGAGTAATACATTTAATAATTACATAAATAGTTACATTGACAGGACAACCTTTACATGTGTCGTGGCTCATAGATGAGCACTTGGCCATATGCAGAGGACAACAGCCCTGGCTCCGGGTTTTATCAACGCGTACATTAGAAGTTCCATTAAGACATTAGGGTTTCAGTTGGGGTACATGATTAAACAAGTTTAACACTGTTATAGTATTTTGACATGTTGTGGCGAGGGTCTTTTCTAAGTCAAGAGGAGGGTTCAAAGAAAACATTAATAAAGCTTTTTAACAAGTCCCCCCCCCCCCCCCCTCCACACCATGGATGTATGTTGTATCAAAGATGGCGCCCACTCATTCCTGTGAAAGTTGACTACCACTTGACGTCAGGGACTTCCACTGTATAGAACCCCATTAACAGGTCTGGTAATATTAGTAGTAGTAACAGTAGTAATATCAGTGACTGTATAAGTAGTGGTAAGTAATGTTTGTTTATTATACTTTAATATTAACAATACTAGTAGTAACAACAGTTATGTTTATAGTTACAATAATGGTAACAGTAATGGTCATACTGTAGCACTACTATAAGAGTACTGTTAATACTACTGTCAGTAGTTACAGTAGTAATCCTAATAGCAGCAGCATTAGTTCACTATGTGTGTAAAGGCGATGTGTCAGACATAATGTATGTATGTACCTTGACAGACGAAGGCTGAGGTGTGGAAACTCCCAGCAGCACTTGGGCCATCTTGTTGATGACCAGCTCTGTGATCAGCTGTT
Organism: Enoplosus armatus; assembly: GCF_043641665.1. Taxonomy (NCBI): domain Eukaryota; kingdom Metazoa; phylum Chordata; class Actinopteri; order Centrarchiformes; family Enoplosidae; genus Enoplosus; species Enoplosus armatus. The sequence goes on along the minus strand of NC_092201.1, from coordinate 13,659,195 downwards.
TATCCTCCTCCAAGTGCTCACCAATCAGAGGCATGGAGCTGTCCATCACCTACAGAGACAGAAAAATCAGCCAATCAGGTTCCTGGACAACCGTTTCAGCAGAAAGCTCAACGCCACAGAACTGAAACTGTATCAATCCTCCACTAGATGGCAGTGTTATATCTCTTATGAAGATGGGACGAGTTCAGACCCCAAATGATGTCAGTGATAATGGACTGTGTGGTGTTTTGCCAGCAGTGATGAAGTCATTTTACAGAGATCTCAGACAATATAAGCTATACAACGCTGCTGGCCTCAAATAGAATTTATTGCCGGATGCACTGAGCATGACACTGACTTTTCTGTTTGTTCCCATGCATCATGCTCCTCAGAAAGCCCCTTGTCCCGGATCTGTCCTACCACTTCCTCCAACAAAGATGCACCACCACTGTAGAGTTCAGCAGTGTTTAATCTGGGGTTTCGGACCCTGCAGAGGGGCGCAAAATAAAAAAAAAGGATAGGATGGGATGGAATATCTCTCTGATGCTTGCTTTTTTTCTTTTAAAATCCCCTGAAGTTGTCAGCCTCTCAGCCTCCCTCTGATAATAAATCACATGAACCAAAGTAAAAAGAGAGCCTTTTATAGTTTACTGTGCAGCTTTAGATGGTGTATAGCTTCATTTTAAGGGCTCAGGAGGCAAAAATGCTCCTGACCTATTCTCATTTGAGCAGTAGATAAACTGAATAGGTATATTTGAACACGCAAATCTCATCTTTCAAACTAACTGCCATTTTCCTGTACCACCCTCTGATGGGCAAAAAGGACCCACAATTAGAATTTCCAGCGAGCAGCAGATAAATAAAATGTGACTCCATCTATAAATATTATGTTGCCCCGGGTATGACTTGGAAGGGCACGCACCGCATCCATTGCCAAACACAAATAATTAACCTCAAAGAAAAAAAAACAACTTTCCCACCACTTGAGCTCACATGCGCATACACGTGTATTGCAGAACCACAGAGCACATGGGGCTCAGAGACTCGCCATCCTCCTCCCTAAAGACCAAAACAAACAGGAGCAGAGGAGTGTGGCCGCTGGAGCTGCTGGCTTGGATGCAGATGCCCGCTGTGGTGTATGAGACTGCCGCACCGCACCCCGGCCACAGGCTGTAAACACAGCCGGGCATGCATGCATGTGCTGATCCACTTGCACACAGTGTGTGCCAAGCAGGGCCCAACCATGTGCTGCAGAGAGCGTGCAGGGATCCCATTGCAAACAAACACTGCATCAGCGCATGTCACTAAACGGGTTTCCCCTTTGCTCTGGTAGAACTTTTATTAGTGGCATCAGTTAAATTCTATTTCAAAATACTTTATTCGTCCCTTAAGAGCAATTCGAGGCAAGCTGGTTTGGAAACATAAAAACACACAATTCATGTGGTGTGGTGTTTTGTTAGATTGAAATTGTGTCACCTTTGAAAGCACTACTGATAAAGACTTTGCAAAGCTAGGAACCAGTTGTGGCTAATGTTGCAAAAAATGTCCATATGAAAACTTAAAACTTGCTCTTTAGGCTTGTTTCACACCGTTAGGAACATATCTACAGCTAGCCAGCTAACTCCAGCTGATAAACTGGTAGTCATGGCTAAAAAAAAGCTTTTGTGACAGAAATCAAGTACCATTGTTGCAAAAATGACGATGAATTTTGATGGTAAATCTGCCACAATTATCATTGTAAACTGCACGAGCCGTGGGAGAACAGAGAGCAGCAGTAACTAAGGAGGGCGTGGCTAAGTGAAATTTCACAATATATTGTTCTACTACTACTCTTTTTGCTACAGTATGCGAAAGTTTTTTATATACTCCGCAGAGTACATAAAAGTTACATTCAATAAAACATAACTGATGATTTTGGAAAGACCCAGCCTAGCCATCCTTAATCAAGTCTCAATCTCTTTAGTTAAGCCCTCCCTGACATTAAATCCTCTCCCAACATCATGTTTCATGTGGAAACATGTCAAACCACAAAGTAAAATTAAAATCATATTTCACGCATTCTTGGACGTGATGAATCCGGTGTATTGAAAAAAACATTTAAAATCCAAACTGTGTTTTTGTGTGCCAGGGTTTCTTACTTTTTTCCTACTGTTTTTCAGAGTAATTTGAGATCTAACCATTTGGGTTCATACTGTTCTGGACAGAACCACTACCCATACCAGAGAACCCTTTAAAGCCCTTCCTTTTCTGCATGTACCCAGCTTCTTGGCTAGGATTTGGCGGTGAGGTGGGGCGTTGCATGGTGTTTTGGCCGCTTGAGTCATTACCACAGGGGACTGAGCAGAGGCCCTGGCAAGCGACCGCCAGGCCCCACTTCAAACGGCGTGTGATGGCAAGCAGAGCCGGGATCCACCCTACTGATTTATTAGGATACAGAGTCCTCTAGCAGAATACTGCAGCTGCCACTGGACTTTTCAGCACTGGAACACAGAGGTGTTATTCTGCACTTTTATTGAGGTGCACAGTGTTCTGTCTGGACAATATGCCCCGCTGCATGGGAAAGTTCACAGAGCACAACATGTGAAATGTGCTCATTCAAAAATTATGGTGCAGTCGCGGTACAGGGATGGGCAGAGGGTGACGTTTTCCGGGGAAAACAACTGAAGCTTTAAGATAGCAGCGTTTGTATTCCTCCCTCTTGCTGATGATTTCTATGATTCACTCAGTGTTAAATAAAGATAAAGATAAATAAAAGCCCATGGATATTTTACATACGTTTATCTTATTGAGTATGCGGTGTATCCTTAAACTCTATTTAATGTACCTTCCTTTCACCTCACTATCTCTGACTGTATCATTCAAATAGCTCAGGTAATAATCCTGTCATGACTGTCATCTTGTCAAGTCAAATCATTTGTTTGTCACGGTTTTCAAAGGTCCGATGAAATAAAAAATGCCTGTTCCATGTTGTCACTTTCTGTTCAAATCATGCCATGCCAAAATGCAATTTCATGCATTATTTAATCATAAGGCCATTGTTTTCCTTCCTGTCAAAATGTCCTTGTGTCATGTCCTGTCATGTGATTGTTGCTGTTGTATTGTGTACGTGCTCACATGTCACGTGACATTGTGCTAGGCTGTGCTGTAATGTAATGTGACATCCTGCCATGTCATATCATATCACAGCTCATATTATGTGATACCAGTGGTGAAAGAAGTATTGAGATCTTTTACTTCAGTAAAAGTAGCAATACTGCAGTATAGAAATACTGTATTCCTGCATTCATAATTTTATATATAAGTACAAAAGCAGCTAAATGTACTTAAAGTAAACACATGTGACAGAATGGCTCCTATCAGAATGTTATATTAGCCTATATTATTGGATTATTACTAGTAATGAAAAAGGCGTAGTTTAACCTATAGCTAGTTTTATGTTTTGTATGTTAAATCCTGAATCTACATGTAAACCTGCTATATAGCATCTCTGTGTGGTTGTCAGACATGCTAACTTTTGCCAATTAGCCCTAAACACAAAGTACAGCTGAGGCTGATGGGAATGACCTTAGTTTTGCAGGTATGCTATTATAACAGCATTGGAATTATTGGACAAATTAAAATGTCGACCTGATGATAGCACTACATAGAAAGTGAAGGGATCCCCAAACTGAATACAATTCATCTTGAGGGTGATGAATGTACAACATTCGGTGGCAATCCATCCAATAGTTGTTGAGACATTTCAATCAAAACCACAAATGTGACGGCGCTAGAGGAAAAGTCAGGGGATCACAAAAGTCAGTGGGCTTAATCATCTGGGGATTTTCTATTGTCTGTGTTACATGTCATGTCATTGTCGTGTTGTATGATTACTGCCATGTCATTTGACATTAACGTGTGCTGTGTCATACTGTTGTGGGATGTCATGTCATAGCATCCTCCATTGTCTACACACACCTTTTCTGTGAATTGACACAAAGCTGGAGCTTGCTTCAGGTTAATACCAGCTGCAGTACACTGTTAATGAAGTGCCTCGGAGCAGCTCATTACTTTTCATTAGGGAGAGGTGTCATGGCTGATGTCTTTGTCTGGAACAAAAAACAGATTCCCACTGTGATGGGCCCGACAGCTTCTCCCTGTCGTGGTTAATTAAATTCCATCACGCTGAAGGGTCGGAGAGAGACAGTGAGAGAGAGCAGGCCAGTCGGAGGAAGTGTTACTCGACCGTGTCACCAGTTTCTCTGTCCAAACAGTCCGGCTCTCAGACCACACATCTCTGGGGAGCTGGTAGATATTTGCTGAGATAGTTTGAGTATTTTCTCACTGCTGACCTCACCCAGCGTGTAGATAGGGAGCAGTGTGATGTCATGGTCTCAACCTAAATATGGGCACATCAGACGTCCCAGACCGGCCTGTTTCCTCAGATTTGAAGACATGGAAGACCGTTCTAAAAACAAAACTGATCACAGATGATACAACTATTTGTTTCCCGCTTCTCTCCAGGGCAAATTCCCCCACATATCATCCACTTACATAGTATATCATGAGGCATTCCTGTGGGAGGACTTTCGAGGGCAATCGAAAGCTGCCTAGTATACTTCCACTTAAGCTACTGATTTCCTGTTTTGCAACGAGCCCTCATACAACAGGACTGAACCTGCCTGGGCATTTTAACAGTTTTTTTTAACAACACTGACGGCAGACTGAGATGTCTTCCATTTGAGAGAAAGCAAATCATGCTACTCAAGACTTGCTCAAATCCAAACCATCTTGCTGCTGAATTGCATTGTCGTCTATTTTCAGCTCATGTAGAGGTAGAAACTGGTCTCTGTGCCTCTTCTATGATCCTCCTGTATGATGGCAGCACTTCTCTCAAAAAACAAACAAACAATTAGCTAGAGGAGGCTAAAACACTCAGTAGACCTGAGGTAAACTGCAGTCTGGTGAATGGTTTCATAACTATGTGCAACCCCTTTCACATTATACATAGTCAGTTGATCAGTGGTTACTATAAAAATATTGATTAGAGCAGCTTTAATATAATGTTTCATGATGTGACATTACAGACCCTTGAATGCATACATTTCCAGGATCGGTGACCCCAGGCAGTGTTACCGCCATGCTCATTCCATTGGGGAATGAAACAACAAACTTGAAGTTATTTTGGAGGAAAACCTCCACCAAATTTGAAAAGAATGCCAAACTTCACCAGTGAACTCAAAATAAACAGGCTGTGTTGGTAGACGCAGTGAGTCAACCGCTGACTCCTGATGTTGTTTTCATTCTCCTGCCTGTGTTTGGTCTACAGACTAATCATTCTGTCAAGGCTCTGACGATAACGTACCATCAAGTCTGGCTACACTCTCCCCCTTTGACTTTCACTATGATATGACAAATATTATCAGCACGGAAAGAGACTGAATCCAAGGTGACGTTCACACTGGATTGGTCTTTTGCCATGCGATCCCACTAACGCAGCAAATGTTTGGAATGGGAAATGTTTTTCTATCCACCGGCCTTTAACTCAACAGGTGCAGCCTTTGTAAAAATCCACATTTTTGATGACATTTAACTTTTCCACCGGCTAGACGGGGGTTATTCTGAAAATAAACTGACCTCGATGATATAGTCGTTGCCGTCTTTTCCATGGACGGCCTTCACCGCACAGATGTCTAGGCCACCAAACATCTCAGCGCAGGAATCCACCCACATCCGATATCTGGAACACAGTGACACTAATAAGTGATAAACCAAAAAATAAAGACCCAATATTCTGTGGAGATATCGTGATGGGTGGGTTGGACTTCACAGGGCTCACAGGCATAAAATATACAAAAGGTAGTAAATTCTCTACAACAGGTCAGCGTTTCCCATCTCTCTGGAGTCAGCTCACCTGTCAGTCATTGCGATCTGTTCCAACATGGCAGAGCCTGTATTAGCTTTCCAGTTCCCAGAGATGGACGTTCTCCTGCAAATCAAATACAAACATCAACAAATGAATCAACCTGCCTCCAGTCAAAAAACTACAATTTTCCACCAACACTTAGTCACTCACAACTCTTGCTTGTGTAGCAAAGCTCATGGGAGAAGCTATCGTCAGTTCATCAGCGATGATGATTGCCATCCACACCTACATTATGTTTGTGTCAGAGCCATTTGAAGACATGCTTTCATGGTGAGGCCAGAGGAAAACCAGATGAGATAAGGCTTGGCTACTCTGTTCCTCTGCTTTTGGTCAAGTCATTGTTTAGATACAGAGACTTGAAAGTTAAGAGGGTGTTGACTCATATTCTTTGTTCCTATACGCTAGGCTGAATTTACAAGGTCTGTTGCTTCCAAATGGGTGTGTGGGTTTGAAGGAGGAATGGGACCATGACTTTGCGAGAGTGCAGACATCTCAGAATCTAATAGCGATTCTTGATTTTTGGTCTATAAAACAGATAATTTATTACAATATTGCACTTGAATGACATGATTATGTGACATATTTTGTGTTATCTGTTTTCTGATGTTTATGTTTTTGTTATTGATGCCTTCTGTTAATCTTGGCCTTTACCTCTGTTAGGCTTTTTTGATTAAATAAAGATTGAAGTTTGTATAGCCTTTTTCCACTGCAGGAACTTTTCCAGGGGCCCATAACCCAACTGAGGAACTCAGGAACTTTACCACCTTTTTAACCGCAAAAATATTAGCTTTATAGGCAGCTTCACTACATCTGTAAGGGTGTCACCCATCATATGTGTCATATGTATGTATGTATGATGCTGGTGGTGTGAAGCGTCTTACATGTAAGCCTTGTAGTTGTTGCCAATCTTCTGGATGCGGATATCGTACTTGGACTGGACGTAGGGCTCGGTGGTGGCGTAGGTCCCGGCAAGAGCCACCACGCTGGTGATGTCCTGGAAGTCCTGTTGGTTTTCAACTTTGATCTGTGGGAGAGACGCCACTCGTTAGTGAGCGGCTAATTAAAAAGCGTGCAGTCAAAGCTGGCAGTGGCCGCTTAGAATCCCACAGGAATTTCACACTTGTGCACTGGCGGGATAATGAAGGGTCCCTGGATGGAAACATTGCCAGGGGTGGCTTTGAACTACGTCAGCTCACTCCCATCAAGTGATTAGACTGTAGACTGTGGACACAGACGGAGGGGAAATGATGCAATGGGAACCCATCAACACAAAACATGGCTCTTACATAAAACCCAAAAGTATTTTTCACCATAACTTTTAGGTATTTAGGTAACAGTGAGGTGTGACGTTGTAACATAGGAAGGAAACAACTAGTTGCCCCTCAGTGGTAGTCTGCAAGACCCTCATTTATTTCTATCTACATTCCATCTTGGACAGATAAGCTTTCACTGGCTTCTTCACTACAATTCCCAGGGATCATCTGTCAGTTCAACAGCTTTCCTCTGATGTCTTCCTCTTTCAATTTTCTTTGGATGATGTTTCTGTAGGTGGTGCTATTTTCTTATTGACTAAGTTGATACACAATTTATGAGGTGTCTTCCATCAGTCATGGGAAATGGGGCTTCTTGGCAGACAAACTCATTAATCAGCAGCTTGAATGTATGGCAAACTGTCAGAGCTCAGTGTCTCAAGATGCAAAATGATTCAGTCCAGAGCTCCCACTCACTCATCATCATCCCTCTCACTGGTGTCATTACAGTTCTACACAGTGGAAGTGGTAGAAACGGTGAGCTGCCATCATGAAAAAAGACAAACCAGATACAGAAACCAGGAAGCCCTGGTTTTTCCTCTGGGGTTTCAGCTCGTCACTCTGTTTTGCTCTTGAGAAGATGAGTTTAAGTATATTTTTAAGTGAACTTAGTTGGTGTAAAGATCATCAACTCACTCTAAAATAGTATGGACATTTCATTGCAGTCTGTTGATCCAAAGTAGGCTTCATGTCCTTTCTAGATCCTTTCTGTACTAGAGTATATTAGTTTTGCTTCAGATGCTAATGTACAAGTTATATACATACCAGAGGCTACCAAGTTGCATGACTCAAGGTCTGATGTTGTAGAACATGGGGATAAAAAGTTGCAGTTTGAACACAGTCAGAAGGTCTAGCACTGAGTACTATCTCACTGCTAGATCACCATAAAGAAATAGCTAAGTTGTGCCATAGATGATGTCAAAACAGTTCAGTTTCTGTCATACTGATCAATATGGAGTGGCGGTAAGCACAAATGGAAATTAGACACTTTGTGAAACAGTTTAATGTAGTGTTTATAGGGGTTTAAGTTTAGTGCACTTTAACACACAAACAAATCCTAAAACCGCTGAAGAAGAAATACAAATTGTCCGGGTGGAACAAAGAAATCCCAAAGAGCTTTTAAAAATGAAGCAACCGTCACCAAAAAATGAACCAACAGTGGGAAAACAAATAAAGCAAAACTGAGCAAGAGAGAGAATGGTACCAAAACAATAAAAGTAGGTTTAAAAAAAGGGCGGGCAACTTTGATGGTTAATGTGGTCCAATAAACAGTGTTGTTACTTTGATGGGTAATACAATTAAAACAATTGTTGGAACCCACATAAAAAGCTCTTTTACTGCAACTAAATCCATTAGTTTTTCAAATGAGCTCAGATGGCAGACGAGTAAATATCTATAATTTTTCAAGCCCATAAAGTACATGTCTGATGAATAGAATGTAAAGTCCCCCTTCACTCAAAATCTGTTTCTTTTTTCCTTCAGTTGGATGTTTGAGCTTCACTCTGCAGAATGATGTATGTGCAGTTTGACACTAGAAGGATGTTTTCACATTCATCTGCTGAAAGTGGCACACTTCTCTGCGCTCACTGAAACTCTGATTTTAAGGGGTGAGGCCTACGAGCATAATTTGTGACATCACAAATAGCTTGGAAGCCAATCCTGGTCCAATTTGCAACTTACACAAGTGTAATGTAGAAACTTGAAGCCGCCAGTGAACACACACTAAGAATAGACTTTACAGTGAAGCAGGAGACATCTCGTGTCCAGCAGGAAACTTTGGCATATTCATATGCATATTCATAGATTCTGGAATTTTTAATGAGCTAGAAGGAGTAGATGCCTTTAAAGGATTGTATTGTGGAAATTATACTTTTGCGGAAGAAAACATATCAGACATCTAAGCAGACTATTTGTATATATGTTTTAATACATATCTGGAGGGGATCTTTACATTTAAGAACATTTTCTCTTAGAGTTGAAGCCAAGAGTACAGCAGTAACACACAAGTAAACACACCATGTTTATAAAAATGTATGTGACATTCTAAAATGTAGTGTTGTGTAGTAGCACAAGCAAAGAAGGACAATACAGTCACAAAACCAGGCTAATAAGGCTGTAGCAGCAAAACCTGCAAGTGTATTGAAGTGAGCAAGGGGGTGCTTTATTTCTTATGAATTCAATATTTAATTTGTAAGAAGAAGAATGCGTTATTTCTTCTTTAAAAGCTACATAGTGTGGCTTTAATGTTGGCTTGTGATTTGTGCTTTACTGAGGTCACTCGGTCAGAGGGCTTCTTTGACCTTGTGTCAATACAATGTCTGTTTGCAACAAAACAGCAATCCTTCTTTCATTTTTCAAATGACATAAATGCGTATGTACTACCAAGTTATTATAAATATGTGCATTCAGCTAACTTTTTTCATTCTGTTCAACAGAGTGACCAAAGAATTGAGGCTGAGCACTGAACCTTTCCCGTTTACAATAAACGGGCAGAAGTTGAAACAACAAAATCAACCGAATGAAGGGAAGTGACTCACAGTTCACATCATGGCTCCAGAGGTAGAACCTGATAGCTATGGTGGCTGGTCCAGCTCTGAGCTGTAAGCACGCAAATCCATCCAGAGACTTACGCAATTCCTCGGAGAAACTAAGCAAACCGTAATGATGCAAACAGAAAGTAAAAAGGTAAGCCAGAGAAGGTGAAACACTGGCATAGAGATGAAGAACAGCGCCTGGTGGAAAAAGTCATGTCATACTGGTCAGTGTCCAGAGTGAATGACATACTAGCTAAAATACAAAGCCTGACGGGTCTAAAAACACGTAATGGGAAAATTGGGTTTAAGCTTCACTCTGCTACTGTTATGTAAATAATGTTTGTCAAATGAAGGAGGCTAAATGAGTAGCCACATCTAATGTGTATAGCCTTTTAAAATGTGAATGTACAAATATCAATATCCAGTTAATAATAAAACCTCACACCAGTGGTATTGTTAGCATTTGTTAGTCCTTTCAGTGACCAGCATTCGGTACGTTTTTGTATTCGGTCACACTGCATTGCCTATGTCAGCCTTAGGATAAAAAAACAAAAACAGATTGTGCTAGATTTTCCAGAAACATAACTAACTAAACCTTTTTTCTTTTCCACTGGACGTACATATGTTAGTGGATATTGTGACTGAATCACAGATTCACATTTTCTCTGAATACAAGACCACAATTTACCTAAAACCAAGACTATGTAACTTTTGCTGAACAACGGCCACTCTGGCCACAAGTGATAATTACAGGATAATGGCACATTGAATTTCCCTTAAATTCACATGATTTTCTTGACTCACTTGCTTTAAAGACATCATCATTGGGCGACCTGACTGAGAGCGAGTGAAATGAGACCACAAGCAGGAAACAACACACGTCTCCTTGAGATAGTGTTTATGTTTGTTTTACTTGTGTGATAAAACCATTTAAATGCTCATGTGTGACATGATAAAACGTAATCTAACAACAACACAAGCAGAGAAAAGTCATTAAGTTGAACTGACTCAGCAATGTCTATTTAAAGTTTGATAATGTTAGTTAACACTAGCCACCATAAACTACTGGTCATACCAGACCATGTAAGGATGTGCTGCATGTAGAACCTTTAAGTTATGGTTGATGTAATATCATATAGGCGGTGTTTATTAGTAAATGTGGTAATAGCAAGGTAGAAATGCAAATTCATTCTCTTTGGTTCACTTACGAAAGCATTACAGATTTCTGTCAAAATCAAACAAAAGAGCAATGACTTAAATCCCACATGTTCCATGTGTCCGTTCTCAGAGCTCTGTGAGGTCTGAGGGGCTAAACGAGGTCCTGCTCTACAAGGGCCTGCCAAGTTCCCCCTCCAGCCTTATGGGAAATTCTATAACATGTCTGGCTCCTGAACAGGAAACCAAGCCCATCCAGACAGACGAGGGTAAAAGACATATAGGAAGTGTCTCCCCCTGTGAATCCAAGTAACTGGTGGGAGAGAGAGAGAGAGAGAGAGAGAGACGTGTTCGGGAGAATAAGTGTGTGAACTTGCTGTATCAATTGTGTAACTCTGTGTCTTCAAATGAATAAATTATAAAAGCTAAATTTACAATCCAATGAACACTGTTCATTGCTCATTATGAAATCAACAGATGATAGACATCCGCCTACAGTTATTTCCACGGAGCAATCATGTTAGATCGTCTGACATTGTTAGTCGGCCAGACTTGTTGTGTAAGAGAATATCAAAAGTGAAAATACCAGTGGACTGTACTCAGACCTTATCAGTGGTGTGTCTGTCTGTGTGCTCTTCTGCCATTGTAACAATCAGATATCTGTGAGTGAGAGTAAAGGAGGAACACACGACGCACCTTACAGCCCGACTATAACTGTGATTTTAAAGATCATGGAGAGACAGCACTGGTCTGTACAAACTAGAACAGATGGGGTTTAGGTTTCCGATCTCTTGCCTCCTGTTTGAATCTCAGACCAGTCAAAGCTGTTCTGATAATATCACATGTTTGTTTTGCATGACTGGAATCTCGACAAATCTGAGTTAGACCCTGTAACCTGAGCCGGTAAAGGTGGAAATCTGAACTTGCGTGCTTGTATGCAAAAGTCAGTTGTTACAAATGTGACGCAGACTCTTCTCGCAAGAAAATTAATGTTTTAAACGTCCTCTACTGTCTTCCTGGCTTAAAGGAATAATTAGACATTTTGTGAAAAAACATTCTTGCCAAATGAGCAGATTGATACCAGTCTCATATTTGTCTGTTAAATATGAAGCTACATGGAGACAGTTAGCTTATCTTAGCATAAAGGTTAACCACCTCTAAAGCTTACTAATTAGAGTTGCTGGTATGTGTATTTTTGTTACCTTTGGTGGAGCCAAGCTAGCTTGTTTCCAGTCTGTATACTAAGGTAAGCTAACAGTGTCCAACAGTCCTTTAAGATGAAACTTCCTAAATTGGAGTTGAATTTCTAACCCTAATTACTGTAACCCTAAACATAATTTTAAGTTGTTTCTAGGCAAGGGATTACATTTAGGGTTAGACACAAACACAATACATCGAATGACAGGGGTAGGCTTTAAAGTTCAGGGTTAATATTAAAGTCCGGGGTGTACATTTTTGGTTCTGACAAAGATAAAAGAACAAATGAATGTGTGTGAGTAATTTTGTCTGTATATTTAAAGGAACTTACCTTTCCCATGCCAGCGTGAGCGTGCCCCATCTTGACCACCACGGGGTAGGAAGGAGTTGTAACCTGTAGACAAGAACAACATCAGATTGTTAGCTGGTGTAATAACCTTGGTCTTTCCATAACTGGGTAGTGGAGTTTGTATTTGCTTTCTTGGCATCTAAATAGCACTCCGAAACAAAGTGAGTTACAGTGAAAGCTCTCAGTTTTTGAATGCACTTTTTCAATTTGTGAAAGGGGCGTGTTGAAGCTAAAAAAAGGGGGCGTCGCTCTTGAAACATTGATTCTTTTGGGCCATTTAACAGTGACACACACCGACAAATTATCACCCTATAAAGCTGATATGTTAGCGAACAAGTTAGCAAACTGCTCATTATTTACACATTCAGCAGATATGGAGCAAAATTAGCATTCATTTGTACTTTTTTTGCCCACCTGATAAATATAATATTCAATTTTCTTTTAGCTTCTGGTTTCTTTGAGGGAAATATCTACTTCTTTAGCAGCTAATACTATGCTAACTGCTATGATATATAATGCTAACTTTTTGTTTGTTTGTGTTTGATGATGGGCAGCTAGCGTACAGTAGGTTTATTTGACTTTTTGCGCTGAAAACTACTGTTTCTAAAAAAAGAGTGAACCAAAACAGTGAAGCTGAATGAGTAGAAAGATGTTAAATGTTCTGTAGCCTGGAGGGAAACTGAAGAGTTGGGTGATAATTCTGTGTGGGTTAGCATGAATAAAACCTTTCACATTACACAGTCATTTATAATACAAAAATTTTGATTATAGCAGCTCTACATAAAATGCTAATGTCAATGTGGGGGAAAAATAATGGGGATTAAAATGTTTAACCTCAAGATTGAAACCTGCAGAATAAAAGTTGGAAGCTCAGGGATTGTTGGTGTCGACAGTTTGGGAATGGATGTCACACCAAGTAGAGACATTCAGATCTGTACTTGGTGCTATAAATATACAGTAAGACAGACATGTGGTAAACACCACATTCAGAGACAACCAAAAGCGGAAAACTATTTCCTTTGCCACTGATTTGGATGTGTACATGAAGTGTCCAGAACCGTGGCCTTGTAAAGAAAGACATTGGCTCTCATACCATTCTGCTGAACTTAAAGCTGCCCAGTTTAGGAGGCATGAGGTGGAGTCGGAAGAATGTTGGTTTATTACACAAAAGAGCGAGGTTCTGGGAAGCTGGGTGGAAGACCACAGCTCATTGTGATGGATTTGGACAAACCAGACAGACCGCTAACATGCTATTTCTCATAGTTTGTAGAACTGAAGTGGGTGAAACATCAACAGATTACTTCAAACCTCCCTGTGGTTTGAACGCCCCTTGATAAATCCACTGATATGATTGTAAATGGGATGTAATCTAAGAGGGACTTTTCCAATTTCGAAAGCACTTTCCCCACTCTTGTTGTATTTATTGATGTTACTAAAGATACTGCACATACACTTCTTTACATAATCATCCAAAATTTGCATGAAGTTTTGCACTAAAAGAATGTGCTCTTTCAGCGTGGGTTTCAGGTATACTTTTAGACAGATGTGACCATTGCTGAAGACCCATTTTTTCCCAACATTTTAGGAATTCAGAATGCTTTCATGCATGTTGCATGAAGTCCAGAATTAAATAAACATAGTACTAGAAGATGTTCAGACGGGAGGCACAAGGCCAGATCATGCATGGAGATATAAGCTCAGACCTGCAAGGAGGAAAGGAACGCCTAAACAGCTGCTATCACTTCATTCAAACCCTCCCTGACAGTTGACAGGACTGTACATCCTAATGTCAGCTTGTTTTGTGCAGAGCCTTGAACAGACATCGAGCTGCTAGAGGGCGTGAGTGCCGCTTCTGTTGACAGGTCATGCCTGGCCGACACACTGCCAAGATAAAGTGTACTCTAATTGTCTCCATTATCACTTCACATATGCCAGAATACACAAGGGAGGTGAGACTGTATCAAGTAGTAAGTGGCAGGGTCCGCCATTATTGCATAGGATTCAAAGTGCCTTCACACAGACAGAGGACTGAGATCTTAAGGATTACAATTTTGAAGTTTTAAGGGTGTTTTCACAAGGCTGGACTACCAACCAGGCAAAGCGAGCAACTGCGCCTGCAACTGAGTAAGGGGGGCCCACCAGTCCATTTTTGCCCTGGGGTTTTGGGCAACGGCTGAAGACCACACAGCAAACGTCACTTGATGCAATTTATTAGACTTTACACAGCTACTACTATAAATGTGACATAAAATAAACTCCATATAAATGTGTCTAATTCTTATAATTAGTGGGAATTAAGTTGGTTTAATGGCTTTCTACGAAATGAGATCGTGATTTAAGTGTTTTCGTGTTTCACAAACAGTGTGACAATGAGGCAGTCAGAAGTTCAAAGCGTCTACAGCAGTTACGTGTGTGCGTCACATGATGAACGATAAGATGCCTGAGGTTTAGCACGTATCTGAGAGGAGCACAGCAGTAGGACAGTGTGGATGTCTGTTTGTCTGCTGGAGAGACTGGTTTGGGTGGAAGGGGCTGTAGCCACCCACTCTGTCTGGACATGTTCCTCCCAGTCATTCCCATCAGTGTGGCAATGACGGCAGACGGCGAACATGTTGGGGAGAGACGACCACATCCGCTCCCCCTCATGAAACTGGATCGTCAGACGGAGACGTGCGCTCACTGTTGTTTTCTGATGAACTCGCAGACCACAAAAAATGCACTGTCATCGATATTACAATACCAGGGAAGAACATAAACATAAGACTGCCTCAGTTCAAGAACATTTACATTAGTTTGTAATCCCTGACATTTTGATACCATGTGAGCCATACTGTCTGCAGGTTCATTCTGGCTGTTCCAGAGTCTGCATGTTGGCTGTTTTACAGCAGATGGCACAGCTAAATTCATCATTCAGAAATATGTGGTTTAAATAAGTTAGCTAACAAGCTCAGATAACAAACCACTGATTGCGGAGTGATTGATTTTGCTGTAAAATTTTGCCTTTTTAAATACATCTGTATGATGTTTTAAAATTGTAGCCTTTTAATTACAGAATTTCTTTCATGTAATGCTGTTTAATCGCCATTTTTGACCAGTATTTTATTCTCTCTTGCCTTGGATTTATATTCTTTATAAAACATTCAGTAACTTTCATTTGGATCTGCAATTTGAATAACTTATTCTTTTCCTTGGCTTTGTGTATTTCTCTGTTGTAGCTTCCAACTTTAAAATAGAGCAGAGTTAGAAAACATTCTGTGTCACTGGTTGAACTGTGACTGGAACCGTTCCTTCAGACATGAGGGAGGCTATTTTATGGGAAGAGTCTTTATTTTACAGTGATTGATATTCTTTATGAGATTGTTCAACAAAACAGCTTTCCATCCTTAAAAAAAGCCTTAGTGGCCATTAGCGCCCGTGAGCTCTCAGATGTGGAAATTTTGGTTTAAAACTTCAGCTTTCTGTTACATCCCAGCTACACGCGCACCACTCAGCCTTTTGTTCCCAGCAGAAATCTGTAAAAAGCATCCAGTGTGGTTAAGACGTTAAGGAGTCATATGCTAAAAAAGCTAATTATATGGTGGGTGATTTCACCAGTCTAGGTTTTATTTCGTAACACACAGGCTCCCTTCATTTACAGTAAATGTGCCAGACGACCAGGCCTGGCACATGATGGAAATACTTAAGGGAAGCCCATCCACCCCCACACGCGCTTCCCCTCCATCTGGCTGTATATGCAAAGATTGTTTGAAGTGAGTCACATAGGATTGTCGCTCAGGTCAGTGTCTGAGGTGAATCATGCTTCCCTAACTTCAAAACACCTCCATGTGACATTCTGATCCCCAAAACGTTTATCCATAGAGGACTGGAAGTTTCCACATCCCACTGTGCACATTTAAAACCTAAGGGAACCACGATAGAAGGATTCTATCCATTATCACTATCACTATCACACCTTGATTTGAAAATTAATTTGGAAATAGATTTAAGATTAAGTTGAAACTCTAACATAGATAAAAAGCTATTTAACTGCCAAAACGATTATTATGGGAAAAAAAAGTTTAAGTGGCTTTAAATGCTATAATCGACTCTAATCCCAACAACATTAGATACGATTAAGATTAAGATTAAGATAACTATGGCTTTAAAGCAGCATTACTTGATTTTTTTGGCTACTTAGGGCCAGCAGAACAACCTATGACCACAGCACCACCTATTTACACATCAGCAGACATGGAGAAACATTAGCATTCATATGGAGTTGTGTTTCTGGCCACCTGGTGAATGTAAATCCAATATTCAGTCTCCTTTTAGCTCCGTTTTGGTCTCTACCAACTATTGAGGGAAATATCTGGCTCTTTAGCCGTTAAATGCTCCACTATGTTCACCAGCTAGTCAGTAGCTTTTTCTGTCTGCTGTTCGGTGCTGGGCGGGTAGCACAGTGGGTTTATTAGAGAATCTTTGTTGAGAACAATCTGGAAACGGGTGACGAGGGTGAACCAAAACAGTAAAGTTGTGGGCCGTAAAACTAAAACAAAGAACTGAAAGACACAAATGCTCTGTGGAGCTGAGAGGAACTGCAGGGTTGGGTGATAATTCTCTTTGGGTTCATCACTAGGATCGACCCCTCTCAAATGACACAAAGTCATTTGACTCATTGTCCATATAAAAATATTGATAAGTGCATCTTTAAAAGTGTGACCAACTGCTACAGGCAACCAGTGGGAATTGCAACAAGTCGGGAGGGAAAACCATGAAACCTAATCGTTTCTGAAGCAGAGAGCAGGCCTGACATTTGATCAGCAACCATCAGTGCCTTTAGATTAAAGACATTTTGGGAAAAGTGAAATAATGTAAAACTCCAGTTAAGTATTGAACACAAAGCCAAGCAAAACTGGGTCACACACACACACACACCTTCTCCGATGGAAAGCATGTAGAGAGCAGAGCAGTGCTTCAGTTGCTGAGCAGAAGGAGTTGAATCATTCTTCGGGGGCACATGCATTATCCAACAAAACACATGGTGCATCCATCCTGCATTTATGATCTCTTAATTTTTATTATGGCTACTCAAACCTGCCACATCAAGGGGAAGACATGAGGCGCAATGGTTTGGGCAGACGACGAGAGCAGGGGACCCCGACCCAGAATCCTTTTCAAGGGTCCGACCGCAGTGGGACCAAAGACAGCCTGCCCACATCAAACCCTGCCTGCAGATTAAGTGCCTCAAGAGACCATTATCATGGAAGTCCCAGCTAAGTTACTGACTGAATTCATACACCTGACGTGTTGCATGTAAATGTTTGAGTCGTTCAAATGAAGGCAGGAGTTTAGCCTTTCACTTTGAACCAATACAAATTATAATACAAATGTATTACACCAAAAATCATTGGGAGGACATACTTTATACTGTGATGATGGGTACAACAGATCAGTATGAAGTGCAGATGAGCTTTTTGAACACATTAACCAGTGGAGGTGTAGCGTTTCAACTGTCTGAACATATATAGAGCAACAAAACTGGAAAATCAAAGGAGGGGAAGCGTATCACAGTTACAGGCACCAGTTACTGTCATCAGTAAGAAGTGATTCGAGGAAGCTTTAAAGATTCAATAATTTAGTTTTTGCCACTTCTTTACCAAATAAGCCTAAAAACACCTCTAGAGCTCACGGATTAACATTTATGTCATTTTTTTGTGTAAAATCGACATGTTACGTTTTTTATGGGATGTAATGTCTAACATTTGTTTACCATTAGAGAGAACTAGGCTAGCTTTTTGCCCCCGTTTTAGCCATTATGCTAAGCTAAGCTAACCGGCTGCTGGCTTCCAGTTTACTATTTGGACATAAGAGTGGTATCAATCTTCTCATCTGACTGAGCAAGAAAGCAAATCAGCTAATTCCCCAAAATGTCAAACTATTCCTTTAATCAGAAGTTAACAGCTAATTACTGTGAACCTTCAAATTAATTTTCATCTCCCACACTTACTACTATATTGTGACCCATCTTTTGCTGGTCATGTCAAAATGAGGCCCTTATCTGGCCCCTATCTGATATGAATTATTATTAATATTGACTTATTTGTGGTATTTTACTTTTATTAAAAATTACAAATGTAAAGGTGTTAATCATAATTTGTATATAAGATTAATTGAAATGAGTTTCAAGTGAACAAAACAGCAGCAGGCTAAATTCCTCAGACTATAAACCTTCAAAAAATGTTTTTACACATGTTCCCAAACTAAGTGAGATCCTGCAGAGTGACATAAGCTTGACACATACAGTAGTTCCTGGATACGCATCCATAACAGACATTTACAAGATGTCATGGTAACCCCCTAGGCTAACATCTGCCTGAACCTGCAACAAACAGTAGATGCCCATTGTGTTAAAGTGTACACAGTAAAGGCCGTCTAATGGGGAATGGTAATTATTGGTGTGGAATTCAAGCTCATCTGGTTTCCATTAGGGTCCATCCTGGTGTATTTCCATGAGGGAGACATCTGTCTGGAAAACACAACTTATTCCTGAGGATGGAAGTTTCCAGAGCGGACGACAACACTGAGGTGCTGATGGAGAAGTGACGGAGACGGTTGGTGGTGTCTTCTGGTGGCCAAGCCACCTGCTTTGTCATCACAACTTGCTAAGTGATTGGGAGAGGAAGAAATGTATAGTACAGTATCACGCTTTGTCTTTACAAAACACAACTGCGACTTTACTCATGCCACACAAAAGTCATTACCATACCATAAATACCATAAATCAGTGATTCAAGCTATAGCCAGTCACTAAAACTTTATGACTTTCACGATTTTAACACTAATGAAAGCATCTTTGCATGCCGGGAAAATGAAACAGAAGCAATTTGCTTGGAATTATCTTTGATTTAGATTGAAAAACCATCTGTATGTTTTCTATTACAAGTTGAGTCAGTGTTAAATCACCAAAGCAACAGTTAAATATCACTAAAGGTGACACCAAAACTAGGAATGTTGTTGATTTTTTTCGTGGAAGTTTACATGAGATTTCATTCAAGTACCGTTAAAAAGATGCTGGCAGTATCTATGTATTAAATCAAAACCAAAATCAACAAATAGCAGCATGTACTGAAACCTTAATATGCTGCATAAATATTAAATATTAGGTAAGTGTTTGATGCTGG
This sequence comes from Enoplosus armatus, assembly GCF_043641665.1. Lineage (NCBI taxonomy): Eukaryota > Metazoa > Chordata > Actinopteri > Centrarchiformes > Enoplosidae > Enoplosus > Enoplosus armatus. Next base: position 13,639,606 of record NC_092201.1, on the reverse strand, counting down.
GCCCAGAAAGGGTTCCTTAGCTCTTGTCTTTCATGTGCATATAATTCAGTCATTATTATTTCTTAGCCAGGCTAGCAGTGTGGATGGCAATGTCAGTCAGTAGGTCGATCCACCACTTTGGTCCAGACTGAAATATGTCAACAACTTTCACCAGCTTGTGCAGACAGAGGTTAGATCTCACTTTGGTGATCCTCTGACTTTTCCTCGAACACCACCGTAAGGTTCATATTGTTTTGTGTGAAATATCTCAACACCTATTGGACAGATTGCCAGACATTCAAGTTGTCCTCAGGGTGAATTGTAGTCACTGGCTTTTCATCCAGCGCCAAGCTTTTTATTTGTTATTTTTTTTACTTTGGTTTGTGACCAAATAACTGCAAACTAATCACATTCCCATCAGCCTTGGCTATACATTGTTTAGTGCTGACTAGCAAATGCAAGCTAACATGCTAAGATGGTGAACATCACACTCGCTAAACATCAGCATGGTAAATATGTAGATACCTACAGCTTAAGTTTTCATTTATAATTTAGCATCAGACTTCACCTGTTAATCGCACCACCGCAACACTAAACGGACGTACTGTATGTGATCAGGCCATATTGTGCTTTAAATGGTAAATGGCTGCATTGATGTAGTGCTTATATCCATCATTCACCCATTAAGACTCACACAGAGGGCAGCGAGCTTCTATGCAAGGTGCTGGCCTAATCATCGGTAGCAATGTAGGGTTCCGTGCCTTGCCCAAGGACACTTCGACATGTGGCCAGGAGGAGATCGAACCCCCAACCTTGTGATTAGTGGACTACCTCCATCACTTTCATTATATTCCCTACAATAACCGTATTTACATTCTTTAATTAGATAGATATGTACATATAGAACTGGAGTTACATCCAGGTAACTGCCTTTTTACTCAACAGTGCAGTTGACATGTTTACGTTGTTTCAATTACGACAGCTACCCTCACATTGTCTTCACTGTCAACAGTCTTCTAGACCAACCACAGTTCTTGTGGTCTCCACATAGCATCTCCATAGCTGCTGTAGTCCTGATATGTAGTTACATTTTTGAGGTGGCGCACGGCAGCTATACTGTAGCCTGCAGCTTTTAGCATAGCTATGGCGAGTGCAGGCTCCTAAGCTACATGGTAACCCCAAAACACGCAACTATAAATCCCCCTTTATGCTGTCTTCAAGAATATTCTGACTGCTCTTATGAGAGAGTTGCTTGTAATATTTCAGTGATCTCACAGGTGGTTAATATTACAGATGGTTAACCAATATCATTTAATAACAGAACACAGCCACTACTTGAGTCCAGTCCATTCATTTTAAATAAACACAGATTTCTTTGAAAGTCAGTGTTAAGTGCATGTCCAGACTGTACTAAAGCAGAGCTATTTCAGTCCAGCTTCTCTGCGGTCGTGCTCTAATAGGGACCTGGACAGGCCTTATTAGCGCTAATCAATTCACTAACCTACATTCCTGCTTCAGAAGAAAAAGGACAGACGGTCCTCAGGCGAGCCAATCCTGCAAAAACCATCAATGCTGTGCCACATTCCTCTCAGTCTAAAAGGAAAAGTGATGTTTCTTTCCCATTTTCCAGGGGCTCCTGCAGTATTAGGTCTCGGAAAAGGCTGAGCAGAAATGAGGTGACTGTGTGCAGTTTTGGATTCCCTGTCCCATGATCCGAGGACTGAATGGAATCATTCACTCAGTCCTTTCAGCTTAGTGATGCTGGCGAAAACAATCATGGAGCCAAACCTGCAAGTGCACACAGATGACTTGTGAGGTCAAATTTGTTTTTTGTGATGCCTCTCATTCTCATTTTCTGCAACCCATTTCTGTACATACATATTCCCACAGAGGGAGGTCAGAGGTCAGGGTCACACATTGTTCTTTCCCTGCATGAAAGCCACTCAGCTGTCATCCAACAATTCAGTCGCTTTTCTGTCACCACGTGGTTTCCAAGAAAGCGTCTGCGTGTTTCCTTGAATAATTTCTTCCTGCACTATGTCCCGCCCCAATATCCTGTTTCCACAGCAAATACATGAAATGAAGGAACCTGGATGCTCTATACATCTGCTTTGTATCCTGAGTGTTACAATGTCGGAGTCTGAATTTGATGGTGCGGACGGAGTGTCGCTTTAACTACCATTACACTGGGCTTTACTTAGTGGTTTACCACAGTTTCATGCCACATTGTCAAGAAAATTACAGCTCACCAAAGTATCAATTAAATCCCACAAAGTTAGTATCAAGTTATTTTCAAAAGCAGCAACAGGCAGAGTGGGAAGTTAAACTGTTCAAACGTCTCAACAGTGAACCCATTCAATTTACTTCACCTGTAAACACCATGTAATTTAGACCCAGGGATTAACATCATCATTCATTCTCTCCAGAGTTTATACATTCTGATACCAAAATCACAGCCCTGGATATCTAAATGATATAATATAATAATAAGTTTATATGTTTAGAACAGAGGTTTTCAAAGTGTGAGGCGAGCCTCCCCAAGTGGATGGGAGAGAGTTTAAGGGCGTGTGCGGAGGGAGTTACGCCACGTAAGGCGACACTGCAGAATGTGAAAGCATGGCTGTATCAAGGTACTTAAAAACCCTTTACACTTCCCTTCGTCGCAAATACACATCCCTAAATCTGCTTAGAAATCAAAAATGTCTCCAGAACCTGCCAGAGAATCATCTGTTTTTAAATTTTCTTCAGTATCAAAGTATTCCAATGGTAGTTGGTGCCAACTTTTATTGGTGCCAATTTGCCAACATGCAAACAAGCAAGGCTTAAGTTGTAGCCCACAGCTTACCGACTCCATGGCAATCTCACAAAGCATTATGGGAACTGTGGTATCAAATACCAAGACATAGGGCATGATTGTCCCCCAAATCAAAGTAAGTTAAAGAATAATAATAGGACATAGCACTATCTATCATTTTATTAATACTATTTTTTTTTTTCGATTTTGGTCTGAGTGGGGACCCACAGTGTCAGGCTCTGAAAACCCAAGGTGCAACAGGTGCAAACACAGTAGCTGCATTCTGGAGTTCTAAACTCCAAAAGGCATGGCTGAAACAGATAATGCTGATACACCCACTCAGATATCACAACATGACTTTATGACACATTAAGAAATGTTTCCTGCCCTCTGTCGCTGATAAGGCGCAGTGAATGAGAGGACACATGAGGCGTCAGCAACTTTTTTGACAGCGGAGGAAGGAAAGGCAGGCTTCTGCAGAGTGCATACCAGCGCTCAGGCCAAATGTCAGCACCGACACTGTTTTCAATTAAGACCCGGTACATAGGGAGGAGAGAGGAGAGGCATCAAGGAGGACGATGTTTTGAAACAGCTGGATGTTTCAAACCTAGTCTGTATTTATACCAGCTGTGCAAGCAGCAGGAATGGGTGGTACTCTGTAATACACTACATCAATATTAAAGCAATGGCTACTTAGTTATCATAAATAACTAGAAAGCAATCTGGCTGCACAATCCTCTGTATTTTAATAACTGAAAATGTTCAGGAATTTATAATCTCCATCTGGATTTGCATCAAAATACACATGGTGATAATCATGCTGATTAGCTGATGGCAGCCAGCCAGATTTCTGGATAACTTGTGAAAAGAGAAACAGATTAAGAACCACAGAATTACGTTCATTTAAATGTATCATGGGACTGTGGTGCTATCGATTGGTGAAATGCCATCAAAGATTGCAGGGTCACTTGTAGATATGTGCCCCAGTGGTCTAAATGGATTATATTAATAGGCCACACATAGAAGAATATGGCAATTACAGGAAAATGGTATGGAAAAACAAGACTGATTGAAATTCACAGCCATTTATTTATTGAACTGTTTTTATCTATTTATTTATTTTTTCAAAAATCAATTTGGCAACTAGTATTGCTAGACATGTTCATATACCATTTCTGCTTCTATGCTTCATTTAGGGGTTAGTTATGAGCTGTAATGTAAATGCAAACTTTGTTTTGCTTATGACCCCTTAAATCAAACCACGTCACAGGTTGGATGACTATGAATTGTGAACAATTAAAATGACAGAACGTTTAATTTCAATACGCAAATTTTACACTGAGGCATGGACTATACAGTATTAAACTATACAGTGAGGAAAAAGCAAAGATTAAAAGAAGTACAAAAAATAAACGTAATTTTTTTATTGTTTCCTGAAGCAGTAATAATCTGTGGACCCCTTAGATTCATCTTGTGACCCTTCTGGGGGTCCTGACCCTCAAGTTGGGAACCACTGCTCTACCGAAATGCTGACATGAAATAACCACTACATTGCATCAGACAGAGAAGGGATTGTGTTGAGATAGAGCAGATTTTTGGGGGGAATTTGCATTCGTTTGACATTCCAGGAGAAACAAAGTGACAAACGCAACAGAAGGTCAAGTGTTTGTGACATGACTCGGATATCGGGAAGAGAGCCCCTCTGCAAGTTTACCAAAGGCGCTGTTATTGTGAGCTATCTAAACACCACTATGAATTTCTTAACAGCTAGAAAAATAATTGCATTATGTGACTGTGTTTCCATGCTGTGCATAAATGTTTGTGTAGAGTCTCCTGTCTGCTTAATGGGGGATTCCAGCTGTAAAAAATAAATGTGGGATGACTTAAGTCCCGCTGTGGTTTGTCCAGCAAATCATGGTCAAATATGATCAGCAAAGCCCACACCCTCTGGTCTCAGCCAGGAGAAGGTTCATCACTACCCACAGAAACACTGAGCCATATAAAGAGCTTTTAAAGGAAAACTCCCAACAACTATTTTTTCATAGCTTGAAACAATATTGAGTGTGTGGGATCTCTCCATTGAGATTGGTGTATTTGATTTTCTTCTTGTGGACAACCTAGCAAATGCAGACACTGATGATGTCATTTAACAAACAAGGTTTCAGTGATCTAAAACAGTGGTCCCCAACCTAGGGGTTGAGACCCCACCCAAGGGTCCCAAGATAAATTTAAGGGGTCACAAAATAATTAAAAGGATAAGGGGAAAAAACATGAAGATCATTTTCAGATAAAATTCAGTTTTCCTTTGTTTTCTTGTTAAACTAAAAAAAGACTCAGTCTCAGGGCCTTTAAAATAAAATCCTTCAAATGAAACTATTTGAGAAGGAATAATCACATCTATGATGAAAACCTGTGATGAAGGATCACAAGTGGACATTGGTCCGTTTAAAAGGGACACAAGCCACAAAGGTTGCCAACCACTGATCTGAAACCTGCATTAATTAATTGTTTACCCTACTGGGGGCAGCATTACAAGTAAACACAACATCACCATCAGTTCCTTATTCAATATTCAATATTCTTTTAGCTCTGTTTTCCTCTCCACCAACTCCTGAAGGAAATATCTGGCTCTTTAAATGCTCAATGCTCCACTATGTTCACCATCTTGTCGCTAACTTTGTTTGTCTACTTTTTGCTGAAAATAGGGTAAGACCTAAAACTGCGGTCTGTAAAGATGCTGAAAGATGCTAAAATGCTCCATAGAACTGAAGGGAAATTGCAGTGTCGGGTGCTGATTCTTTGTTTCACATTACACATGGTCATTTGACCCACTGTTGATATTAAGAATATGTAAAATATAATTTCTCTCCAGGGGGCTATGCTACTGTAAGCAGAACAGAATAGACCATGATGCCGTGCAACAAGACTGCTTGCGCATAGTGAATGTACTTTGAAGAACTTGAATAGAGTATGTCGTATAAATATTGCCTGAATGAAGAGATAATAAAGTCTCACAAGATTTAGTGGTAAACAGTCATTTTTGTGGCATTTTCCACTTCCTCTAAAATAACAGCTCTTCTTGAGGCAAAGGTCAGATGACTCATTGCTAAAACAGTATCTCATTAATTGCCTCAGTTTCCTGCCAAACAAAATGGGCTGACAACACAGCTCTCAGATGGTTTCACAATGAAACTCTACATATGCTTAGACAAGAAGAAGAAGAAACTGACAGGGGTGTCCTAAGTGTGATGTAATTTCTAAATTTAACCCTGCCTGGTTCCCTCCACGCTCCCAGCGTGTGACGTCAGCCCCCCGTGGACACTGTTGACACCCTTGACCTCTGACCTTCTGGTGACTCACTGGTTCTCCCTCGACCATCTTCCTTAAATTAACTTTCTCTCACCTCCTCCCACACACACCTTCCGTTCGCTGCTCAGGTTTCTGGGAAACACTGGCTTTTTACAGTTTTCTGAGCGGAAAGACACACTGGTATGATTTACTGTGTCTCCCAAATGAACTCTGCTTGAGGCAAATTAATAGGGCACACTACGATATCAAGACGGAATAACACACTGGTTTATAGAGACAGCATGGGTAAACACACTTCTCAGTTTGTACTCCTTTCTCAGAACAGTTTAAGTTGTTATCTGAGAAACAGGTTTTGCTCTCAGTCTCAGCCCATCATTGCCTATACTGTATTACCAGTGATCACCTGTCAATCAAACAGTGTGACCAATAAAGTAACCCTAACCCTTTTGGTGTTTCTGAGTGATGAGTATGGTGGCACACTTTCTCCAGCCCAGGTTTGTCCAACACGAAAGTTAGCTTGCCAGTTAACCATGAAGGTTTCTTGTGCTAGCTGGACGCAGTATTTGCATTTAATTGTAGGGACAGCTGAAGGCAGTCTGGGCTTGTCTATGAGCAGAAAAATTACATTTACACAGTTATATTGGGTGTAAAATCTAAATAATGAGCTGAAAGATGCTAAACACATTGTTACTTTGTCTTTATAGATACGTCATCCTTGTGTAATTGTAATTTTTTATGTTTATTTACATGAAAATGTCACAGGTTTGGGAGGGCATGATAAAAACATTATAAGACTAAAGCTAACAGCCATTCTGTTTTTACTGTGCTCAGCATCGGACCCAGTTTAGGCATTCCCTCAACCTGAAGGAATTCCTCAAAGCTATTTCCATGCTGTCATATGCCCGTGTTTATGGTTAGGCCTGGTGTCTCATGCCGTACTACAACGTAGTCATTTTGTGGGGTTTCCTGACCGCACACATACCAAATATGTACAGTAGAATACAACAGGGGACCCTGCGTCTGAGCAGCGAGAGCTGTGGTTGCACTTGGCTCGCCTTAGTTGGAAGTTACTGAACGTTCATCATATTTTATTGCAGGGGGAGTCCCATTGTGAGCGGGATGATGGGTCAGGGCCATGTTTGTGTTTCCTTCACTGATGTCTTAACTCCACATCAGATGACAGATGTGCCGGACTTGGAAACTGGGGAGCATCTGTTGAAATGTTCAGTGGAGTGGACGAACTGAGCGGCTAACGAAAGCACCACCAGGCATTGATATCACTTCCTGTTCAACAGGGAGGGTGGGGGCGACAGTGCCAGTCAAACAACCAATATCGCGCTGTACTGCCAGCTCTCAGATACTGAGCTTTGAGCTCATTTCTAACAATTCAGCCTCCATTGTTCAGATAAAGGCAACAACGATAGCTAAGGGTATCTAACGTCACGTCACTCCAGACCAAATGAATTCTGACAGCACTAGTGTCCCTTCGGACTTAATTGGGTGAAGACGTTCAGAGAGGAGATGGCTGAAGTAAACAGGCTTGCACTTCCTTCTACTAGTCCACTGTTGTGTTGGGTAAGCAGGGTCGCTAAGACCACCAATACTTGTGTTTTCAATGTTTACAGTTAAATGATTGGGTCGAACTGAGTTGGATTTAGTATTTCGTATTAAAGTAGTAAAGTATTCCAAATAACAGCACTGAGGCCAGCAATGTATGAGTTATTCAGCTTAATTTGTTCTCAGCTGTATAAATATATGAAGACAAAATTATTACCATTAAAGGAACCCCAAAATTGTATTTCCTTTCTTATTAACTTGTCTGTGTAAACCTAACAAAAGTAATGCACTAATGGCAGCTTTAATGGCACTATCAACTACCAACTAGCTGGTGAACATACTGGAGCATTTAGCAGCTAAAGAGTCAGATATTTCCCTCAAGAGTTGGTGGAGGCCAAAAAAGAGCTACAACTAGAATAACTATTGGACTTATAACTCAAAATTAATGCTAATGTTGCTACATATATGAAGGATGTGTAAATAGGCAACAATTTGCTCACAGGTTCACCCAAACAACTTCATATGGTGTTAATATGTCAATGTTACAGCTTGTTGCACTGCCCCCAAGTGGCCAAAGAATGAAGAAACAAAATTTATACTGCTTTAAATTCTAACTTTTCACTAAGAAACTCAGGCCAAAAAAATGTGTGTTTTATTAGTGGCCATGCCAAATCTTGTATCCCATTGAATCCTCTGGGAAAATCCTGAACTGATAATTTTATGTAATATCAGCATCCTTCCCATAATCACATTAAAAAGTACCTTGTCAGATATTAATATTAGTAGTAAGTATTCCGTTCAGTGGACTACAAGTGTTTCCTCTCTGTCAAATTAAGCCACCCATAAAGTTGGAGAAAGATTCATCGCCAAACCACAAGCCATCCTAAGTCCAAGACCTGAGAACTGAGGTCAACGCGCTTTGCAACTAGGAGACATCCAATTACTATTTTCCCCCTGTGACACGACTTCCACTACCCGTCCTCCTCACAGCACAGAGCTGCAGAGCAGGGGTCGTCCTTTTCGTCCCAATTAACTGGAATGGCATGTGGGCCGAGTGAGTCAGGGCTGGATGCTGTCCCTCGGTGACCGTTGCTCCCGGCGGTGCTATCTTTTCAAGTTTCGCCTCTTCCTGTGACTCTTTAGCGGCTTGTCAGTCGGATGAAAGGTATTTCCTCTGAGTCACCGCTCTGTTCTCTTTTGTCTACCCAGAGCCACGAGGGCCTTAAAGACCTCCGGTACACAATGCTGTAGTCTGCTCCCCCGGTGGCCGGCCAGCCTCGTAACAGGCCTTTTCCTATAATTGAACTTTTTCAGATGAAATGCACTTATGCTTACAGTATGTTGGCCTAGTTTGGCGACATCATTTCCAGAGGGTCTTGAGTTTTTTTTTTTTTCAGTTGCATGGATCAAGTCATAGTTACAAGCTGTGAGAGACACACATAACCAGAAAAATTCTGGACACTCTCTCCGTTTTATCTTGTCCCATTTCTGACAGAGAAGTTAAAGTGGAGCATGCAGTTTTGCACATAAGTGGCCCACGATTTTGCTACAATATTCAAACATAGTGACCTTGTTGTTGGGCTGAGACATAGAAGAAGGCTTCATTTATCTTACTGCGGTCCAAACTGTCACGTTGATCCCACACACATATGGTGAGCAGCTCTCCCTATTCAACTGTTCACTCTTAAAGGAAAATTCACCCTCATATACTCTTACACATAATACATCACTTTTTGATACTCGCTACAAGAAACATTTTGTGATGAAGTGTTGCACTTTGCTTTTATTTTGCAGCCACTTTCCGTCAACCTGCCTCGTAAACTTCTACTTCAGTTTGCGACTTCCTAGATTTTCAAGAAGGCCTGTTGATGGAAGCCAGAGGACGAGGCTGAACTTGTTGCTTTCTGTCCAGATTACAGAGAGTATAAACAGACAGAATAGCAAGAGCCAGGTGGTGGAAGTTCAAGTTCATTTATAGCTCGTTATCACTGGCGAGTCTACAGAAGACTCCAAAAGGACTAAACATGTAACCAATCAACAACAATCACTCACAGAACAAGTGATATAGTGTCCAAAAACCCAACTTACAATGATATGTAGCTCCATTTGCTTGTGGCCTATTTTGTGCTCTTCTGGATATATGAATTGGTCTAAGTCATGATGAATCTTTCCCTGTAGGATGGTTGAGTATCTGTGAAAACTGGCAACTTAATTCTGAGGAACTGATACCGAGATATGCTGTTTAACATCACTGATACTGTATATGAGGGTTGATATCAGGTGGGTCTCGGGTTGACAGTTAGACTCTACTAAAAGTGGAGAAATGCAACTCTTGATTACTTATTTACATGTTGTGTTTTATTAGCTGGTTTGCAAATATTAGCCACGAGTAAGTCTACATTTAGGAATCACCAGGTTTTGTTCAGTGTTGAAGGGTGCGCTTGAACCCTGCAGCTTCACTGTGAGGACAGGATTTCTGAAGTGTTGGGCTAATGTTAAGCTAACTCTTGATGGTCAGTACCATCCAAAACCACAATATCCCTCTCTGAAACTACAATGTTACAACTCTTCTTCTTTAACTTCAATAATGATGAGGGTTAAAGGGTGGGCTTCCATTTGAAGCTACTGATTCAATAACATAATCCCTTGGTCTGTTTCCTTTTCTTGGCCCGATTCACGTTCTTATCTTTGGGATATGTGTTAGGAATGCAGGGCTGTTTTCCCTCTTTATGTATGAGTGAAGTCATACGTAATATTGCACGAGTGAATCACTCCTTTCCCCAGCCTCCCTGTGACTTCCTGTGGGTCAGAAACTGTCTGTTTTCATCGCCTCATTTGGGCATTCAAAATGTAAATCCACCTGTCACACATGCCGATCCAGTGTCTAACTAAAGAATGTCACAAATCTGATGGTTCAGATTTCAGGTTGGTGGCTGAAACAATACCTGACCAGGCATTATCAATGGTTAACGACAGCTAAGCAGCTGACGTGCTTCCACTAATGTCTGTGGAGCCATCCAACCTGCACCTCTGAGAAAACATGACTTCCATGATGGGAAATGTCCAGTTGTTTCCATCTGCTGGACTGAAACCAGACATGTGTTGATGTACTGTACCTGAACACACCGCTGAACAGACACTGGCTTACTTTCTGGGTAATAGTGAAAGGTCAAAAACATAGTGGATGATGAATTCTTGATGTGAGTCTGAGTCATGGGTAAAGGGTGAATGGAAACTGTGAAATCATTCATGGCAGTTCGTGTGTATTATTCTAGTTCAAAACAATAGACCCTGTCTGTTTTAATGTAAGCTCAAATTAATTGTTCTATCTCTAAGTTCATTAAGTTGTAATAAATGACTTAATTTTCTTAATATTAAATTTATGAGAAAAGCAGTCACCTTTCCTAACTGTTATTTTGAAATTAAACTCACTTTTAAAACAGAAATCTGAAGCACAAGCTTATCAGTGACAAGTACAAAATACAGTCCATATCTGGCCATGGAGGCTCTTTAAACTGAGATAACTGTTAATGAAGGCACATTAAGGGTCAGAGTTCCCGAACCTGATTATTTCTGGCTTGGTTATATAACCGCGAGTAGCGTCAACCCTTAACATAGCTCCCTCGCTCTCTGCAGATAAGCCTCTGAGGCGATAACGCCGCTCCACTCAGGTCCATGAACACAAGTCAGGAGGGAGCGAAAAGAGGGTTTAATTGGCTAATTTGACTGATCGTGCCCTGCAAGTAACTTGGAGGGAATCCATTTCAGAATAAAATCTGACTAAATGAGGCAGCGAGCGCTGCCTACAAGGCCATATTAGCAGCCACAGGTAGCACTGTGTGAAATGTCAAGAAGTGTCAAAGAAAACTGGAGCCTCCGTTTGCTTTCACAGCTATTGTTTCTAACTGTTCAGAGATGAACAGCAGACTGAAGGAATCTGGCTGCATCCTGAATTCAATATACTGTAAGTATTACTAATTAAGGGGGCGTCTGGGGGTGGGCAGGATGACTAAGTGAGACTCTGAGTGAGAAGTGAGTCAAATGCTTTTAACAAAATATAAGAATAAAGCAGCCCGTCTTTTGTATCATTTTGTTTATAGTTAGGGTGAAAATCTGTTTCCAGGATTCAAAATATATTAGAGCTGACTTTGATATCACATAACAAGTCATTGAATAAACAAGAAAATGATTGGCTGATGACTCCATAATGAAAAATGACAGCTCTGTAAAATGTTTAAAATATCAGTCTGGTACAGATGTGATTGGTATATTGTTGCCATCCATCTATATCTATATATACAGGAGGGGCACCTGAAGTAAAGTCATTCCACAACTGTGTGTGATCTATTTCTGTGTTTGTAATATCAATCGAATATCCATTTCTACATAAAGTGTATGTACGTTATATTACATAATAAAATATTTTATCTTATTTATACTGCAGCATGGGAAAAATTACCATCAAGTACCTTAACGTATATTTTTCTATACATCTTTAAAGTTTCTCAAACCATTCTTATGACCTTTCAGTCTGACTCTCACGGTGCAGGAAAATAAGTACAAATATGCAGAAACATCTTTTAGCTAATCTGTACACACTGTACCTCTGTCTGCTTTTTTTGTTGTTTGTTTTTTTGTCTGGGAAAATAAGACGAAGCAGGGTAAAGTTCCAGTATGTCATCGCGTCCGTGATTTCCTATTGGCATCACCGGCCGCTGATTGGCCGCCCCGCCCGCGAGCTGCAGAGGTGGAGAGGGGCGTGAACGTCGCTCCGGCGCGCTATATGTACGGCTGTGCGCCTCTCCGGGATCAGGGGGGAACGCACAAGCGAGTCGTGAAGCATCAGCGACAAGAACCGGAGCAGAGACTTGGACATTACACACACACACACACACACACGCACACGCACGCACACGCAAACACACACACACACACACAGCCCACCGCTACAGCAGCCCGGAGCGGATCCACGCGGACTCCCATACACTTTATTCCAGAAGCAGAGAGGAGTGAGAAAAGTTTGGAGCCATGCAGTCAGTGTACCGGCACCTGATCAGCCTGCTGTTCGTCTTCAGCAGCCTGCAGGTTAACCAGCTGACCGAGGGCTGCTCGTGCGCTGTGAAGCACCCGCAGGACGCCTTCTGCAACTCCGACATAGGTACGTAACGGGTTATACTGCCGCTTTTATTTTCATTTTAACCCCGGTACCGAGAGCAGACGTTGAGATAAAAGTGCTGCCCGTCTGTCAATACAGGAGAGAGAGGACTGATCTGCAATCAGTTTACTGTATGCACGTCATTTAGTAAAGCTTGCTTTCAGCTAAATCTCTCTTTTTGAGTGTATAAGAAACATCATAACTTGCAATTAAGATTTATGGGGACTGATTTTATTATTCATTACTTTGAGTCAAATGTTTACTCCAGAGCAGCTACTTCTGCTTGTGTCATTTTCCAGAATACTCCAGCAAGAGTCAGGTGCCCCCCCCCCCACGATTGAATTGAACTATATTATAATATAACAAACTTCTGTAGTTTTTGGGGAGTGAAATACACCAGTGATGCTTCTTAAGTCAAGGGTTCCCTAACATTTCCATGCTTTTCATCCCAAATTGATGACGTTTTGATTTGATCATCAGCTGTTTCCATGCTTTCTGTATATTTTCAAGCAACAGCAATGCTTTTTGTGGCTCAAAGGTGAAGCATGAGTGGTGTGAATTGACAGCAGTTGTTTCAGATTGTGCTTATTTATGTGCACACTGTGGTATTTGTCTGTCAGGCAGCCACCGGGACGTAACTCAGATATGCCCGGCCTCTGGTTCACAAACGCTGGGGACGAGGGGCGTTTACATAGCTTGTTTTACTGCCTGGTTATGCTTTCTCTGACTCCCCAGAATAATATGAAGTTAGGATCTGGCTTAAAACAGCAGTCCAACCTGGCCTCTGTTTTTAGATAACACTGGTAAAGACTCTGGGATCATCTGATCTGCCCTGCAGGCAGTTTTGGGGGTGAAATGTTTGAGATGGTGCAGGAGGGCAGCTGATTTCTTGTGCAGAAGGAGCTGTGTGTGGTGGGGTGACATGGGGTTTCTTCGACTGAGAACCATTTAAAGCCACACACGGCACGAGGACACACAACTACAATCGCAAAGGCAGAAGGTGATTTGAGTGCAGCTGATATTTTGCTTCAATATCATTTGACCCAAAAACCATCATAAGGCTCTCTAAAACCCTGACACATAATTGAACAATAATCTCTCAGTCTAAACTGAGCGCACACACACACACACACACACTCTGCAGTCATGTGTGTAGCCCCTGTGTTCGCCCTGTCGCCTAGTGTCGCCACGTTACAAGGGAAGTCCTAGTTTCTGCAGCAACGCCCCTATACACACACATACACACTCCGATGTCACTTTTAATGATGTTGCACTTACTTCTGTTCACCAGCAGAGGTTGATACTGATAGATTACAAATCTCTTATTGATGCTCTGACATCACAATGAAATGAAAGAATTATTTTCATGTTAAATACTACTTCTTTTTTTGTAATTGTATGCCTAAATTACATTCCTTATACTCACAGGTACCACTGTGTCCTTAAAAGGAGTAGTTTTTTGGGGGACAGTTGAGAGAAAACTGACACCACTCTCATGTCTGTAAGGTAAATGTGAACGCGTTAATTGGTGAGATTTGGAGGTGTTGGTGTTGTTACCTTTGGACATAACTCTTTTTCACACTTGATTCCACCTCAACAACAAGAAAGACTTCACATTAAGGACATCCCGTGCCTTTAAAATTCTGTCTCATTAGAAGTGTCCTATTTACTCATTACATCATCATCGTGCTTACAAGGCTTTCCTTTTCCAAAGGCTCCTCCAAATGCAGCCAAGAAAATGAGGCTTCTTTGCCCAAATTTGCAGGACACGAGCAGTGCATTTTTTGTAGGCGTAAGTCACTTCTTTTAGTTCTGACGTGGGCGGGAACTCACGATGATGCTTTGGTGAATCCTCTGTAGAGGCTTACAGGGGAGGAGGTGCAGCTTTAGCCTGCTTGCTTTCTGAGGACCCCACCTTTTTAAGAGGCGACCTGTGAAATAGGACACAGATATTGTAACGGAAGGACCCAAAATGTCTCTTGCTCTTTGGTAACCCCTGATCAGCCAGGCCTGTGGGAGCCTCTTCAGCCAAGTGGCCCGGTTGGAGTGAGTGAGTGAAAATGCCGCTTCCACAAACACTCATGCAATGCCTTTCACAGTCCTTCAGATCTTCAGATAGCTCATGGTGTTGGCACCCGCTGAGACTTGCCAGTGTAGAATGTGGGACTGACTTCAATGGGCGCAGTGATCAGTGGTGAGCCCCACAAATCCCATTTCCAAGGTCCTGGCTTAGTTCGAGGTGTGCTTTGAATGCTCGCGGTCCCTCTTATACCTCGTATAACACTTCTGAAACACCGGTTGGATGCAGAGCACAGATGTGACAGCTAGTAACATTCATTAAAATCTGGGTCAAATTTACTTATACTGCATGTTCAGTCAAAGTTAGAATTGTGATGAAAAATGTATGTTTTCCTGGACTTCCTTAACTGGAATTAGAAAGTCCAGACTTTCAAGATGGAAGCCTGAATGGTTTGAAGTGATCAAGCCTAAAGCTTCTATCGTAATTTTATAAAATAAAAAAGCAAACGTGAGGTGGTCCAAACAGACACAGCATTGAGCACTACATTGCATCAGTGCACAGGACACATTCCAAATAACACAATGTGATCCTCCCAGCCTGGTTCATTCTTTAATTTAACGTCTATTTCTATCACCTCAAACTAAAATCTGCACTTCTGCTTGTGTCACTGAGAAGTGGAAAACAAAAAAGTAAGGGGTTGACATGCTAATGTGGCGAGGGAGAAACCCTGTAATTCTCACCGTCGACATCAAAGGCGACAGGCCTGAATCTATCCAATATCCAATTTAAGACCCGTAGTTGAGTTCAAAGCGTTTTGCTCTTGTTTTCTTGGCCCTGACCCATAATCACCCGCAGGCACTCCACTGGATGAATCACAATTAGGTTAAAGGGTTGGAAATTGGTTTATCGGAGGTTGTCTCTCTTTATTTGACAAATTTAAATTGAAATATTCAAGAGCATGAAGGTGCTCTAGGAACAGACGGCTGTGGTTTCTGGTTACGTTTTTTTAATGTCTGACTTTCCCTTCAATTTGATGGTGGTATGCTATCTGGAATGCATTTGAGTTAATTTTCTTGGCTACCATTTGAGTACTTGCTGATAAAATGTCATTTTTGTGGTTTGTATTCAGAGAACTATAAATGGGAAATCCTCCACGGAGCGTTTGGCCGGCTTAATTCTATTCTGATCAGGTTAGAGAAATCCTGTCAGCTTTCCCTGCTAACATACCTGGGCACCAGGCGATGACCTGGCTGCAGATACCTAGTTGGCTGCTATTAGGCAGCCGGGTTAAAGCAGCCCATTCACACAGGGAAATGAGCAGTGCTTGTTTTTCCAAAGCCCTCCGAAAGCAAGATTAGAGGCCCGGCAGTAAACTCTGACCCTGAGATTTAATATCGCTCCATAACGACGCTAGTTCCCAAGTGCTTGGGGTGACGGGAGCAAACCTTTACATGCTTGCACTGTGAACCAGGTCAGTTGCTGAGGATTAGCGTAGTGTGTGTGTGTGTATGCTCTGTTTGGGATTGAGGATCCCGCCCTGCCCTTGTGTATTTTGTTGCATAGAGGAGCTTTGTCAAGTGCAGCATAGCAGGTTTAGAGCGATGCATGGCCTGGGGCTTTGTGACGGCACTCTCCTGGTACCATTACATCCTCCTCCTTCTACTAATGAGTTATGTAGCATTTAGTTAAATCACTACTCCCTCTGTCAGCCCCCCCCCCCTCCTCATCTGCAGGTCAACAGGTGACAGATGCTAACCTGAGCGAAGCCAGGACTCCTGTTATGAGAAGCACTATGTAAGCTTAGATCAGATATCCATAGTTTTCCCAAAAGTGAGCTAAAATACGATGAGATGTCAAAGGTTCTGGATTCCGTACAGGCCTGGGATGTTCGTCCCCTGAGCCAGGCGTATCAAATCTCCAGTCCACCCCTCCCTCCTCTGATGACCACACAGCCGCTCAGGGGCTCACTGTTTTAAACAGGAGGCCAGCACAGGGGCGATGGACATCAGCCCAGCAAACACTCATGCTCATAAAATGACTATCGCCTTCAGCTTTACTTCAGAAGGAAGGATTGAGTAATTTGACCTTTCTCAACCTTGCAACAATTGTAATACAATTTATTCGTCACCAAAATGTCACCTTTATCTATGGTGGCCTGTAATTGTCAAAAAAAGATTTTACAAACCAGAGCAGTACAAACTAATTAATCAAAGCAGAGAGGAATTTAATTTAATAATACTGACACTATGATTATGTAATCATCTGACCAACAAGTCTGAAAAGATGAGAGGCACCCGGGGAGAGAGAGACGCGGCAAATGAATGAATGACGATATGAAAAGCAGGCACAGAGGTAGCAGGGATGCACAGATAACGGCAGGCCAACTGGCGAGGCTTCAGGAGTTGGTTGTGACTCTTTTACCAGTGCACACAACGATACTCACCAATTAGGAGACGGGGCTTCTTTGCGAAGGAATTTATTTTAAATACTTTGGCAAAGCTTGGTACCCAAAGACACCAATTTTAGCTTAGACGACTCGTGTTTTTGAGGTCAGCTAGCATGACCAGCTAAATGACTAGTTGCTTAAAGATTCCCATGCTTCAATCCAACAGGAGCTTCCAGTGAAAAGGACTTTTTTTGGGACAATAAAGCTGAAATGTGTAGCTGTTTTGAAAGATTGAACTTTCATGGCAATGTAATTACTGAGCCCTTGATCAATAGCTTATGGTGGCTAATTCCAAGGTAGCTAACATTAGCGACCTTTAGCAAGATACTTGGGCAATTGACATTACTGAATCCGCTTTCTGACTCTTCTGTACTTGTACTATTTACAATGTTATCCTACAAAATACTTATTCTAAAGTGACATAGTCACTTTAAATCTGACCCTATGGTAAATTTAATTATTTTGTGAAACTAACACTGCTGGACAGACCATAGTATCAGAGGAAGTGATAAAAACTCATAGTTCATACTTCATAGGCTGTACGCGGACCTTACAGGCTTTATGCTCCTTTGATTTCAGAGGATTCAGTTTCAGTGTTTATTTTTGAGCGTGGTAGTGTGTCGTCCTGAGAATTCCTCTTCCTCCCACTCGCCTCTTCAAACTTGGACCACTTTCTGCATACTAAAATCACCGTCACTCACTCTGCACCTCGCTTTCTTTCTCTCCCTCTCTCCCTCTCTCTCTCACTCACACACAGATGAGTAACCTTATTCTTGTCGTGCCCGCAGTTTGCCACATTGTACGTAGGCTGAAATAAATGTTTCACTAAATTACATGCTCACCTTAAGATTTAGCATTTGTATTCATGCTTGTGTAATCCCCTGCTTTAGGCAAGATACTGAGTGAAAAATGGATTCACTTCTTTTTTTTTTTCCTTTTCTGTCAGACCCTGGTTACTTCTCTTATCTCGAAAAGCCTCCCACTCTTGAAAATGTATGTCAGATCCTCTGCAGAAGATGAATACTTGTGCGTCACGGCACTGGGCTGTAATTCCTCGTGTTTAGCAAAGTAAGAGGAAGAAGTATTCAAATTTCAATTCGACTTTGAGATTCATCCTATCTGAATCTGAATAAGTTCCGCCAAATAAGGTTACAAATATAAGCACTTCAGCTGCCTGGTGTCGTGCCGTAATCATCATATTAACCAGTAGTAGTAGTGTAAATGAGGTAAATGTACAAATGTTTCTATATATGTAATAAATAAATATATATATATATATAGTGTATACTGACATGTACATGGTACAGGTAGTTTAAGGGCAAGTGGTACGTAAAAAGAGGAGTTGAGTCCAGTTGAATCAGTGTGATGTGAGATCACATCATGAAACTGGGTTAAATAAACACTGATAATGTAGACTTTCTGATGTGAGCAGGCAGCCCTGCGGTTGTACGTAAATATAACTGCTGAATGGAGAGGAGGTCAAGGGGTCACCGCAGGGGAATGACATAAATCTTCTGTCTCCCGAGCAGCTGAGGCCCTTCACACATTCCTTCGGGTGATGGCACCATCACTGGCCAATTAGTGGCTGCCGTCCAACAAGAGGGGTCCTATCTGGATGTACTTCAGTAAAATCAGCTGACCTGTGGCCCTTCAAACGCGAACATTTGTTTCTCCTGAGGATTGGTTTTGAGGTCAGGGGAGAGTAAGAAACTAGGTTTTGAGATGACTTGAAAATAACGGCAGCAGTGTATTTAACAGAAGCAAAAGTATTATGTTATATCTGCACATTCCTCTCTAATTGTGCCCCGGTTCCTCTGTAATTGCAGTGGCAAACGTCTGTCAAACAGCATTTGGGTACAGTTGACAGATTAATGGATCAAATGTTCTGCAGCAAGTCATTGTGAAAGGTCAGAAAGCGGAGGGGCAAGCAGGGGGTTGGTATATTAATACCAAAAGGTCTGAAATGACTGGCATTTGCCTTGGTTGTGTTATTTCTTGTGAAGCTGTCAGAAAGTGAGTATAACACAATTCTGGCAGGTGAAAGAAAATCACCTATGGGCTCTGCTGAAGAGGCATGTGCAGTTTGAAAGATTTTTCCACTTTTGCAGCTCTGTAGTGCTGCATGATTCAAATTCATATGAATGAAAACCAGAATGCATTTGAATATATCCGAACAAAACGCATGTTGCCCAATCCTAAACTACATTGTAGTACTGTCTCACTTGGGTGGAATATTTATTATAACAGTGGAACATGAGGTATTAACAGCAACAGGATTATTAGCCACGCTAGCTCTAGGGATGGGTTTAGTACAGCTATCCATGGTGCCCATATATTCAATTGCCATGAAATTTTACACAGACATTCGTGGTCTCCAGAGGATGAATTGTAATAACTGTGGTGAAATTCGGACTTTTGTCATAAACAAATTGAAGAGAACTATCTATGAACTATGATCAGTAACATTGCTCAAATACATCAAATTAAATTAAAATGAACCACGTAGAGCGCTGTATTTTTATTTTGTAAGCTACTGGATGGCCACATTCCTTTAATTTGTTCACACTGGCTCAAAATAACATTATTTAAATTAAGGCTTGGTTCAAATTGAGGTGTTTGTGCCCAAAATAAATTTGTGGTCACCACTTTTAGGTGGCCATGCTGTAACTGCTTCCTGTTTGAGTTTTATTTTTATGCCCATTTCCATTTGCCTGGAAGTGGGACAGCTAGACAAATACAGACCAAACAGAAGATGCCACACGCCTCATTTCTCCAGTCGAAAAACAATGAAAGGCTTCTCATTTTTTTTCCTTTCTGGGGAATGTGAGCCCCTGAAGAATGTGTAAGGAAATTCCACTGGGATAAGATAACAAACATGGCCAGTGTTAGTTGTGTCTGCGGCCGGTCGGCTGTGGGCAGCAGGTGAACTTCAGAGGATTGACCGCTTATGCAGGGCCCGCAGCTCTGCTTCGACTCTATTCACCGGCTCAAATTATCACCCATTTCTACACTCCCAGCTCCCTGGCCTTCCACAATGAGCCCCCTTACTCCAACATGAGTGAAAGCAAACAAATCAAAGTCGCCACGGAGCGTTTTTCACCTTGCAGACGTTTACATGAGGGTTCTGCACACAGATAAGATCTTTTTCAAGCCCTGATCCCAATATAGAAGGAAAGCTGTTTAAACAGAGGAGACACATACTCTGTTCTGGTGTTTTTAACCAGCAAAAAAGCTGATTGGAATTATGTTTTGCCAATCCTGATCTGAATGTTACATCTACAAAATCAAAACCAAGGTACAAAAAGTGGATGTGACGTTTCCTGTGATTGCTACAAGTTCCATCTTAGATCAGTCATCGAAAAAATCTTGTACACCAACAGTGAGATTGGTACATGGACGAGGGCTCTTTTCCTCTAATTTCTGTATCAAACTCACAAGTCCCTGTAGTGTTTTTTTCCCCATTGGCCTCCCTTGGCAAACAGCAGCAATGCAGAAAATCGGATAAACGGATTAACTGTGGTGCCAACCTCGTCCTGAAATGGTATTTATAATGGGTTTGCTAATGCCTCCTACTGGCCGAGGCACTGTGATGATTTGATGGATTGGAGAGGAAAGCTCAAAGTTATATGTTGGAGGAATGTGACAGTTTGGTCTGATCATTTCAAAGTCACTGACCGGTCTGTGTGTTCTCTTCACAGTGATTCGAGCTAAAGTGGTGGGCAAGAAGCTCCTGAGGGATGAACCTTTCGGAACGATGCGCTACACGGTCAAGCAAATGAAGGTGAGAGAGTCAATACTTGGCTGAAGTGCTGCTGAGCAAGTCACTGAATCTCCTTCAGCTTTGAAGGGATAGTCAGACATTTTGGCGCTTACTCCCTTTCTTTCCCTGCCGAGAATTAGAGAAGATTGATACCAGCCGCGTGTCAGAGAGCGGTATCAATCTTCTGATCTAACACTCTGCTGGAAAGCAAGTAAGTGAAAGTAAAAGTGTTGAACTGTTCCTTTCGCTGTAATGTAGGGAAGGGATGAAGAGAGGCAACAGAAGGCAGGTGGGGTTCACATTGGACAGATCATCACGTTCACAGCCAAGTCTAGGTAGCAGGGTTGTGGGCACGTCTTTAGACCTTGAAGGTGGTTTGTTGATGAAATTAAGTTTAAAAGTTTTTTGTGACTGCCATTTTGTTTTGTTTTTTATGCCGGGGGATGCACACACACGGGACGTTCTTTGTTTTTGATTAATCACACTTTTCAATAGTAGGTTTTTCAAAAGGGTCAGATAGAGTTGGAGAGATGCTCGATGAGCCCACATGACAAATTCTCTGCTGTGTATATGACCCATGATTCTGATCGTAACCACACAGCCATTGCACTGAAAGTGTTATTAACATGGAATAAACAATAATAAACAAATCTTTATTTCTTCCGTTTAAGAATACTCTTTGATCTGCTATTTAAATGCACAGGCAGATAAAAGGTCATACACTGGATGTGGCAGGAACTCTTTACGAGACCGTTTCTCCGCCCCCTCAGCTGCTGTGTGATAGCTGAAAAGCAGTTCAGGGATACTTAGCCTGAAAGCCTGTTCTTCACTTCCTCTATATTCTTACATAACGCTGCATATTTCTGACAGATGCTGACATCGGCCTGCTGCTCAGACAGGAGCCAGGCCGGAGGATTAGCGGACTTACAGGCATTACAGCCCAACCAAACTCCTTGCTCCGAGTGTAAACATTTCAACAGAGTCATGCGCTGCATCAGTACAGTCCCAGTTTGTACAAAAGCATTAAGTGGCCTCTTGTTAGTGAAGCACACCCATCGTCACTGTAAGGATTATCCTCAGTAATCAGATGTGACCTTTGCATCTCTTGTGTTGTTTATTTGTATTACAGTCTGCTGGTTAATACTGCAAACAGCGGTTTTCCTTGTGGGCTATAATAGAAAACAATTCCCTCCAAATTTCAACAAATCCTATGAGACGAATGCCTTTGGCTTTCCCAAACCTCCACAGTTTCGGGCTTAAGTAACAGTTTGTTCTGCTTTTCTGGGAGCGACGCGTCTAAACAGGGATTTCCTGTTGTTCCCAGACAAATAAATTACACTGAAGAAAACACAACAGTTCTCAGAGCAAACGCTGACTGTTGGCTCTGCATACCTGAGCTGAATAGAAGGAGCTGAGGCCCACGGTTCAGCAATGACCTTGCCAAGGCATCAAAGTCGAAGCACATTACACAACCTAATCATGTTATCTATGATTTAGTTAAGGGCAGAGTCTAATACTCCTTCTCCCGCGAGGCATTCCTTAAGGAATGTCATCTGATAAAGCCGGCGCACTGTTTTCATTCCTGGTTATTTACGTGCGGAGGTGGAGTCAGGGGCATAGTGCCAGGGTGAGGGTTTTGTTTTTTTTTTAACATTGCACTTTTTATTTAGGTTTTAACTCCAGTTTTGTTGCTCATGTCTTGCAGATGTACAAAGGATTCGAAAAAGTTCAGCACGTGCAGCACATTTACACAGACGCCTCAGAGAGTTTGTGTGGCGTGAAGTTTGACATCAACAAGTACCAGTACCTGATCACAGGTAAGCTGACAGACAAGTTAATCAAAGTTCATTTACACATATCGTTGATTGTTACTTTATGCTTGTTTTTTTTACATGTTTTAAGTCACTTTACTTGTCACAGGAAGTCTTACTCAGCCTGTAGAAACAGTTGTTTAGCACTGTCAAATCTGTCAAGTCTTACTTAAAGCATGCCTATGAACAGTGGCCACTGTGACCACAAGTGAGAATCACAGGATAATGGTAAAGTATGGTATTTTATCTGTATTTCAGATGTTTGCTTCAATTCAAATTGAGCTCAAAGTTTGTGACATTACACAACCCTCAAAACAAAATCTGCTTCAACCAGAGATGCTGAAAATATTTCACTCAGGTCGCTGCCTATAAAGTGCTCGTTCCTTCTCAGAGGCCTGTCAGAGTCTTGCCAGCAGCATTGTGAGTTTGTTTGGCCTAAAGTACTCCCTCACTCCTCTCGTCCCCAAGGACTTCTTCATTTGTCCCGTGACACAAACTTTCCCACTATTTATAACCTGCCATTTGCCACTGTGCAAGTAGGCAAAGCAGGGTCCCCTTCTTTCAATTTTTGAACTTCTCAGGCCAGAAAGCCGTTTTCTCTCTCTCACAGCTTGTAATTAACAGCCAGCAGGAAGCGACTGTCGTTTTCCAGCAGAAGCTTTTTATGAGTTGCTATTTCCAACAGAGGTGCAGTTTACTTTGGACCCTGCTGTGCTTGGCGTATATAGCTGTCGCTAAGTCCCGACCTGTAAATACTGTAACTACACCCCATAGTGCAAGTGTACGAGCTGGCGTTGCCAGGCAGCGACGGCTATGTTTACCCAGTCTGGGTGCGAGTGACATCACTGATGTCTTTCGCTCCTCTCAGGGCGTCTATAATAAGTCCTGCATATGATCAAGACTGCATTACGGCCAATTTAAACGCACCAGGGCCTGTGAGATGAGCTGCTCGGCTCTCCTTTGATCAAGCCTCGAGTGCTCTGGTCCTGATTAGTATTTTAGGAGCATGTCACACACTCAACACCATGTAATAAGCCTGCGAGCGACTCCAGTAATCCCAGTGCGGAGATGCGGGCCGAGCGGGAGGTTCAGGGGGGTCGAAGAAGCACATATTTGTGAGCTGTCAAATTCTTGCGTGGTGACAACACGGTGAAGGAGACATATAGTGACAAATCATGACGTTCCCGAGTGCTCGCAGGCCGCCACGGTGCACCTGTCTCAGGAGTCGGTAAGCTGCAAACGGTCCGGCGCTAATAATAGACGTCTGCTGACCTTTGGATATTCAGAAATAGGGGTGTTGGTTTAATATGGGCTTACTGCATGAGATTGTCTTACCATCCATAAACAATTTGGATTGCTTGAGCGACATGTTTGTATTAGCCTATGTTACATGCAGAGGATTTTGAAATTAGACAAATAACAAAATAACATGAGAGCATTCGTGGCCTCATGGTTCAAGAATAAGTAAAGATTTAGTTTTCGAAAAGGAGCTACCAACAATATGTTGCCAACTTTGATTAAAATGACACTATTGTGTAATTTCCCCCCGGGGATCAATAAAATATTTCTGATTCTGATTCTGATTAAGTGAGATTATCTCAACAACCTTTGGATGGATTGCCATGAAATTTTGTACAGAGTTTTCCGGGTTCCCAGGTGAATCTTAACGATAACTACCAGCAGGTTGACATTTGTGATTCTGAGTGAAATTTCTCAACAACTGTTGGATGGATTGACATGAAATTTGGTACACGCATTCATGTTTTCACTAGGATAAATTGTAGTAACTTTGGTGGTCCCTCAACTTTTCCTCAAATATCCACAAAACTAACATGACATTCCCATCACTCAGCTGTAGCTGCTGTTTGTGTTTAGCACAAATTAGCATGCCAACATGTTAAGTTAAGATGGTGAGCATGATAAACATTATACCTGCTAAAACATGCATGTTAGCATTGATTATTTTCAAGCTGCACCTTTCATGCCAAGAATGTACTATAAAAAAGCACTTTTTTTCAAAAGCAGCTTCTAGATCCAACTTGTAACTCAACGTGTTAACTGATTCCATTAACCATTTTTTCTTCATCCCCAGGTCGAGTGTACGATGGCAAGGTCTACACAGGGCTGTGCAACTTCAACGAGCGGTGGGAGCGCCTCTCATTGGCCCAGAAGAAAGGCATCAACCATCGCTACCAGCTGGGCTGCAACTGCAGGGTGAGTGGAAACCAGCAACCGCCACATTGCAAGAACAAGAAAGTTGAGGGAAGAGGAGGCAGGAGGAGGATCAAGAGAAGGAGTTAGAGCTTGCTGTTCCTCCATTTTACAACTAAAACTGGACATAAAACTGCTGCAATGGGTTGGCTGCTTATATGAAGTCCACTAGAGTTCTTGTTAATGATTACAGGAGCAAGGAAATACTAAACTCTAATATCCATGGTGCCTTTGTATGTGAAGGGCAAAACTAATTCAGGGTCATTAGTGCTACTGTTCGACCTCTATTGCAAATGTGACAAGCCAACAAATAGACACTGAGAGCAAAAATCATTTAGATAAACAACCTTCCTGGTTACATGGCTGTTATGCAGTATTATTGTTATTGAAACTGAATTATGAATCAAATTTCCACTATTAAACATCATGGATGTTCAGCAGAGACAGAAATAGAGAGAAAACAAGTTTTACCACCACCATTGGGAGTTATTTAATAACAGCTCTGGAATCAGCCCAAGTCTTCATTCCCAGTTTTATGTGACTCAAACATGTAGCCTGCTGCTGTGCAGCTGCTGACCCACCTCGTAAACGTCCTACTGTACAGCAGTGTTCTGGACATCTGCTAACACCATCGGCCCCTATCAGTATAAGTGGATTAGCAGAGAGACCTATTTGTTCCCAGTGCAAGCCAGCGCCTGTAAACTGTGTTCAGTGCGTACATGGCAGCAGCCCAGAGGCATCCAGAGAAGTCCATCGATCAACTGAGACTTCAGTCTGAGAGTCAGTAAGCACAGGCAGGCATAAACATCATCACACTTGTTAAACGCACTCCGCCGTCCTCCTCATTCCTCCACAAATGATGATCTACTGCATTAGAAAGCAGGAAGCGTGTCGGTTAGAAAATTATTCTCCACAGATCATTAAAACCACTCAAAGCAGGAAGTTATGTCGAACATCTCTGAACCATGGAGGACAGACTCTTCAAGCTTGCGTAACAAAAACACCCAAAATGGGAAGTGTGCCCTCTAACTTGCTAATTGAATTTGCTGGCTCATTCAGATCCAGATAAGTGCAGCTCTACGCAGCTGATGACTCCGCTTTGCTGTCACTAAACACAGCGTTTCCGTTCATCACCTCTCTGAGTACATATGTGAATCTTCCTGTCAATTCATGTCGTATATTCATCCGTGAAGCTGCTTTTTGTGCGAGCACCTGGAGGTGTGACGTACGAAAGAGGCTCAGTAAAAATCCAATTGAATCACTGAGAAACAAAAACATCACTGCTTCAGGAAGATGGCTGACGTTCATTTAACATTCCACAGCACGAAGTGCACAAATGCCAGGGTACGCTCACCAGTTTTGCACTTAGTTACTGTATTTAAAAAGCTGCCTTTTTACACCTCATCTATTAATCTGCTGCAGTAAATGACTGAAAGCAAAAGACTCCATGTTCTAGATGTTTCACCAAGCGCATGTTCACCCTTTTATATTTCAACCAAATCATATAATACAAGCTTATTTCTCTTGTACAATTGTGAGATGTTTTCCATATGTTAATGTCTCATTAAGCTTATTCTACTCTGGCCTTTGCAACTTCTAGACTGTAGACTCACTGTTGATGAAGTTGCATGATACTACCAATAACAGTTAGCTTCAACAGGAAACTAGCCCAGCTTACATTAGCGTAAGACTGTAAGCAGAGGGAAACGGCTAGCGTGGCTCTATCCAAAGTTTAGAAAAGCCACATACAAGCTCACTAACATGCTAAACAAACAAGATACAACTTGTTCAGTAGTGGTTTAGAGGTGCTACAAGTGATTTTTTGTTAACTTTGGAAAGAGTTTCCCCAGTAAGGGAAAGGAGATCCACAACTATTTGACTAAAAAAAACACAGTGAGTCTACACTAGTTGTTTCTAGTATCCAGTTTTGTTTCCTGCTTCATGGCTACATCTTTAGTTTTGCTTCTGTCTCTGTAGATTAAGCCCTGCCACTACCTTCCCTGCTTCGTGACCTCAAAGAACGAGTGCCTATGGACGGACATGCTGTCCCACTTCGGCTATCCCGGCTACCAGTCCCGGCACTATGCCTGCATCCAGCAGAAGGAGGGCTACTGCAGCTGGTACCGGGGCATGACCGCACGCGACAAAACCACCATCAACGCCACCGACCCCTGAACCACAACGCACCCTGCCCGAAATCCACTGCCACGTCCCCGACTCCGTCCCATCCCGATCACTTCTAGAGTATTACAGGACTCTTAAAACTCACTGGCTTGGGTGACAGCTTCTTTAAAGTGGCAAAAAAGAGTAAAGATCAAATACATTACAGTGCCTGTTTCGTAGCACTTCTAATAGAAAACAATACCTTTTTTGTTGTGCTGATCACCCTGGTGAACTCTATTATAATTTTCTCAAAACCAAACTGTCTCTTTATGGTTCAGTGGTGTTAAAAAGGTGACAAAGACAGACACTTCAAATCCCAATAAGAAGTGTAAGACCTCGATCAATCTCTTCCTTCAATCAGAATTGAAGGACTAATGTCAAAGACCAGCAGTGACCTAGACACAATCAAAACTATCAATAAATATCATTGGTGTTAATTAGCGACCTGCAGTTACCCTACTACTAACCCTAGTATTATGGTCCTTTTGGTGCATTGAGGCAGTTTATCTTTTAAAAAGCAAGGACTCTCAAAACTAAAGGCCATGAAGTATCAGATGAATTTCAGCCAATGATCACTATATACATTTGAGATGTAAAGCTGTTACATTGTTGCTACTGAACTGCGCTTGCTAGCATTAGACTAGTGCAGTTCTGCACATCAGCACTACAGAGCAGAGCCAAGAATCCTTTCAATACAGATTGAGTGCCAATGATTTCGGCTTCAAAAAGCTTTTTGAAAATGGTATTGTTTTACAGTGAAGTACACTTCGATTATGTTCAGTTTTTACTGTAACATGTGTCTTTATGGATGGTAGTATCTCTGCTTACCTGAATGTTTGTAATGTAACTCATTTTGCAGTTATATCACAAACAACGCCCTTTGTGTTGAGCACTGATGAATATCAGAGAAACGCTAGAAATGTCTGTCTGTTACAGTGCCAACGCAGGGAAGAGCTCACTTCTTGCAGAGATGGTGATATTTTATTTTTTGCTGTATATAACATAAGCTACAGAAATGAACTATCAACTCAGCTGAAACCTCTGTAATACATTTATTTATATGTTTATTGTATTACACAGTAACCATGTGGCATATCTGCAAAAAAAAGATGAAAATATATAATAACTGTCAAAATGACACAATGACAGCCTGTGCAGCCGTCCAAAATGAAGGACCAGTATCTCCAATGGTATGGTACTTTTTTTGTTATCTTGATCATAGTTCCCCTGACTGGTACTCTTCACCAACCCAATGGAAGTCAAGTATAAGCAGAGGTTTCAGACAATGAGAAGTTTTGTAAGTGTATATTCAATCTTTTTGTATTTAACTATTTCAAATGGACATTATATATAAATATATATATATATAAATCAAAGTAACAATATTGTCACTAAATTCATTCTTCTTCACCTGTTCCCATCCAGGGTATTTTCTTATTTTTTCCCAGTGCCGTACCTTCAGTCCATTCCATTATCAGACACAGATTTGCCTCAAAGGGAGTCACAGCCCCTTCATCACTAACATTAAAAGAATATTACATCGCTAATGCAGGCAGCGCTGAGGACACAAACTGTGGCTTTGACCAAGTTGCTTGTCAAAAGAGTAGTTTGACATTTTGGGAAAAACGCTTATTTAAACGTTCTTGCTTAGAGTTAGATGAGAAGCACTATACCACTCTTATGTCTGTATGCTAAATATGATGATACAGCCAGCAGCAGGTTAGCTTAGCTTACAGCAGCATGAAGACAGGAAACAGCTAACCTGGTTCGGCTCAACGGTAATAATATTTGCCAACCAGCACCACTAAAGCTCACTAATTATCACGTTATTAAATGTCAGTTTCTTTCATCTCGATTCCACAGTGACAAAATGTGGCGTTTTCCCTCTGTTTTTTCCATGTGAAAACGGCGTTTAGACCGCCCCAGGACACTAAATCAGGGGAGGAAGACAGCTATGGTTTGTTTCTGATACTGGATAAAAGGCCAAGTTGAACTTAATTACTATAAAATTATTTGATTTCAGTGACGTTAATCTACCCTGTTTAATTTTGCAACAGAAGTACTCAACTTTTAACAAAATATCCCTGAATCCATCTGAATTTTTAACTAACTAAAGATTTACTTTTTTGAAATGAAATTCTGAATAGTGTTCTGAATCTTTGGCTTGAGTATACAGCATACTGCGTCATGGGTAGGTATCATTTTTTAGGAGGTTACAGGAAAAGTTAATAATTACTGACCTTGCAGGGAAAATACTTTGTGTAAAGCAAACAGGTGTACGCCGGTGAATATTACAAAACATCTCCTTTCTGTCTTTATTTGTGATGACGTGGCTTTTTCTCCAGCTGTGGCATTTCTGTGTCACTATTTCTGTGGTTCATGTTTGTGTAAATATACTGTCTGCTTAACACAGAAACACTTGGTCAAGTTTGATCCTTAAACAAAAAAAACAAAAAATCCAATCAAGGAAGCTGTGTACAGTCTGTGTGTGAACACTGATTCCTGAAGTGTGGGGGGTGTTTCCTTGTAGGGGTTATAGAAATGTTTGACTTAATTTCTGTGTTTTATATTTTTATAATAAAGATTTAATGAAAAACAGGCCACAGGAGGTCTATGGTGATTATTTTTTTGTGTGAGGGTGCGTCTGTTCTCTGCATTGTTTAAATGAAGAATAATATCTGCGAGGCACTCACCATCTGCGTGTGGTTTGGATAGAAGGTTTGTTCATTCAGGGGGAATTTCTCAGGACCGAGGGAGTGGTAGAGCTTAATCATCTGAGAAAACTGCAAGCAGAAATAAACAAGACAGTCAGACGTCATTATTTAAGCAGTGAAGGGCAGGAGAGGCTGTAGAGAAGCTTTGAGAAGTTACACCTGTTTTCACAGCAGGACATTCATAACCAGCGGACATGCACGATGGATCATCTAGACCTCCACATCTGGGATTGGGATGGTATGGGGGTGTTTTGTCTGAATTGATGAGATTTTTCTGGCCCTCCCAGATGCTTATAAAATGTGACCCACCACTGTTAAACCCAACTCTGACTGTGGAAGTCTGAACAACTGTTGCCCTAAATGGAAAAATCTATTATTATTATTATTCAATGTTGAGGTGTTGTAATTTTCTGGTGGACCCACTTCCTTGTACCTGCCTTACCTACTTCAGTTAATGGTTTTGAACTTGTTGCATCCAGCTGTGGGCTGACGTAACAGCTTGACATTTTAGCTGCATTGTGTTCTGGGCAATTTTCTGCTACACTGGGTGTAGAAATGTTTCTCTACCTCTTTTATAATGGGTGTTTTCCCCTGTGTGATTGTAGATGGCAGCTCTAAAAAGAAGCTCTGACAACAAAACCTGACATTTACTGTTGATGTTTTAGATCGCGAATACCAAACTAACAACTAAATAGATCCCCAGTAAACGTTTAAGCCCTATAAACTTAACCTCACATATGCTTTATATTGTTGCCAACCATTTTTCAAACCTAGCATGGGTTCCTGATTGATTTCCTGTTCTCCATTGACTTGTAGAGACATGGAAGTTGCTACAGATACAGATACAGTGCAGTATCACAATGAACAACTGGTACAGTGGTTCCCCAACTGGGGGCATCATTTGGGAACAATAAACAAACAAGGGTACATTGAGGCTAGCATGGTTAGCATTATTCAGAGTAGCAAAATGGACACACTTTTGACAGAAAAGAAAAACATGTAAACAAGACCGCCCATTTCCTGTCTGCCTCCACCTATCACTTTCCAATAAACAACAACAACAGAGTCAATAACAGAGTCAATATGTGGTAAATGAGTTACAACATGGAGAAGTGCATTTTTTCACCAAATTATGAAAGTATGTGTGTTGCCTCATGTGGAACATATTTGCTCCTTTAAACTTGTACTGTAGGTGACCAGAGCCACGCGTTCACACCCTTTTCACTGCAGTCTTGTATCTTGAGTACAGACTGAGTAATAATGGTGGTGGAGGCCACTCGCTCCGCCGACTCCAGAGACAGGTGTTACAGCTCCCTTTAATAGCCCATAAATCAGTTAGAGGCAGCCGCCGAGGGACAAGCAGCACCTTTGTGTGGGTTAAAGTAGAGCACAGAGAGCAGTTCAAAATTGCTTACCACCCAAGGTTTGCTGCAGAAGTTGTAGATGGAGAAGAGGGAGTTGATGCTCGGGACGCCGCCGAAATGCAAGCCGATCACAAGGTTCCTGAAGTCCTCACCGGGGATCATGCTGTAGGCATGCTGGCGAATCAGGACGAAGTCTGGCTTAAAGGACCTGCGGCAGGGCAGACATGGAAACGAAAATCATCAGATAGTGGAGTTTGGCCTGGTCTGGGTTGTCAATCTGCAAGGGGAGTGTAAACTGACTTTTAACGTCCTCTATGGTAAAATTAAAGGTAGTTTAAGAGTACAATACAATAGGGAGGAATTCAATGAAATTTAAGATGCATTTTTAGTCACACTAGCGGCATTGATCAGGGATTGGCAATGTCTGTCGGTCAGTCCACCACTTTGGTTCAGACTGAAGTATTGGATGGATTGCCATGAAATTTGGCACAGACACTGATCACCTGACTTTCCATATCTAGCACCATCATCAGGTCCACATTTCAATTTGTTCAATACTTCATCACCAAATACCTGCAATGGCATTCCCATCAGCCTCAACTGTACTGTTAGTGCTAATTAGCTAATGCTAACATGCTAAACTAAAATGATGAACATGGGAAACATTATACCCGCTAAACATCAGCATGTTAGCATTGTCTTTGTGAGCATGTTAGCATGCTGATGTCAGCATTTAGCCTGAGTGCCTGAGCCTCACAGAGCTGCTAGCTTGGCTGTAGACTCTCGTTTTACTCCTGGCTTTGCTGAGTCAAAAGGTTGTGGGGGGAATTCGTCATTCCATTCCATTCATCCGCAGGGCTTGGAGATGTGGTGAGTTGACGTAGGAAAACAAGGAAACAAGCTGAGGAATACCTACTGCGGTGCTATATTCAACTTTAGATGTAAATTCAGATTATCCACTCATTTTCACAGGCTGTTAGTCTTTCAGTCCCAACATCTTCAACTACTGACATTGTGAATTCTGAATCAAGGATATGAAACTTTAACCTTACTGAGTACCCATGGGATCTCAGGACAGATGACATGTAAACAGGAAGATGGAAGACGGACAGACGACATGTAAACAGGAAGACGGACAGACAGGTGTATTTGGACTCTCCCTTTTCAATAGAGGATTTTTTTTAAATGAAAGCTTTAAAAAGAATCATCTTTTTGTTGAAAACCTCTAACCTGACTGCTCGTGTCAAGCATCTCGGACACATTGGCTCCTCCCGGGCTGACAGCTCTGTCAGCACATTAACACACTGTGTCTGGGCCCTGTTTACAGTCAAGGGCTCCATTATTCAGCGACTGTGTCGATCTGAAGGGGTGAGGAAACGCTCCTCGGGGCACTTAATCTTTTTGGACCATCTATCCAATTAACACAGCCTAATCCTTCCTTTACAAACTGTTCTGGGAGCAGGGCCAAGCGACCCATCAGGCACCTGGAAGCCTCATTTAAAGCAGCCCACATTTCACATTAAAATTCACAGGAAATTCACTTTGACAGCAGTCATGTTTTACCTATTAATGTTTTCAGTTTTCATTCATGTATTGTGCAACTGTGCATGTTTCAGATTCCTGTCATTTACTGCACTTTTTTAAATCTTTCATGTCAGTACGTGTTGTCTGCTCTTATTTTGAATTTTATTGGTTTGATCAGTGTTTCTGTGATGAGGAGAGCTGTTAAAAGATATTATGCAACCATTTATACTTGCATTATTTAGATTTCTACACTGCAAATCTCTTTCTCCCAAACTCTAAAATGTATCTGAATCACACAGTTTAAGTTATAAATGTACATTTCCAGTACATAGTGTACTTTTTAATGTATGTACAATGCAAGTGTGTTTTGCTTTATATGATTATTGGCTTTTCACACAGACTTCTCAAAGCTCTAGCTAGACGACTTCAGTATTTGCAGACGAGGACACTTGAACATCACACATGCACAATAAAAATGCCTGTGCATGTATGCACAGGTATACACACACACAAGATGGCTGCAGGTTGTAGGGTGAAATTACAGCCAGGCCCTCAAACAGGCTCTGGGTCTTCAAGTGTTGCTTATGTTAGACCGCATGACCAGGACTGGCAGGATGACTAAGGAGTGATCTGGTCTCGGCGACAGAGCGACTACAGCTGTTCCTCCCCGCTGCTGCACTCACCCGCAGTGGCAACAGACCAAAGGCTCTGCTATTTATACTGGATGAAGCTGTTTATTGAGGCTCCAGAACCAAACCAGACTCAACAGTTCATGTGAAACACAAGTTCCTGGTAAATACATGGGCCAATTTGTGTAACGTGCTGTTTCTAGCAAACACCCTAAGTTAAAAGAGAACGACATTCTGCTTAAGAGTGTGCGTGGGAAGTTTTACGCAGCAAGACATTGATTTAAAATACACCTGTCCTATCTGTCTAAAACAAAACCAGTCCACCTTCACATCCAGATCAGCTAGGTTGAATGCAGGCATGGAAGCAAGTAGGGTCGCAACTAACTATTATTTCCATTATGGATTTATCTGCCACTGATTTTCTCCATTAATTTATTCATTGTTACATAAAGTGGTACAAATTGTCCATCTTCTTACATCTTTAAACGACATATTTTGTCCGACAAACAGTCCAAAATGCAAAGGTGTTCAATTTACAATTATACAAGACTAAGGAAACCAGAAAGTATTCACATTTGAGATGCTGGAACCGTGACTTTTGAGCATTTCTGCTTTAAAAATGACTATTTAAAAATGTACTTTAAACGATTAATCAAGACTTTTGTGGCATGTCACCCCTCCTCTCTTTATTACCCTTTCCTGTCACCTCAATCTCAACTGCCCACTATCAAATAAATACAAAATGCATCCAAATCTATGTAAAAATTGCAAAATTGTATGGATTCATTAATTTTTTTAGGGATTAATGACCAAACTTAAATGCATTCATATCCTCACAGCATACATTTTTGTCTGATATATTCATAATGCAGATGTACATTAGTAAGGACAACCTCTTGTCCCTTGTTTTTATCAATCATGATTTGTTCACTACTACAAGCTGTACTGTTGGGCAGCACAGTGAAACGGTTTTCTCTATGCGATGCTAAGCGCATGCATGCATACGATCAGATGGACTACACCTTTGCGCTACCTCATTATCACAGAAAGGCCAGATGCAGAAGGCATTCAGCTCAGTGGGATGGCTTTCACTGGGCTACGGTTAATGGAGACAGTGCCCTATAGCAGCAGAGCATTACTGAGGTTTGTCACCCATTAACTTTGTTTTTCTGTCTCTTCACTCGGACTCGTTCGGCAGAAGCAGGGCTCCCTGCGGGTCGTGGATTACACTAAAGCTCCACGTCTATGCTTTACGATCCGCATCACTCGGGCCCTACAGTCATCACTTCACGAGCGGTATGCTAATGCACCCTTTGAATGGGTTATCAGTGGTGCAATAAAGGCTGATAACAGGCACTTATATGGCGATAGCAGGGTTATAGATTAGGACATGAGGAGGGAATGGATCCATGTGGAATCATGAGCTCACTCAACACTTGAATAGTACGCTGAGCAAGACCCGCAAAAAGAGGAACAGTTTGTCTTAATGTCTTAATACTAGTGAATCTGCCTTATTTGATGTCAAGTATTGTCACTTATTTCTAGACATGAAATATGTTTCGAGTGAAACTCATAAAAGCAATAATTTCATACTACTGACTGATTTTTTACTTGTTTAATAAAAGTGACACTGCATAACCGTGCAGTTCCCTGTATGTGTGAGTCATGGGCTGTTTACAGGGAACTGTAGCATGCCTCAAAACATTCAAATATTTAAAGCTGCTACAATCCATATTTTTATGTTAAAAAAGGATCTTAAGACAACGTGCATGTGAAAGTGGTTGCTCGCAGTGATGAGCCCACTAGACTGCAGTTTCCAGCTCTACGGCACGCTTTAGCGTCTTTCAGGTCATTGTCTTGGTTTGAGTTTGAGTCTCACGGCTCTCACCAGCGTCATTTCTAGACGCTTTAGCCAGTTGTTTTCTGTGAAAAAGCTCCAAATGGGAGATGGACAAAGTTAGCAACAAGCTTGCAAACACAGTAGAGCATTTAGCAGCCAGATATTTCCCTCAGGGGTTTTGTAATTAAATTAATCAGGTGACTAGAAACACGTCATCAAATGAATGCTGATGTTGCACAATATCAGCTTCATTATTGGCTTTAACCAATTAAGTGGCAGTGGAAACCAGCTGTAAACACAACAAAGAAATAATAAAGAGCAGGTAACACTCAAAACGGCAACAAGAAATTTTAAAGCCACGAAGAAGTTCACCATCTTTTATATCTGGTTATCAATACACTGCAAGCCTGACGGTTGTATAAGACCATTACACAATATACAGTAGAACAGGATGTTTTCATCAGCATTCCCAAAGCAGAAAACTATTCAAACCAAAGACAATATGCTGCCATTTTGCTCTCCAGATCCATTTATCATACAGAATCTCTGACCTTCTAATAGGCTCCACAGGGATGTCTGAATTGTGGGGAACATTTGTCTTCATAACGGCCCTGTGCCTGGCTCAAAGGCTGGTGAGGGCCTTATCGTCCTGCCATCAGTCTGTCTCTCAGTGATAAGGATAATCGGGGTAGAAATCTGCGGGAATGCCACAAATGTCAAACAGTACATACTGAGGATCAACGCAGCACTTGTTCACAATGGTGCATTGTGCTGAACTGGCTCTCTGTCATCGGAGGGAAATGCACCTAAGAGAGAAAAATCTGTGCTTTCCTGTTAAGGGGACAGACACTATAGCCAAAAGAGAAAAACCTCTACATAGTGCCACAAACTTGTTATGTAAGCTTAAACCAAAAGAGAACACTTAACAGTGTTTTATCTCAATGGAGCTCCCACTCAGTTCTCTTTGTTGCATCCTCACCAACAAAGCTGCTGTAATATTACATTAAAATCTTACCTTGTGCAGCTTTGAGGATATAATAACTGTTGCAAATCCAAAGCAATTAAATTGATCATTTGGAGATTAGGATTGCCTTATCATGCTTTTTGGCAGCACTGTAGCAGAGCACTCTTGCTTTTATGTAACAAATGTTAAGTCCCGTCAAACATTAAACAAAGATATTAGCATTGGGGTTTTACTACTCTGGCGCTCTGCTAATGAAAACTTTGTATGCTTTTGTTAAAAGATAAACATCATCAATCAGAAACACCCGGAGAGGGATTTTCCAAAACCCCCGCTGTCCACTTAGTCCAAGTTTGCGAAAATCAACATTTTTGTTTATTTTAAGTGGTGGGTTGATATTCACTTGGTCAGTAGGAAACAAATTGAAATGTTTGAGTAAAGGTTGATCAAAGGTGAACGCTTTGCATCTAATCACAATCAATGTTGAACTTTGGGCTTTTATCTAGGACTGTAGGCATGTGTCCAAAGAACCCCGAAGAACCCTCCATTCTCTGTGTGTACAGTGACTCCCTGTAGCCTAGCATCATGTTGTGGTCCCCTGGCCTGGATCTAGGACTCCCTGTGGTTGTGGCTGTGGCTCCAGGCCCGGTGGCACCAGTGTGACCTGGCAGTGGTTCAGATACTGGGCGGTGGCCTGGTCGGGGCTGCCAAAGCTCTGGATTGGCTCCGGTTGCAATCACACTCCAGGGCTCATCTCCACATCGCACTGAACGCAGCGGAGGTCACATAGAATACAAAGGACGCACGGCAACAACTAAAAGACTTGTACACCTCTAAAATCTAAACGGGAGGAGGGGTAACTTAGGCCCATCTACTAGCAAAACAAATTAGAGAATGTTTAGTTGTTTAACAGTGATTGTGTTGAGGATTTGGAGAAGAGTCTCACGGGAGGCAGATGTAATGAGGAAAGGAGCTGCAAGAGCGATAGAGCACCAAATGACCTCTGGCAGAAGGGGAAATTACTGTTGTTAGGAGTTTGAGTGAATTAGCAGGGCCATTTGTATTCATGGCTATATTACAAAAGCAGGGATGGTGGAGTGGGCCTCACGGCCGCTGTATGCTTTCATTCCAGTCACAGCGCTCCTAAAGGAAACCACCTTCAAGCCTCTGAAAGCCATGTCTGAACTCAGCGTGCCTGTGAGTGGGATTTATTTGCTCGGTAACAAGATGAATCTGTCTGAGGTATTAGGTGTTGAGGCTGCTCCAGGCAGACAGTTCCTTCACCGATTAAAATGGAAAGGGAAGGGGGGAGGGGCTAAGGCTTGTTTTGTGTGTGTGTGTGTGTGTGTGTGTGTGTGTGTGTGTGTGTGTGTGTGTGTGTGAATCGTCTCTGTGTGGTCTAAGCAGTAAATCGTCACCTGAGGTAACCAAAGGAGGAGAGTCTTGTTATGGGTTCTGCAGGGATTGGAAAGGAAAAGAGGGGTGGCCCTGTCTGGCTGAGACCGGTAACTTTCAGGACAGCAAATTAAATAGAAGGAGAGAAAAAAAAAAACGAAATCAGACAAGGATCTGCTAATGTCATCTGGCCGCCTCCCTCCCTCCACATATAGGGCCGAGAACGACGAGGAATGTGACGAGGCTGTCCGGCCGTGGCGAGGTCGGGAACCACACGCGGCAAAAGAAAACGCCCATCTGAACATGTAATTCAGTGTATTATTGAAACGAATTTACAGAACTTTCTCAAATCCAGTCAGCTAATCTAAAACATTTTCATGTATTTACAGAAAAGGACTGAATTGCATTAGGGACTGTTGAGAGCTGAAACTGTGCTATTACTAAGTACTATGCCCTAATGATTAATGATAGGACACCCTGATGTGGTGGCTTTCAATGAACATAAGCTAAACTGACTTCATACATCCATGGACACTTTAGGTGAAGTCAGCTCAGTTAAAAAAAATACTGTTTTTCAACGTTTTCTCCATGTCTTTTAACCCATCAGTCCCAGCAGTACCGGTATTCCACCCACTGTGGAAAGGTATCCTGTGCAGTTTTTGAGCAGTAGTAGCGCAATGGAGCAATGTTTTTACAAGTGGGCCCCTGTTGTGTTCCTATCATGCAGGGCTGAACGATTTACATCTGTCCACCAACAGGAAACATAGCAATGCCCCAACAGAGACAGTGAAAACCTCACAGGTTTCACTGATTAGTTACGATTCTGTAATGAACTATCATATCTGACACCTTCAGGATTGTAATGTATCTGATGTGAGTAATACATCCATATTTGAAGCTAATAAGGGACTATGATGAAAGATTAATCCAAGTTTATGGATGACTGAATGAGTTAATATTATGTAAATAATCAATTCATGATGCCGTCAAAGTGCTGTGTGCTAAGAAAAAAACAACTTGCTTGGTTTAAATTAAGCTTGCTCCATTGAAATTCAGTAATAGTGTGGTTATCAGTGTCCTCACAGGCGCAATAATGTGAGCAGCTAGTGTTAATTAGGCCCTCTAAGAGCAATACATGTTTTTTTTATTGAATTCTGAGGTTTGTTGTGCTGAACTCCAAACAGTTTAAAATCTCCAAATCACATTTACCTTCACAGCCACAATTTGCCCATCTAGCTGACGCTGCAGCCCAAAACTACTTCCAGTGAGTGCAACAGTAAAACAAGCTCAATAAACTCCTCCATCACCAGCCATTAACACCCCCGCTCCTCGACATTAATCACCACTAATTAATCAACGGGCTTTATTAACCACACCAGGAGCTGTGTAAGCATGGTGGAGGAGAGAAAACGTTGCTCTGTGGCTTATCATACTTTGGCTGCAGGGATCCGTCTTTCAGCCAGACCAGTGTTCCCACTTTGGAGCCGAGCAGCTCGCCGGAGGTTTTGGCAGCACAGAGCGGAGAAGCCAAAGGGCTGACTACAGCAGTGCAGCGGGGAACAACACGCCATAACTACTGTACCTCGTGGCGTGTCACTCTGCTGTACTGTAGGCCGTGCGGTGCGTGCCACGTTGCACACAGTGGCAGCAAAATTGCATGTAAGCTCCACTTTTTATGCCCTGGAAGCAGGAACCGGCCGTCGGGATTTGTGGCATGTTTTATTTAGTTGTTGTTTTGGTTCATCAAGAAGAATTTGTGAGGAGAGCGAAAGGACGGTTAGTAATATCAAAACCAAGCCAAAGTAAACACATCCCCCCACAAATGATGATCCCTAACACCTGACGCACTGACATACATTTTGTTTCTGGATCTGGGGCCAGAACCTGCACAAGTTCACAATCAGACATATATATATATATATATATATATATTCGTGTTCTTTTTATCAGATCTTTAGAGCCGTCCATACACAAGCTTCTGTTTGACTTCCACTCCTGCAGTTAGCCATAAGTGGAAGTAGACACACAACAACATTTAACATAAAGTTTTATATTGCACATTTTTCTGTCATGCCCCCCTTCAGAAGCAGAAAAAAGTTCATGCCCACCCCACCACATGTAAAAGGATTGAATACTTATCGGTCATGAACAATATTGGTGGAGCAACAAACAAAAGGAGCCACGTTGAATTTGATTGAAATAAAAGAAGTGATTCTAGTCAGCACGATAGCATCAGCAAACGTTTCTTTTTTTCTTTTTTTCCCCTACATAAATCATGTTCATTCAACTTAGTTCCACTCCATATTTTTCCTCAGGTCATCCACACCCCTCCCTGCAGTGGCTCTATGCCCCCTCAGTTTGAGAACTACTGCTCTAGGAGAACACGTGTACGCACATTCTGACACCTGTTTCGGAACACAGCATGTTTTTTGCACCATAGACACATCTGGCCTCTGGTGTCACACTGTGTTAAAACACGTCTCCAGCACACACACACCTCTCCACATCCATCAGTATCCTGACAGTCCAGGTTTTGTCTTGTTCATGTAGCTCAGATGCACTTCTTTTACACTTTCATGCTTAAGGTGGCCAAATGTTTATGTGATCACGTTCAAAGCTTGTTTGGATGACTGGATGTTTACATTTACACCTGCATATCATCCAACAAAGCACAAAACTTAAACAAGAATATTAACCACACACACAATATATATAACATTTTTTCTAGTTTAGCTTATTCTTAAGTTATCATGTGAGATCAATCGTCTCCATTCCATATTTAACCGTACAGTAAATTCATATTTTTGTACTGTATAGCAAACATGAAACCTCACTACATAAACAACCCAGCACCACAGAACTGTGAGAAAGCGTGCTGCTGCATGGAGCCAGCAGAGGTCAGAGGTCAGAGCGCTGTGAACACAACAGCCAGGAGGCACGTGGAAGAGCTGGACCCTGCTTTTAACATACACTGCAGTGTAAACGTGCCGCGTGTGCAGCCATCACATGATCCCACACGGAAAAATGTAATCAGACAGAGTGCATTTAGTTTGTACTTGGGAAACTAGTGTTATGTCTGTCCTGTGTCTATCTGTGGACGTCTTACATGAAACACATTGCTATCAAAGAAATAATTTGCTTTCATTGTCTATAATCTATGGCAAGGACAGATTTGAATCAGTTTACTCTCTCAAGTCTTTAGCTGACCTTTTATCCAGAGAAACCTTCAGTGTCTTGCTCAATGAGAGATATCAACTTTAGGGCGTTTGAACAAGCATTATACTGTTTGTAGTCAAGTTCAGAGTCATGAACGACAAGCGAAACCACAACAATTTGGCAGTGAATAGCTGTGTTTGTGAACAAGGCAGCAGTCACACCATCTGCAGCCAATTTGGCTTCTCTATCATTACAGCAATATCACCAAAAAATACTCAACCCACACAATGACCTCTGTGTCGATTCTGACAACAAGTTGCATTGTAACGTGAGCCATGTGCTGCTGCTCCCTGTCTGGGATTACACTCGCTCGATTTCACACTGCACTGCACTGCACGGTGCTACTTTCAACACCGATAAGAAAGTTGTTTTACAAAATCCAAAACACAGATTAGGTGATTATTCCCCAAACGAGGCCAGAATGAGGACTAGTGGGCTGACACTGGATGGCACGCGCTCAGTTAGCTGATCTAATGGACCAATCTGGATGCAGAAGCTCAGAAGCTGGGAGAATAAGAAGCAGAGGACTATTGAGAGTTTGCAGATCTGGTGTATGTGATCGCTCTACTAGCGATGGCATGTTGGGTGTCAAGGAGAGAGCTCGCTGGGGGCAAACATAACAACCAGACAAGAAAAAAGACAAAACAAAATGGCTGTGCTGCAGGTGTAGGTGAATAGATAAGCAGGAGTAAACTATTTTCACAATTCACTACTAGTTGCAGCAAAAATATTCATCTCTACACTAAAGCATTTTTTCTATTATTCTCCAAGCGTAACTTAGCAAACTAACTAGGCACTAATGGCTTTCATGGAATAATGCAGATCATTAAAATCATTTGTGTTACCAATGCCTATGTTATAACGGGAATTAATGATATAGTGGGATTCATATTACCCGAAAATAATAATAATTATAATGCCTCCGGCCATGTGATGTCAGATTTCTGTGTATAAAATGCTTTGGTTTTTTACTAGTAGAGTGTTTTTTACTACCTACAAGTATGGCAAGCAATGGCATTCATGGTGTAGGTTGACGCAGGAGCATGAATTCTTTGCCACCCAGATCAGCTGATCATTAGTGATCTGCCTGAGCGCCAACTTCACATAACAGGGTGGTCTATTTAAACACTCAGCTTCACGTGTCGAACTGCTGCTGCTTCAGGAGCTGCTTACTTACTGGCCAGATGCCACTTCTGCCACTGCAAGATGAAAAGTTTCTTTTTTAAATTTTTAAATTTAGCATTTCAGGTGAAATCTTCAAATGGCCCAGATGTTCAGTAGCCAGCCAAAAACAGCATTGTTTTACTCATGTGTTTTCGGTTTGATTGAGACAATTTATTCTTTGCTGTGATTATTGGCATGAAGGTGACGTATGAAGTGCAAGCAGTTGTCAGCATTGTCTGCCCCCAATAGCTGTAACGAAGGGTTATATGACTCCATAGTACATGTGCTCAGACTAGCTTAACTAGCTTCCAACTAGCTTCCTGGTTACCACAAGAGCTGGCACTGCAACCAATGGCCTAATGGGAATTATCAATATTGTCAGAGCAGCGATCAGACTGCTTGGCTAAAACTCCTGGTTGCATAACACGCATTTTGCAATATGAAATAGCATCATGGTGACATTGTGAGAAGTAGAACTGCTCAAAGGCACATGTTGAGATTAAACCTTTTGAATCCTTCTTTTTTTCAACATTGTCACACAAATTTCCCACCAAGGTTGAAACAGGGTAAGAAGTCTTTTTTTAGTTTTCCCATGGCATAATCAAATTACGGCCCTGATTCCTCTGAGTGCAAGCAATGTTATATATACACAGTAATGCTCAATGCCACTGAGAGAAAAGAACTGGATTCTTTGTGCAGGCTCACTGAGGCAGATTACAGATTGCGTGGGCAAATGCGTCAAAAGGACTTGAGCTCTCTTTCGTCCTCACGCATCTTACCTGACCACTTTGGTGCCACCCTTGTTGACCTGCATGTCCACCATACATCCCGAGTTGACGTAGGAGGCCAGGTTGATCTCGGAGAACTCTGCCTGGGGAGCACAAAGGAAAAAAAGACTCAAAATACTGTACAAGGTCAAGTTTGCCTACAGTAATTGAACTCCCTGTCAGTGCTCGGATGAATAAAAGGCCTTTCTGACAGAAATACATTCACTTTAAAAAGCAAAAGTGAAAATGCTCTCTTGCTTTCATGCATTTGACTCGTGAAAGTCATTTGATGGAGCTGCAGATGGAGGCTCTAGTACTTTAACATCTTTCCTAGGAAGAGAAAAAAAATAAAAGACAGGAAAAGTATCTCTGACCACAAAGACAGTGCAGACAATAGATTCTTTCAGACTGAATTCATTTTACATTTGTACATTTGCACAGCAGAGAGAAAAAGACGAGAGTCAGAGACAGAGAGAGTTGGTGAGAGGAGGCAAATTGAGTTATCCCCAGTCTGTGGCCTCCAGGACAGTGAGAGCCTTGTGAAAGGCCGTAGCCTGGCTAGGAGAGGCAACAGTCAACAAGGACCAGGGAGGGACAATTCAATTTTCCTGCCAATGATGGTCGCTGCAGTCGAGAAAGCTTTTAATGTCAGTGCTACTGACCAAATGTAGCATTTCTGAAATTAACTTTTCCTCCGTCATGTTAATGTATGTTGTGTTCAGTTGCTAGCATACTAGCACGCTAAACTAAGATGGTGAAAATGTTAAACACTACACCTGCTAAATATCAGCATTTTAACATGCATGTTGCAAAACCATAAATAATAACAATAACGATAAAAGGAATGTTGTGAACAGTGAAAATCAACTGTAAATGAAGTCTGTATTATCAGAAACATATGACTTCTTCTGTGGCGTTGATGGTTATGGCCCTAAAACTTAGCCTTCTGCTTCCACCTGGACATCAGCCCTTCATGTTTCCTCAGTGAAGAAGTGGATGAACATTATTGCTGAAGGCTGCTAGACTCACAGAGAATGGATTCTGTCAATCTAACACACTATTAGATCACATACAGTGTATCCCATGTTCCCAGACAGGGTCCAACCCCAATGCTCCATCCTCCTAAACTCCAGGTACAGAAAGCCCTGGAGGGATGCTAAACAGCAGCCAGTTGACCCTGACATGAAACGCCGCCATTTGTTAGTCTTCACTTCACTTTTAAGTATGACCAGTGACACTAATGCAGTAGATTTAATGGACCCCAAACAAGCAGCCTGCTGACTCTCTGTGGAAAAACAAAAATTCAATTTG
The DNA here is from genome assembly GCF_043641665.1 of Enoplosus armatus. Lineage (NCBI taxonomy): Eukaryota > Metazoa > Chordata > Actinopteri > Centrarchiformes > Enoplosidae > Enoplosus > Enoplosus armatus. The sequence continues at coordinate 13,595,516 of NC_092201.1, read as the reverse complement.
ACATGATGTGCTCGACTACCAAACACAACACTACAAAAAGAAACATGGCTGCATTTCATCCGTCTGTGAGTACTCTAAACCTGAGTCAGCAATGGACCAGTCATTCACTCCCTCTTAACACTGCATAAAAGGAATGATGTGTTTAACAATGAAATGTTACTCAATGGCAAAACATAATGAAATGAAAAGGCGATCCATAGATGTGCCAAGCTGAGGCCAGGAGTTCAGCTTTCTTTTTTCTGTTAATGTCACGTGACCACAGCATGCTGCCACTGAGAACACAGAGAAACACATTTACAGTGTGTCTCAACACTGCTTTTGGCGGGAGGGCCTGACCCATAATTATTGTATTTGCATCAGCACATTTTAATTTATAGCTCTTCTTGCTATAGAAATGATCTTAAGCTGTTTGGTTTATTTTGGGTGAACAGACTTGTTTTTGCTATTCAAATATTTCCCATAGACACTCAGGGAGAAAATTCCTTCTCAAAACAATGTATTGCATTTTGGAGGTAAGCCATCCACACATGTGCAGCACATGGAATATGGCAGTCAGCTAATCAAAGAAATAGGTTTGTGACTGGAGGGTCGATGGATCAAAACCGTGGACTAGCTTGGTAAATAAAAGCCTAATTGCACAGCATGGAACCCTTTGAAGCTGGTTTGCATTGGTAACATTTGCATGAAGCATTCATGTAGACTCAAGGACTTCGACGAAGTTCTCTTCTGATTGCAAAGATCCTCAGTATCACAGTTTATTTTTATCCCCTGCTCAATCTGAACAATGGGGCGCTGTGACTTTGACATTGTTTTCACGCTTGATAGTTAATGTGGTGGATCAAGCTAGAGCTTTAAAGCTGCTCTAATCAAAATGTTTATATTAGCAATGAGTCAAATGATCACATAATGTGAAAGATGTTACTTGTAGTGACAAAACCACAGAGAATTATAACTGAACTCTACAGTTCCCCTCAGTTCCACTGAGCATTTTAGCATCTTTCAGGCCATTGTTTTGGTTTCATGGCTCGTGACTTTACTGTTTTGGTTCAGTCTCACTGCTCTCATTAACCTTTCCAGCAGACAGCCGTGAAAAAGCTCTGACAAATCCACTGTATGCTGACTGCACCGCACCAACCAGCAGACTGACAAAGCTGGCAACTAGCTGGTGAACAGCTTGACATCTGGTAGAGAGAGACCAAAAACAGAGCTAAAAGGAGAGTAAATATTGGACTTACATTTGTTAGGTCGCCAACAACACTACTTCCAATCAGTGCTAATGTTGCTCCATGTCTTCTGAATGTGGAAATAGCAAATTATTTGCTAACATGTTACTATATCCATTTTACAAGGTAATACTATGTCAATGTTGTGTTTACAGCTGTGGCCAAAAAACACTATCCATCCAGTTAAAAAGAGCAAAACCATCAAGTAACTTTATCTTCAATTATTTTTGTTTATGAACATTTTGTGATTTGTACAAAAACCTCACAGCTAGCACAATTGAGTTTGAATGACAGCAAGCTGATCGCCTCACAAGAACACAAACCTGCAGTAAGCTGCTCCGCTCTGTAGGCTTCAACAGACAGGCAGTGCAACACGTCTCATACAGAAAGAAAACGCCAAATGGATGGGGATGGAAGCATATCCTCCAGCTGACCCTCTACTCAACCCAGCTTGCATGGCAAGTTAAGTCATTTGCTATCTACACATTGTCATACTGTGATCATAATTTGAGACTTTAAGCCTGCCTTACCAAGCTTTACAAGGGCTTTCATCGACATAAAAAGGAAATATTATCAGCAATATTCTCTCAGAGATAAATTTCCCTTTCATCCAGCGCTGTGGCCCATGTAAACTCCGTATGGGGGAGTGAGTTGGTTATGAAAAGAATGTGCCAACGTAACGAAACTGGGTTTTTTTTTTGCCAAGAGAAAAAAAAACACCCACTTCTTTTATTTATTGTGTTGCACTCTCAGAGGATGAGCAGGGGGCGAGTAAATGCCGTAATCTTATTTAGGGGACAACGAGGCGCCACTCACACTCCATGTGCCTCAAGGACATGCACTTGGCTCCCTTCCTTTTCTCAGCTCTTCTCTACTGATAACCGCTTCTGAAAGAAACATCTGTGTGCTCAGCAGCACATGCCTTGCTAAAAAAGATTCTTAAATGCATAACACACCCAAACGCACAATCAAACACACATGCACACGCACACACATCCTCCATCATTGCATCTCCTAAACAAATCCCATCCCAAACACAGGGGCCTACGTTGACTTTTGCTGCGACCAGATAAAACCAGAGAGTGGGCAACATTTTGGCAAGGGCTGAGCATTCCACGTCTTTTCTGATTGGCTGGTTCTGGGTAAGAGCAGTGCTAAGAACCACTGTCATTGGGCAGTAATGGATGAAGTGGCTAGTGCAGGGCACAGGCCCAGAAGCCAGGGCAGGAGGCTTTTCACAGCACCATGGTTACCATCACGGTAACACATTCAGACACTTGTCTTGGTGCAGCTCTTGCCCTGGGAAAGGAAAACAGGAAGTGATACATGGGACAACTGCCTCCAGAGCTGATTCTTCTCATCTCAAAAATAAAAATAGCTTTCAGCCAACTCATTGGGAGGAACAGAATAACAGAAGACAGTATGGTTACGATTAACCATGTCTTAAGGTGAATATTTCTCCTTACTGAGGAGCTTGTTCTTCTGTTGTTTGAGTTTCTGCAGTTTGGGTTATTGCCAGCCATAGTGACTCCCACTGCTCTCTGGTAATTGGTTTATTTACAGTAATCCAAGGAAACTAGAATTGTAAAACACGTTTCTTTCTCTCTACCACAGGAGAGCTAATGGAAAAGCTTCCATGGACTTAATATGTGCTGGATCATTGTTGTGTCAAAGACCACAGACATACAACATTGTTATTTATATGAAAATGGCACTGTAATCAACACAATCTTCTACTTGAATTCACAATATCTCAATAAGGAACTGTTTTTGCTTAGCCACAGCAATTTATAGACAAGCCTCATTTATCCCTGCAGTGCTGCGTACACTCTGTCCCGACAAGCCATGTGAACCTGTGGACAGTACAGTAAACACCACTTGACAGTAGCTCATCTGGAATCTTTGTGAGTATATTTAGATTTGGAATAACCCTGTGTCACTGAGGTTCAGGTGGTTAAGGTGCCTTTTGTTTGGCCATGAGTCAAATTGTAAACAAGACCTTTTGTCCTTTGGCAAAAACAACTTGGGAGGACTGGTCAACTAGGTCAACATTTTTCTTGGCAGTAAGATAACTGGAAAACGCTAAATGTTCTTAAGAAAATGTAAAAAAAAAACTGCAGGTGCAAACACTGTAAACAGGATAAAAATGTCTTAAAATGTGTGTTGGTGTGAGTTTAAGATGAAGTATTGAATGAGCTATGGTTTCAGTTGAAGTCCATGAGCTGAAAGCAGCTGAAATCATTAGTTGATGGGTAGTGGCTGAAAGAATTTTCAGTTTCAAGTTTAAGCCCTGTAGGCGGGTGAGTGGTCAGTTTGACTAGTAGCAGTAGATGGACTAACAGTTTTGCGAAAAAGCTGGAAGCAGTTGAACTGTCAGCTGAAGAGAAGAAAGCAGCTAAAATGCCAGCCCACGTCTAAGCCACAGAAATGTTGACATGTAAGCACGGAAAGCAGTTGAACCACCAGGTGAAGTGTAAATTGAACTGTCATTTGAGGAATTTGAGATAAAAGTTAGAATGTCAGTTGAACTGTAAACCAAAAAAGCTGATTCATACATTAATGATTGATTAATGAGTCAGCACTGAAAGCAGCTGAACCCTCAGCTGTAAAGTAAGACATGAAAACACTTGAACTGTCAAGATTAGATGAAAATATGCCAGTACAGAAATGTTATACTACGGAGATTGCAAACATATATATAAAGCAGTTGTAGAAAACACAAAAACCCCCAATAAAGATTCAATACTGAAAATAAAGTAGATTTTATTGTGATGATTGAGGAAAAGAGCACTTGAATACAATGTATCACATTATTAGGATTTCTAATTACAGAGGCATTACAAGGAGCCAACTGTTTACACAGATCTAAGCCGTAATTAACCTTACTGAACTTTAATTTTTCCTCTCCACAAATGCCTATTGTATTCATTTTAATACTGACATTGTTCCACTGATAGTTCTGTTTTTATTTTTTGTCAAAAGTGGAGGACCAAATTGGAAAAGCTGTTGATAAAATTGTTCTAGCCCAGATGGGGCCTCTTATTGTGTGGTTTCCTTTCATCTGAAAATAGATGTTTTTCTGTGACACAAAGTGCTTCTTTTATTGCTTCACCTCTTTATTTTCAATGGGGAAAACCTTGACCAACAAAGATGAAGTACAGCTTTGAATAGAAAACACTGCATAGAAGTAGCTGTTCCATTACTCTTGGACTGTAGTGCATGCTAACTGGAGAATAAGAATGTGCAAAAAATAGTCTGGCAAGTGGTAAGCTGACACGTTAGAGTTATATGAGGTAAGGCTATTCACTTTTGTGTACAAATGTTAAGAGGGAACAGATTGTACTGATTTGATTTGTAGTTGCAGGGCAGACTTTTTTGTTGACTACCTCTGAATTGTTAGTAACCCTTGATAAGTTCGGTTGAATCACATACTGATGCAATTGAGGTCTGAAGTACAGTGGACCATTCATGTGCACCACAGAGAAGTATTTGTCGCTAATCACTACCACCTTGTACAACAGTGAAATAATCCATTGAGGCACTAAATGTTGAAATCTAAGACAGATGCTAAATGCAACAGGGCAACAGAAGGCATGACGGAAGCTGGATCAGTCAAATGTCGGCAGCAAGTACAAAACCAAATCATCCATCTTGAGCAAGTTTTACCCAGATGCCCTCTGTCACGTGCAAATACCAGCCAAAAAGGGTACGGATAACATACAGCCAACTGCCTGTGAGCTGCCATGACTGCAGCAGAAAGGAGTGTGGACAACGCTGAGGTCATGCGCCTGCTGAGCAGATGTTGCCCTGCCCGACCCAAACCACACATGGTCCGGCAAACCCTGAAGAACTGCCCCTTGTTCTTTCACAAACAACAGACCCCTTCAAATTTAACTACCTAATTTGTCCAATTGTGTAAATTGCAGTGTTTATGACTTTGCAGGGCTTGTGGGTAGCAAACAGGCTTGTTTGGCAGTCTTTTGTTTGGTGTCATCATGCGTGCGGTCAACTTTGATCGCAGCAGGTGAACATTGATTATGACATTTTTTCCCCCACAATGGACTGTTATGATTTTAAAGTGTCAAACATCACAAGCAGGGTGACAACTTTCACTGCACAAGATCTCAGCTCAAGAGGCCCTCAGCCTGGCACTGCCACCATGCTACACACATCCAAGATACTTCAAAAGGTATCGTAGGCAATGCCTAATCCCCTAAACTCCAAAGATCTTTGGAACGCACCTCTACTCTGAATGAACGCACCTAAGCTCTGTGTCCAAGTGAAGTGGCAAGCATATGTGTCCAGATAGCAAATGAGTCATGAGTCATTTGAGTCAGTGGGCCAAATTATCTTCAGTCAACTACTGTGAGATATCGTGGGCCAGAGGCTGGGCCCACCTTTAAACTGAGACTTTGTAACTTTTGAAAGGAGAAACAATACAATTTTCCTCCTGGTTAATTTTAGCTAATGTTAGCACAACAGGTCACTAGCTTTATAACTCGTTCCACTTGTGCTACTGTTAGAGTAGAGTTTTAAAAACCTGTTTTTTAACATTATCCCATAATCTTCATTTGTGGTAGCAAAAGTTACAAAGCCTCGCTTTAAAGGCCCTATCCTTCATTTTTCTGATTATATCAATTTGTGCTAAATTTACAGACATAAATTGACAAGCGTGATTCCTATCAGCATTTTGTGTTTTTCAATTGGTCATAATTGAAGATATAGGTCAGTTTTACTCGTTGCCTACAAGTTCACAGACATAAACAAAACCGTAATTAATAGATACCCAAACAGAAATGTAAAAAGAAAAAATGCGTGATTTTACTAGCTGTAAATATTTCAGCTCAACTTTGTGTTTAGTGCTAATGCTATCACGCTAAACTTGATGAACATGGTAAAGATTACATGCTTAATATCAGCATCTTACATCGTCATTGTGAGCATGTTAGCATGCTGACATTAGCATTTAGCTCAAAGCACCACTGTGCCCAAGTCCAGCCTCCCAAAGCTAGCTGTTAGCATGACTGGAGACTTTTATTGTTTGGATTTTTACTAGGATTATGACATGACTGCAAAAAAGAGGGGATATAAACCAGAAAGAAAACGGTATGACAGTATTTTTTTCATCGTTTTTTTTGCCTTAGTTTTATCGGTTTTCTGGATCTCATTATTTAAGTTAAAGTTAAAATTAGTCACAGGCTCATGATATATGAGCATTGACCTGATGTAACTGCACATTAACTCTCCTTCCGAACCACAAGGGATTAACTGTATATACAAGTTAATATAGATTATACAGTCAGTGAGGCCCTCTCTTTACATTTCTGTTTTTATTTTGAATCAAAAAAACGGTATGCTGTTATACTAATCTGACTGTGAGGATCGCATGGCATGTTTTTGGCATGCAGAGTATCAAGAATTATGACTGAACATATTTTATAATTTCGCAAAAAAGCAATGACTCAAGCCTGTTTCTATTAGTCACTTAGGAACGCACAGAACCACCACTGGCGCTCCCATGAGCATCTGTTTATAGGATAAAAAGAGTTACCCGGTGGACACAGGACCTCAGGTGTCACATGCAACTTCAAAGCGGGTCATGTAAATGAGAGGGAATGATCCACAACAATGGGCTCCCAATTTTGTTGTGGGGCAGCGGCAGGGGAAGGTACAGGTGGCAGGGCAGCCTTAATGACAGATATTACATTGAGGAATCAAAGCTGCGCTCTCTTTCTCTTTGATGCCGACTGGCAACAGGCCTCCGCACTGCAGCATCACATGCTGCGGTGAGTCTGTGCTGGAGTCCAAAGATGGCACCTTATATGGCAGCAAGTAAGTAAGCCAGAGAAGAGTTATGTTAGTTTGGGGCTTGTGAGCACTGGTTCAGACCTGATAGATGACAGCTAGCATATAATGGGTTAGGTCAATGTCAATCCAACTAAGATAAAAATGATCACAATATGATATAATTTTATGGTAATATATATATATATATATATATATATATATATATATATATATATCTCAAAACAGCCTTTATAGCTGTTTTGAACTAAAATTAGAAAGATATTTACATTAGTAGGTAGCAGCTTTGAACAACTTAGATTGTTTTAACCTTAGTGTTGGTGCAGACCAGTGAAAAAAAAGTCTTTTTAATGTTAAATTGTTTGCTGGGTAGATATGTTAAAAAGCCAAAAAGAAAGTGAGAGTGAAGAGAGAGGGAGAAAGTGCAATGGGTCGCTCTGCTTTTATTGTCATCCCCTAAAAGGGTTCATCTCAGCATGTCGCTAACTTTTCACACAGAGATTGGGTTTCCATCGTCCTAAGGCTCTCAGCGAGGTGCACTAACAGCCTGTGAAGAGTCTGGCTGCTGAAGGCAATTAGCGACTGACTTGTTATCGTCAACACGGAGGGCTTCTGGGAAAGAGTGGAGGGTCCAACTGGATCTAAGTAGGTCAGTTGGAGTTCTAGCTGAGCTTTGGGGAGGGGGCTCGTATGGTCCCCCTCACTATCAACTTAAGGGGCCTAATTAACTTCGCCACATTTTTATTGGGGTTCAAAATTTGTGACACCACAAGATTTTTGGAAAAAAAAATCCATGAAAGTTTACATTTCATAGAAAAATCTTGACTCATATTCCAACCCCACCCCGTCCCTGAAAGAGGATGTGACCACAACAGTACAGAGTTGAGCAAACAGGCTATAAAGTCACCGGTCCAGCTTTTTGTGGTTCCCTCTCATAAAAACCCACCACTCCATTTCAAAGACAGCTCTAGTCTCAACAATGGCTTGCAGATGTACAACTGAACAGTTATTTGAAGTAAATTAGATGATATCTACACACTGTAAATACTGTATGTCTGGATTTCCGCACGTATTTCTCTGCATACAGCATGTAATGTATTTAATTAAAATCAGGCTACTTTAAAGGAATAGTTTGAGGAAATATACTTGTCTGGCCATTTTTCAATTCCATAGTTTTGAAATGATTGATTAAAATATCTAACAAGGCAGAATTGATGTAAAAACAATTTATCATACCTGCTCCACCCGTATCTCATACTCTCCGTTCAGCTTCTTCCCTCGAAAATACTTTGCCCTGCAAAGAAACAGACAAACTGTCAAAAAGTATGCCTTTAGATACATTTAATGAATCATCTGCAGATATGACATGCAAGGATTGATTTGTCTATCTTTAGGTCATATGTGTGCTTCAACATGTGGATTCCTCCCCTGCAACAACAGCACAGTGTACTGTATATGCTCCAAACACTCATAACAGACAAAACAACCTTAAAATATCCTTTGTTTATTTGATTGAAGGAGAGACGAAATTTCAACAGACCTTCCAAAATACCTTGTGAGCGGGTAAAATAATGACTCATATTTTCCATAATCACAGAATCTGACCTCGCAGGGCTTCAAGTAAACAACATTTCTTGGCAAAGAGTAACTAGTGAAATACAGTGCTTTTAATAAAGAGAACTCACTGATGGAAGGATAGACCCTGTGTGTGTGTGTGTGTGTGTGCGTGTGTGTGTGTGTGTGTGTGTGTGAGAGACAGCAGAATGTGGTCAAGGTGAAACTAAACGCCGGTGGCAACAATGAATTGATATTTCTGTTACTGCTGTAAAGCTCAGGAGCCACGTTCAGAAGGAAATACAGGAATCATCCAGCACTGAGACGTATGTGGATCCACTACGCCATTTAAAGCTGAAAAGTTGTTATTGTTATTGTTGTTTACATTTGGTTCATTTAAGTGCACTTGGCACTATTAAACGTGACATTAACATGTAATGCCACCATCGGATTCTAATTCCTGTAACTTCAGTCTGGCATGATTGTGAATCAAGTTCCAAAAACACTGGATCCTTTATTTCCTATGATGAACATAATTGTTGGACCCTTTCTGTCTGCCCATGTATTCCAAACTTAATGCCCCCAGTTTGCAACACAGGATTTCTGTCTCCAAGTCCAATCCCAGATCATTTTCTCAGACTTTGGAAACCTCCCTCCAGAGAAGACGAGTCTGAGTCGTGCTCTCCAGTATTTATTATTTGTAAGATATGTGGTGTTCCCCTTAAATTCTACCACAGTTCTCTTAGTGCTACTATTTGGTGACGCTGGAGTTTGAATAGCATCACTATACCAAGTTTGCTACAGTAACAAGAACAAACAGCGGAGTTTCCTGACTTTACGAGTGTGAACACTCCAGTACACAATGGACCAGGACACGATGGAGTGTCCTCCGGTAAAATTCAATTGCGGACTTGTGGGATCCAGACCAGACCAGTGACCAGGCTGGATTAGGAGGGAAATCTGAAGAACTGCTTTGCGGCAGGGGGTTCCCACCCTTTTTTCCACCACAGACCGTTTTGTAGTGACAATGTTACCCTCCTCCAAAACAAAAACCCCTCGAAGATTTTGCTTTTTACCCATGTTAGCTATTTGCAACAGTAACAGGAACACAGAACATGCAGATTGAGTAGCTACAGTGAGAAGGTGATGCAGGGCTTTATGTGCTGACGAATTTAGTTCAAATCAGATTGTTTCCTCACGGCCCAGTACCAGTCCACGGCCCAGGGATTGGGGACCATGGCATGAGAAACACTACAACTAAACATACATACCTATTTTGCATTCTCTAAAGCACATTTTCCGTCATTTTATCATCCATAACCATGTTGTGTTCTAGTCCTCTGTGGGTCTCAGCGTTGAACTCTCACCCCTTGCAGGCGTGGGACAGTCAACAATCTGTCGAGGGCTTCAGGCTGGAGCTGTGTGTAGCTGAGGATCTAGGCTACATGCTAGAGGCCTTCGGTTACTGGGACAGGCTGTTTGGGATTTAGAGTGCCTCTCGACCTACTCACACCAAAACACATTTTCCTTTCGCAGCGTTTTTTCTCAGAGCCTCTCACCAACAAAGCCTCTGTCCTCCTCCACTTGTCTTCTCCATGACCGCCTCTTTGTTTTCGTCTCCCTACATCTGTCCTTTTAGGTCCGTTCATTTACGTTCATTACCTGGCCACTGAGAGGGGCCTTGTTCTTAACGTCTACCAGCTGTTGGACTTGAAAAGTTTTGGGTCTCTAGCTGTCTCATTCTCTGTAATTTTGGAAGTCGTGAATCTTCAGCATGACTGACCTACATACTAGACAGGCAGTGCCCCCTGTCACCCTGGACCACCACCACTGAGCATAAGGCAGGACCCGTAGGCTCACTGCCTAAAAATGACTGGTATGCATTTCAAGGTATTGCAAAACATGTCGTCACTCCAAGTGATCAATTTAATTTACAGGGCGCTGGGTTTGAACAACGGCTTTATATGTGTTCAAACGTAAACATTCAGCTCCGCAAAGAGGTCTGGGCTTTCCTTCTCCCAGGCATGCACACACCCACTGTATAAACACCATGGAGCTGAATTCCCTTTTTTTTTTTTACCATGAGAATATGTTCCTTCTTTTGTGTACCACTAATAGGAAGCGTATGACTCATGTATGTGGACAAAACCAATTGACCCTCCAGTGTGTTTTTACTGTTATCCCTGCTTCTATTCGTATCCACTCCGCTAAACTTGATGTTGTGCTAATACTGCCGTGTTTACAGAGGAGATTTTCTATGCTGGACACATATTTTTACATGAAGATTAAATTCCCCATGTGTTGGTTTAGCTCATGTTTTCTCCTATGAAGGACGCAGCGTTCCCAGTAATAGAAAACCCTTCAAGTTTCATCATAATCTGACCAGTTGTGTAGTTGTTGTAATTTTTTGGCCACTTGGAGGCAGCAGAAACAAGCTATAAAACACAACACTTACATAGTGGTCACTTTTTAAGTTGATATGGTAACCTTATTAGCAAGTTGCCTACTTACACTTCCAGCAGTTATGGAGCAACATGATCATTTCATTTGGAATCGAGTTTGTGTCCACCTGACAAATGTAAGTTCAATATTTACTCTCCTTTTAGCTCGGTTTCCGGCCTCCACCAACTCCTAAGCAAAATATCTGGCCCTTTAGCTGCTGAAGCATGCAACATGTTCAAGCTGCTAACTTTGTCTGTCTGCTGTTTGGTGCTGGGCAGGTTAAGCACTTGGCCTGCTGGTGTTTGTGAACTTTCGCCCTGTTTGTGAGGTGCAGCATGGATTGCTAAATGCCACAAGAAGATTTTCTGTTTCTTTTTGCCCTTGAGATGTTCAGCGGTGTGTTGGCTCACTCTTCAGACAAAACATGAAATTAAAACCCTGTTCTTATGGCTAACGGCAACCAGAGGATCTTATAGTACCCTGCTACGTACATGGAGAAGTAAACACTTTGCCAGAGCAATCAGATGCTCATATCATTCAGAACACAGTGCAAGCAGACTGACAGCTTCCTGGCAAAACGTCCTACATGTCAGCCTGAGAGCGAGGGAGAGAGAGAGAGAGAGAGAGAGACATAGAGACAGAAAAGGAGGTATTGTCGGTGGTGGCGGTGATGCTCTCGGAGACTTTGCCTCAGTGCTGTGTACTGCTATTGTTCATCAGTCATTGCTGGAGGCCAAGCCTGTCAGGACAGAGCAGCGTTTCCCCAGAGACCTCAGCCTCTCTGCTGGAATGCCCAAGAGGAAATCCAACCCCAAGGCAGGGGCGATGGATGGACGGACACCCCCGCCATCCACTGTGATACCTTCACCATGCCTTCAAGTCAGGACAATCCAGAAAGACTGTGCTATCTGAACTGTCCTGCATCATCAGGGGATTCAGGGGATTTACTTCTATATTTTGCCTGATATGATAATAATTGAGTCTGGACATCTATAGCTGTGTGGTTGCCTTGGATACTGAGAGAGAAAGGGTAGTGGTGGATGGTTACAGTTTATTGTGATTGCTTATCTGGTGGACTTTTGCCAATGCAATAGAGTAAAGTTGTGCAGTGGCTTTAGCCCTCTATCACAGTTTTTCCTCCAGTTAAAACAGTTTGGTTGGCTGCTGTGGCCCCAGCTGAACCGATGATCACAGATGGGATAAGATCAATGTTGATTTATGGAAATGGATGAAAAATACAACTCATCTGTTTAGCTGGTGACTGCTGGAAGACTTGTGGAACACACGGTGGCTTGAAAGACAAAAACAAGATTACATCTGGAATCACTACAGGACCATCAAGTAAATTAGAAATTTGGCCAGTGTCTTGATTTCTTTTTCAGCAACAAGCACAGAGATTTCAACAGCAAAGCAGCATACAGTGTGCCTATTTCCTCATGTTCCATGAATCAACAACAGGACTCCTAAAAGCAGGTTTCACATTGTCCTAAAAGCAAACACTGTTACTGAAAAAGCCAACACCGTGACACAGACACGTTGCCAAAGCAGCAGCCAAATATTTGGTCTTTTTTTTTTTTACGAGTTGTCCTTGTCTTAGAGGGTCGAGTTTTAACTGTTACACTGCTGCCTCATGCTTCACCTTTTGAAGTGACACGTGAGACTCAACGCCTTTTCTATGTAACACTCTAATTAACAGTCACAGAAGGGTCTTGGATTCAGAGTCACTTTTTGAAATGACTTTGAGGCCGACATTAAAATTACCTCAGTGCTGTTGCCATCTTATCTTTAACATAAGCAGCACCACAGACACTCTCACGGCTAACATTTGTCAGTGCTATTTTGCATAAAAATGACCACAGCAAGGGTGGATCTCTGGAGATAAAGCAGAACAAAGTGCATAATCTGCTGCAGACTGAGAGGCCTCTTTTATATTGCTGTAAAGAGACATTTAAGTGTTCTTCCGTTTGTTCCCAACAAACCTAAAAGTCATCTCTCTCTGTGTGGCAGAAAAGAGCTACGAGACAGAGTATAAAGACCAAACGGCGAAAACCAAGCTCTAATACCGAAGCCACTATGTACTGGCCTAGTGATGCATGATGCAATGGCCACTAGATACTGGTTTCAAGAAAACTCAGACTGAAGAGACTGGGAAACGAACGAACGAGTGGGGTTATCAATAATATAACTCCTTCTAATGTGTGTCTTGGCGGTGATTTATGATTTAGGGAGGGTTCGCTAGATTGACAAGGATCTTAGCCTATCACAGTCAACTGTAATGGTTGCTTGCTCATCCTATCTCAACTCTAACCAGGCCTCTTCCCCTTTGACCAAGTTTGGGTTTCTTGTATCTAGCATCTTACTAAAATGGTACTAAGCCAAGCTTTAGAAAAGTCAGTGATACCACTGATGCTAAGAGACAAAATTGACAAACCAATGCCAAAATGTATATTTCACCATTTAAAGTATGCCAATTAGCTGTTAGCAGTCCCTGTTTGCAATGCACCCATGGCTGTACAGACAACTATCACTGGATTACTTTGATACTGAAGAAAACTTAAAAACATGATGATTCTTAGGCAGGTTCTGGAGTTATAAGGAGCATATTTTGTCCATTATTTCTAAGCAGATTTATGGACATTTATCCACAATGGACATCAGCGATAATGATATCCTGGGAAAGTGTAAGTCGCACTGCATCTAAAAAAAGATTTGACTCGATTTTTGGTAAAAATTGCCTCAAAGCGGCATGTTTCGTATCTGTGCCTCACATCTGTACCTGTGTGCCTGTGTTCAGAATAGCAATGGGAAACCTAGAATTGGATATTAGCATCAATGTCAGTGCTAATTGATACTTTCAAGCTGCAATTGTCTGTTTAAATGACAACAAAGTGATGACAAAGAAAAAGACTGGTGAGTGCTGCTTTCTCTGGGTGAAGACTGAAGAACTCTGAAGTCTGAGTTTAAAGTCAAGGTCAATCCTAAAAATGTGTCTTAATGCAGCTTAACATGCATTTATATAAGAGTCACTTCAGTGTGAAGTAGATTGTTTCAGTCTGTGTTTGTGGATAATATCCTGCTTTGAGTTGATTACCGAGCATCTGTAAGCTCAAACACTGCAAGTGCTGATTGTCACAGCAGCAGAGGAAGAGTGTTTCATGTATAACATCAGCGGCTATCACACATCACCATCTGCTGGCCAAAGCCTTTCACTTCTTCACAGAAATATCAAAGCATGAGAAAACTGTTGAGCATTTTCTCTGTGAAGCTGAAGTTGAACTACAATGCCACCTTGTGGCCAAAAAAGGAACAGGCTGAATTACAAATCAAACTAAATCAATTTAATCTAATCTAAAAAAAAAATCATGAAAAGGTAAATTAATATTAATATTAAAAATGTAGCTTTCTTGGACCCATGTTCAGTGGCCATTTCCATTTGAGACAGGAACCACTGGAGTTGCAGATACCCCTATCAGACTATCAGAGGGTCCCTTCCGAAAAATGCCCCCAATACATGGGTTAATCCAGTCATGCAGATGCCAGTAGTTTTTTTTTTATAGGAACAACCAGCATTACAAGCATTACAAGCACAAGGCAACAACTTCACTCACTTCTCATGTCTCTTTTCTTATGATGCTTCAGTTTTGCTCCACTTTTAAAGAGGGCACCAATTTTACTAATGAAGTTCAGTTAACGTCATGAGGAATACTATTCAGCCTGTGAAAACAGTTGTATAGTGTCTTTGGGGAGTGTGTTAGAAAGTCTGAATAAAATAACCCTGATGACATCGTCAGCGAATGAAAGACAATATACAGTTGTATCATGGAAAATGTAGGATACAATGTTTTTGGAGCTTGATCAATACGAAGGACTACACTACTATCTCAGCCTCTGCTGCTTCAATTTTTTGGGGCAAGCCCCCACCTTTATGAAAATGTGGTACTAAATTTCTGGAATACCCCTTTAATGTTCGGTAAAGACAAATATATATATATATATATTGTAAGGATGATTTCATATGTACTATTCCTTTGATCAACTGTTTAGAGCTCATGTGAATTTGGTCCCTCTATCTCACACTGATTGAACCTAACACAAGTGGAAAGACATCCGTCAGTGATGACGCCTGTCACTTGATTTGCATCCTGAACAATCTTTTCATCTCGTGGACTCATATTTACCTTCCTTTAAGAAAGGAACCTTTGAAGGCTTAAAGAAAATAAAGACTTATAAGAATTACCATTACGGTATTCTCTGCAGTGTTACCTGGAAAACAGAAGATGGAAAACAGAAGTTTATGTCCCTGTGTGCATGTTGGGACGTCCCAAATCTACTACTGTACGTCCACCAAAAAGGAATAAGCGACAAAAGAAAATAAATTAATGGAAAAGGAAGACGTTCTTTTTCGAAAAATGAGACCACTACTACTACAACTAAAATATATTGTGCAAAAAATATAATATATACTACATTATATTCATAATATACAGTAAGTTAACTTAACTGACTACTACTGCAGTGGATTGCATTATATTGTACAGGTGTAGCTTTTACTGTGCCAACCCTGTACACTATCATCAGTCCTCGAGAAAAATGACCTTCTATTTGCTTCACGTACTAAAAAAGCAACCAACCTTTTGTCAAAGCCTCCGTTATTCTCTCTTTAACTAACTGAGATAGTTTAGGTGAATAAAAACCCCTGCTGTTCTCTAAAGAGTGAGTCCCTCAGAGAGTCGGAGTGAGCCTGGACGCCTCAGTGGGTGGATGATCCTCTGACGACTCATTTCAGAAACACCGGGATGTGAAGAGGAACGGGTCCTATTGGGATTTCAGCCAGCGGGATTAAAGAAAAGAGGCCGCTCCCGGCTTTTCAGAATAGTGAGAGCAATCTTGGTGCTTTTGACATGGCTGTCAGCAGGGCGCTTTAATTTAGTGATCATTTTTAGACCCCGGCCTGATCTCCCCGCTGAGCCTCAGCTACAGATGCTTCGGTACACAATGATCCCTGTTAATTGTGTAGATAAATTCAAAGGGCTGGAAATAGCTAATAACAGCTTCACTGAGCTCGATTTACCAGAAAATGTCAGGCAACAGAATAACAATTCAGGAAATGGAAGAGTGGCTTATTGATTGAGTAAGACAAACATGATAAACATGCTGCTGTGTGTCTTGACTGCAGCTAGAAATCAATTCCTCCACAGTGTCAAAGACAGCTGATATCTAACCTTTAACATGCATGTTGCCGAAAGATGAACCCGTCTCTTCTCATTAAAGTTGACTTATTTTTCTGTCATATCCAGAGCAAAGGACCTTCCTCTTGTTACCATGACAATTTCTATTCCAGCACAGAGAGCCATGATACAAGCCTGCAAAAGCCAAGGACGTACGAGTCTATCATAAACAATAAGACATCTTGCTCCTTTCAAAACTGACCCAGAAGAATGTCTTTGATGTAGCAAGAGCTAAAAACAAAGGTAAGCAAAGTACGTAGTGTGAAAATGTTATTTTTTGCACCTCAGCCACTATTTTTCTTCATATGCTAATTTGATGGCTAATTGGTTTACTTACACTGATAAGTTGCCTTCAGAGCAGCATTTTAAAGGAAAACTTTTCTTGGGAAATACAATTACTTCCTCTCTTGCCAGGAGTTAGATGAGAAGATCAGTCTCACGTCTGTGCATTAAGTATGGAGCTGGAGCACGGAGGTGTCAGGCGTATCTAAGCATAGAGACTGAAAACAGAAGGAAACAGCTAGCTGGGCTCTGTCGAAAGTTCAAAAACACACAAACAGAATGTAAAAACTGCGATTTGTGGTTGAAGGGGGAGTTAAGAGGTGCAACTACACAACAAACAACAGTTATGCTAAGCTAAGGTAACAGCCTCTTGCCTCAAGCTTCATACTTTACACATGAGAGTGGTATCAATCTTCTCATCTAACTCTCAGAAAATAACCTTATTTCCAAAAAAAGATCAAACTATACCTTTAATGACTTATGAAATACAACATACTGGCTAGATACTGCATGTAATAAAGATTCCACACACTTTGAGCTAAAGAAAGCCCAGGGATACAGCATGCTAAAGAAGTGCTCACTTATTCAGTTTGAACTTACCTTTTGAAAAGTCGAGCTGTAATTTGTTTTTCCCCAGATACTACTCTGCATCATGTAACAGAACTCTAGTGATGTTACTTCCAGACGGTAAAGATAGCAAGTGAGCTAAGATGCTCATTGGTCTTTGTGATCCATTATGGATTTTTCAAGGGAACTAAACTTAAAATGAATTGGGGCACTCTAAAACAAATAACTTACAGTTCCATTTATGTGTTGAACTAGGAACTGGTTTGAGACAAGTCAGAGACAAGCCATTTGAACGCACAAAAGTACAATTTAAATGATTTTCCTTTGAGACATGAGCACTGGAATTCAGAAAACATGTAACAAAATGTGAAAATATACCTTATATACCCCACAGGGAACACCATGAAACTTCCACTCACCAGTCTGTGTGCTGATCATCGATGACCAGCAGGATCTTGGGCTTGCGTATGACAGGTTTAGGTGGCTGACCGCTTCCTTCAGCTCCTGTTGCTGCTGATTTGGCGTGTGCAGCGGCAGCGACGTTCTGGGCCATCTGAGCACTCTTCACCACGCTGGAGAAGGAGCTGAGGAAGCTCCCTGAACCCGAAGTCGAGCCCGAAGTCGAGCCCGAGGTCGAACCCGAGGTCGGGCCTGAGGCCGGGCCCGAGCCCTGAGTCTGACTCGGGATGCTCGGGGGCTGCCGCCTCTCTGTGGCCGGGGAGGCGGGAGAGGAGGTGGATGAACCTGGAGGTGTTGGCCTCTGCAGATCCATCATGTAGCCATTGGGGAGGTTGGCCACAAAGCTGCTGTCTGACAGGCGCCGGCGGAGGTAGTTCATGGTGATGGGCTGGTGGGTCAGTCAGGCCAGAGGAGGTGAGGGGGAAGAATGCCTGAAATCCTGCACAGGAGACAAAGGAAGGGAGAAAGGATCAGCTTTGCAACGCTGTTCCTATCTGATTTGTTTTACCCTAACACCCTCTTTTAATGAAAAAAAAATTACACATTAGAGCTGCATTAATCAATATTTCTATATTAACAATGGAAAAAATGACTACACATCAAGGGAAAGGTGTGTAGTGTCGATCGCCTGACTCAGTAACATCTTTCAGCACATTGTTATGATTTTACGGCCCACAACTTAACTGCTTTTGGTTCAGTCTCATCGCTCTCATTAACCTTGTTTCTAAGCGCAGAGGCAGGCATACAAAAGAAAATGTTAGCCACTAGCTTGTGAACGTATTTAGCAGCTAAAGAGCCAGATATTTCCCTGTGTTTGCTAGCTTGCTAGCCCATTTGTCATATAAACTTTACACTGTGATAATACGTCAGTGTTGTGTTTACAGCTTGTTGGGCTGTCCCCGAGTGAGCAAAATGTTATTCATGCATGCAGCTCTCAAAATGCTGTTTCTCAAGTGAGCAAAAGAATATTAGCATATTATCACGACAAAGAAAGAATTCCATTTTGAGCGTTCAACGAGATACAGTTCGTGTAGATATTCCTCAGGATGAGATTTAGTGGCACATATACATTCAGTTCAGAAGGAAATGGTGGCAACATGTGATGCTTGTCTGCTTTCTGATCTTCACACTAATTAGCAAACATCAGATCTGAGGTGAAGAGTCAGACCTGGAAAACATTCAGCTGCAAGTGCCAAGCTTAGGAAGGTGCCAAACAGAAGCTCATATATTGAAAGGGTGTTTTTATAACAGCTACAGTACGAATCTGCTAAACCTGATTAGCATAAGATTAAGTTACCCACGTACGGTGGGACAGAAAACCGCTGGCAAATAATTCAGTGACACAGCAGTGATGATGCAAAGTTGGATTCACAGCTCATTTCTTTGTAAAGCAGATAGAGCCCGCTGGGAGAAAGGAAACCGTTATGTAACAAATGGAACCCAGCGCGGCAGAGAAAAGACATTCAAACAGATTAGCTATCAAACTGCAACGAAGCAAGCATGCTCGCGGAGGGGAAAAGAAACCCTTAAACCTGATTAAAACTAGGCCGTTCTCATAGTAAATGGAGCTTGGAGGAGATGAAAGTGCATTTCTTATTGAGGCATCACGTCTCTGGCGGATGCGCCCGGTGTTTGCGGCAGTATTCTTCTAGTTAGGGAGGAGGGTCTAACAAGCCTGCAGCAGGAGGAAAAGGATGCGGGGCAAATGTTTCATCTTGACAAGTTAATGTAGTCAGACAATCACCATCAGGAAGTCTTTATGCGGAGCGAAAGTTGTAGCTTGTGCCAAGAAATGGATCAGATCTGTGAACCTGAACTCTGAGCTCTATGGAGCTATGGAAAGTATTATTATTGTTAGTAGCAGTACTGATTGTAGCTGTTGTAGCAGTAGTATAATAATATACTGCACTGCATAATACTGCACTGATTCTCAAAGAGGCAATTCTCTTTTCTCTTACCGCCCTCCAGACAGAAGTCAGAGGTCAGCAGCTACATGGAGTATACCTGATTATAACCTTCATGAAGGTAGGATTTATTGCAGGGCTCTTACATTAGACTGCATTAGTTTTAGCTAGGTGTACCTAATAAACTGAACCTCATCAAGTTGTTGTGACTAAGGTGCTGGCAAGCAGTTGCCTATTTACACATCCAGCAGACACGGAGCGACATTAGCATTTATTTGTAGCCGTGTTTCTGGCCTCCTGGCTAGGTCCAACGTTCACTCTCGTTTTAGCTGTTTTGTTTTCCTGGGGGAAATATCTGACTATGTTCACTAGCTAGTCGCTAACTTTGTCTGCTGTTTTGGTCTCCACCACCTCCTGGGGGAAATATCTGGCTATTCATGCTAAATGCTCCACTGTCTTTGCCCGTCTGCTGTTTGCTGCAGGGGAGGTAGTGTACAATGGATTTATCAAGGCTCTTTTTGCTGAAAACAGCTGCCTGCTGCCGCCGAAAACAAGGTTCCTAAGAGTGAGCGTGAATCCAAACAGTTAAGTTGCCAGCCATAAAACCAAAACAATAAGTGTGGTGATAATGCTCTGAGGCTTTGTCACTACTAATGAAACTTTTAACATTAAAGTCCATTGCTAATACAAAAATATTGAGGAGTGCAGTTTTAACATAGTTTTTTAGCAAACATCACTTAAACTGGAGTTAATAGTGCATTTACTGGGAACTATTTTCAGATGTGGATTAATACACATTTGGTGCTCTTGTGAGTATGGTACCATCGACAGAGCACATGTTAATGGTAATGACAGAACATGCTACATGCTACCCAGTGCAATGATGTGGCCCATTGATGTTGATTGTTTTTAATAGGTCATGGACAACAATGGATCTCTATGGCAGAGAGGAAGAAGCTATCTAGGCTTTGGCTATACAGGCAATACTTGTTAGTAGGATCAATTCATTGTTGGTTTGGATCTTAACATGGTATTTGTTGAAAATGCAGAATATTATCCGAAATCTTTTGATACTTGAGTTTGGGGATTCAATGTTTTGCCCACGGGCGTTTCAGCAAGGCAGATGCTTGTTGTCATGAGGAATAACACCGATGAGATATAATATGCCTTCAAGCGGCCGGGCTGAGCAGCCTATCCTATCACAGAGTGAAGGGGCTTCCCCCTGGGAATTATGCTAATGTGTCAACCATCACAAAGCTCTCACAGAGCAAACTAGCAGGGCTTAAGTCAAATTATAGAAAATTGCTAGAAAACAGACAGAATAAAGACGAACAACAAGCAGTGGCAATTACAGTCACAGGGCCACTGATTGCCAGCTCAGCCCTCTTTGTAACGACTTGATCCCATTGGACAGATAAGGAGCTGTCTGCTGAAATGCTGCAAATCACTATCTTTACACCACTGGCACATTCCCACTTTCTCAACACCCTATAAGCGGCTTTCTCTCTGTGCTCTGAGCACATCTGACGCTATTAAATCCTTAAAGGCTTTGCCTCTTAGTTCTCCCCGCAGTACATCCACACTGGGAGGAAACCACGGGAACCCCATGCTCTGTTTCTGCTGACCTGGTGGCAAACGCTAGTGACACTAGTGATAAAAGTTTATTAAGAAACAGCGAGTGGCAGAAGGAGACATACAAACAGCAATGGGACAAAAAGGCCACCTTGGGTTATCCACATATTTATGGTCTTTCTTGTGCGGTAAGAGTCTGTTGGGGCTGACTATAAAAAGCAATAGAATGGATGTGGCTGTTGTCAAATCATATTTGATGCTCAATATTTACAGACTGCCCTCCACCCTGACAGAAACCTACGATTGAAAGCTGGCAAGTGGTACAGTGAGTAGTGCATAAAGGAAATATTAGAGAACTCCTTAAACTCTAACAGCAAACAGGACTTTGGCTCAGCAGTAATCACAGGCTTTGCTCTATAATGACGGGGAAGATAATGCCACACCAGACTCTGGGACCGCGTGCAGTGTGTTGGAGTGTGTGTGTGTGTGTTACTTATTCTATATTTAACAATCTGATAATTGATGAAGATACAGCTTGAGGGAGACAGCCCTTCCTTCCTGCTGATCTCAAAATGTTTCATGTTTCGCTCTCCATTTTTTGCATCGTGAATCTGGTGAAGCTTACACATATTCCGAATGGCTGTTCTGTGAATTTACGCACCAAGGCCTGTTAGAATTGTTAGAAATGAGTTGACTAATTACAGTGGTGTCAGTGCATCTTCCTTGACAATATAGCACTCCCATTTCCCATCATACATGTCCAAATTATGCAATAATTACATATATGTTTGAATAATACGTGTGCTTTCAAACGTAACAGCGAACGCACCAGATGTTGGTTTTCTTAATGAGATAAATTAAGTGAGGCATACTGGAGGGTTACTTCTAAATGAAAGATGTGTTCCTAAACAATCTTTTCAAGTATGAGCCTCTTGTAAATACTGTCTCACAGCTTGAATAAAAAGGTGTATTTATTTTTGGCAGTGGGGGAGGGGTGGTGGTAAGGGGTGGGTGGGGATGCCCATGGTGGCCACTGCTTTTTGTGTTCTTACTTGGAACAGTGGTAGAACTGAAACGCTTTGATTTTGCTTTTAGGTTTATTAGCATTATTTTGACAGGCATAATTTCTAGATGTGTCTTGCTGCTCCTCCCCTAACAGTTATCGTCTACGTTCAGGGTAGAGATGAAATGATTTGTCGATGAATTGATAAATTGATCGTCAGAAAATTAATCTGCAAATATTTTGATGGTCATTTTTCAAGCAAAACCACCCCAAACATTCAGTTATTCCAGCTTCTCTGTGACAACTTGCTGCTTTTCCTTGTCTTGTGTGAAAGTTAACTGAAAATCTTTGATTGTGAAAATGTTCCAATTTAATTGAGGAAATACTCATTTGCATCAATCACTCTATCATTTGCCTGATTTAAATGCAATATGAAGGCAGGAGAAAGAAATGTAGCAGCATATCACATATGTGCGAAACAATGACAAAAAGAAATTCTGCTCACAAATACTTTTTAAAAACCCTCATCTCAGATTACGTTTATACTTTTTAACACCATTTATTCTGACGTGTTAAGTATTCAACAAACTTTATATGAGCATAAATGTTAATCTGAAATGATAACCGCCTTTAGCATCGCCGCCCAGGCTCTTACAAGAAGCCCACACCAAGACACTGACACACACAGTCATTGTCCAACACTGGTAAACTGTAACAGGCTTAAAGGGATCAGTGAGTGTCTGCTGTGCAGCGTGACACCACAAGCTCTCAAACATGGCTTTTATTATTCATGACAGGCTGAGCTGGGGGGCTGGGGCTGTATCCAGTTAGAGGAGAGGGTCTCGAGGACTTGAGTCAATGTGAGGAAAATGAAATTAAAGAGAGGTGGGATAGCAGAGGGACAAAATGCTGGGATAGGAGGTGTCGCTTAACCTGCCCCGCGGCATTCTGGGGGATTATAATAAACGTGTGGGACTCGTTTCCAGATGGATGTTCATGACAGTCACTATCCTGGAGTTTTCAGTCAGAGCTGTTGTCATGGTTACCATAGATTGTATTTTTATTCATCGATGTTGCCAATCTGTCCATCTGTCTGTCCGTATGTCCAACACTTTAAGGTCCAGAGCAAGACATCTCGACAGCTACGGACCAGCTCGGAATGACATTTCATACAAATATTCATGGCTGGAGGATGATAACTATTGATTTTGGTGACTTCCTGTCCTTCCATCTAGCACCACCATCAGGTCAAAATGTCTGTGAAGGTATCTCAAAAGCCAGTTTTTTTCTATGACATTTGCTATGGATATTCATGGACCCCAGAGGATGAATCCTCACGTTTTTGGTGACCACCGTACCTTTCGTCTAAAATCCCAATTGGTCCAAAATCTCCAAAGAAAATATCTAAATGTAATAAGTAGACTGCCATAAACTCACAGACCCTTTTAAATTTGTTATTTCCTTGACATCTTTTGTAATTCCATCCTGGCTCCAGACTCGAAGAATAATGAAATCATTGTTTGTTTGTTGTGCTTTTTCCTGCCTGCCTGCTTATGTTTCAGTTAAAAGGAGACTGTGGAGCTTCATATCATCTTCCTCCTGTCTTTCTTCTTGCCTTTTTTAACTTCAGTATGATGCTTTTTTACAGAATTTCAGTTTGTTTGACACAGAGTTCACTCCACTAATGAGATTATTTGTGCCTTTTAGCAATGTTTGCAAAACTAAAACAGCCTCAAGTTAGTTTATCGGTAAGCTCATTTTCTAAATAGGACTAGGACATCAGCACGTTAGCGCCGTCATTGTGAGCATGCTGACATTAACATTTAGCAAAGTACCACTGTGCCTTAATATAGCCTCAGACAGTTGCTAGCATGGCTGTAGACTCCTTGTTAACGTCTTTGCAGCATTTCACAGTATTTGACTCAGCCCACCAAGGTTGAACTCAAACTATTTGAGTAGCTATTACGTTTAAGAAGCTAAAACTACAATAAGCTCCCGGCTAGTTTATCGCTGACTCTCTGTAAGGTTAAAGTACTCTTCTAAACACATACATGAGCCAAATTGTTTGATGGACATTTTAAGCATACTTTTGTATCTTGTCCACTTTTGTTTCTATTACCTGACACTTTTGTTGTAACAGCACATACAGGAGCATGAATGCATGGACCAATTAAATCCTTTCTTGTATAAATGTAGAGTTCCACATGCTACAGATTGTTGCATGTCATACACTGTTCCTTGCTCCTGTTGTTCATATCCCATGGGTGCCAGCGTCTTCATGCTACAAATGCCTCTATGTTCATTGCACTTGAAAGGATTCAGATTGTAGCAATAAAACGATATGTTTTACAGCCTCAGACGAGCTACAGTGTTTCTACAGTCGCTTAGCAACCCGCTCCTTATTTTACTTACGATCCTACATGCGGTGCAAAAGCCCAACTAAGTAACACTCCGCTCTTACTTTTCAGGGAACAGTGATGGTAACATTATGACTCATCACTGTGTGTCTAGCACTCTGCCCCCCTCTTAATGTTGCTGCTAGGAGTGCACTACGAGGCCAAATATCCCATGAAAAGCGCTTCTGAAGAGCTCTTCTAACAAACTGCCATCATATATTAATAATAATAATACTACTAATAATCTCAATATCAAGGCTCCAGTCTTGAATAAATGAAGGAACTATGGGTCTATATCAAACCTGTTTTTGTCATAATCAATCCTTTTTTAATATCACACGTATCTACAGTGTATGCAGTAGTGGAATAAACCGCAATCCTTGATCACCAACATTACAAACAACTACAGTCCATTTCATGCTAATAGTCAACATCTTTAAATCCAACCAATTACATGGAAAACACAGTAATGTTCAGTGATTTCCTCGAAAACTGAATCCTTTACACAATTTAGAGTATCATGATACACTAAAACAAATCACTGAATCCAAGCCTGATTAAATTCTTTAAGGGTGGGCAACTCTTTTAAGGCTGATTTACACACCACTGGTCAGAGAAGCATGGTTTTGCCACTGTTTTTCCACAAATGTGTTCCGCGAGAAACACCCATCATATCAGAAGTGGACTATACTCATAGAACAATATCTTATACTTCATTAATGCCCATTATTGGTATGAATTTAAAGCTAAAACCCTGAACTCTGCTGTGGCGAGACGTCTACAGAAAAGATGGTGCTAAGTTGTTGTGGGAGGTGTGTGGAAGCCTGCTGCTTATTTTAATCAGCCATTGCAAAAAAAAACTTGTAAAATGCCAGCTTGTGAGGACACTATTAGGCTTAGGCTGTTGATTTCAGTGCTTGAAAATGCAAACATGCTGTGAAATGCTTTCAGTGCGCTGCCTCTATCTTCTACTGACTTCACAGGCATTTTCCAACAGAACAAGTGCAACCAGAGAAGACATAATAAGATAATGGGGGCCACAATTATGATTACAACACCTCACCACACACATCGACTTATGAATTAAAAACAATGGAGCTTAAAACCAAATCGGAAAATCTTGCTGCTTTCTGCACTTGCAGAACCACCCAGCAGGAACAAGAAACTCATCCTTGAACTGTGAACCTCGACGACTGCAGTGACAGAATATGCTCGGCGCCACATCAGTCTCAGCTCACTGTGAGGGTGTCTGCAGCAGCAGCAGCGTCGAGCTGGTGAGGCGAGGAGTCACAGCCGAGTCACCACACAGTGACCTCACCGCACTTCTCCCTGCAGACACCACATTATAATCCACACACACACACACAGAGACAATGAGGCAGGAGGTAGAACCAACCTCAGACCTTTCTTTCTCCCTATACATGCAGGACTACTCCAGAGATTAGAAAGGTTCAATCAAAACAATCTCAACAAATCTTCATGTTAAAAGCGACATCTCAGCTCGAGAAAGGGCCAATTGTCATTCATTGGTTGAGCCAAACATCCGTGGGAGGAGCCAAATAACCAGAGGTTTTATTGGACTGACGCTCAACAAACTAGACAAGAGCACAAGCTAATACAAACATACCTTTTTATAATTTTGATGCAAAAATGCAAGAAAAAAGTTGTCTTCAACAACAAAGCTACAGCCCTACTTAATACAATACACCATCCATTCATATCCGAGTTGTGAGTAACAGGCTGCTGATGAATCATTTCCATATAAGCAGCATCAGCAGCATGTTGATTCAAAGCTCCATTCAGAACAAACCAGCCCCCACATTACTACAACTTGTTTCTACATCAAAGTCTCCACCCATCACAAACTGGACACTTTTCTCCATGAAGTCTGGTGCATGCTGAGAAGCACTGCACCAGCTGATTAAGGACAAAAAGGTCACTGTTATTTTGCAATTTATCATTTTACCAGAAAAAAAGGGGGACCATTAGTGGCTGCAGCCAGCCTTCCATGCTGAGGAGCATCTGTTGGGAGACAAAATAGATAACTGGTTATGGCGGGAACACTTGTGTCTGCCTCCTGATTGCCTGATAAATATTTCATGGTGTTTATGTGGCAGTATGGCGTCATTATCATCAATGTTTAGAGCTGAGCTGTAACACTGCAAATACTGTATATGGAGGTGGAGTCACTTTATAGCTAAAAATTAAGTTACAATAAATCTGTATGTTTGTGTACACTTAAATCACCTTTCATATGATGTGTTTTTCTCTACAACATTAGATGTCTGTGACTAAACAAGTCAAAGCAACAATGAAAGTTAAAAAAAATCTCTTTCGATATTATATATTAAGATGGTATTATTTATTAAGTTATGCTCTCAAACACTGGTTGAAAGCAGCCTGGCAACAAAAGCAAATGACCCCACAACCGTCATTAGATTCTGATTCAAATATTACTAAATTCTGATTGGTGAAAAGCTTTTAAGTGGCAATTTTATACACTACTTGTAAAATATCCTTAAAGTGGCTATTATCAATATTTTTATGTTAACAATGGCTCACACAAATACTTGTATATGAAAGAAGTTGCTCATAGTGACAAACCAACAGAGAATTATCCCCTGACTCAGCTCTATGGAGCTTTTCAGCGTCTTTAGCGTCTGTTGTTTTGGTGGTTGTTGTTCTGGGCCGCAACTTTGACATTGTGCTTCACTCTCACCGCTCTCAGTAGCATTGGTTTTCGCTGCAGCAGGCAGCTGTTTTTCGGAGGAAAAAGCTCTGAATACCCACTGTACGCTACCTGCTCAACACCAAACAGCAGACAGACAAAGTTAGCGACTAGCTAGTGAGCATAGTGTAGCATTTAGCTGCTAAAGAGACAGATATTTTTCTATGGAATTGGTGGAGAGCAAAAACAGAGCTAATAGAGAGTGACTATTGTTCTTACATTTGCCAGGTGGCCAGAAACACAACTCAAAATGAATGCTAATGTTGCTCCATACCTACTAGCTAGCAATGTCAACTTAAAAAATGACACATCAATTTTGGGTTCACAGTTTGTTGTTTGTCAAGTGGCCCATACATTTTTTTATACTAATAGGGTTATAATTTAGAATATTCAATATGGGTTGTTCTGTTTGGGCACAGTTTGTGAAATAGGGGTAAAATAAATAAAACGCTAGCTTAATTATGGCTGAACAGGGCTTTTCTGCGTCAGTTTCACACCTCTAAATGGGAAGCATGATATCAGTTACTGTGATAAAGAGTCATCTGCCTCAAAATGCGAGTAAACTGACTTTTTGATGTACCCTCTCCCCCCGTCACATTCATGAAATGGATACCCCCACCTTCCCCACCTCCCTCCCCGAGTGAAACGCTCAGCGGAGGAGTGACTGGACTGTGGGCTGCAGAGACATGGCTGAGGGAATCCCTGCACAAACCTGCTGTAGTACATCACCAAGCTGCCAACCCAGTCTGACACAGCACAAAACACTGCGCCCACAGGGCAAACCCCATCATACCCGAGGAACTGTAATATGATAATAATAATAATAATAATAGTAATAAAAATACCCGGAAAACATGAGCTTCATTGTGTGAAGCAGCTCATTTTTCCAAAGGCAGCAGCCCGCAGCAGGAAACACACACACACACACAAACGGAGACAAATGCTGGAAACACAACGTGGGAATCATGCTGAGAACAAATGCGCACATAATTTACCTGAGCGGTTGTCAGTGATGAGCAAGTGTCGGCTGA
The DNA here is from genome assembly GCF_043641665.1 of Enoplosus armatus. NCBI lineage: Eukaryota > Metazoa > Chordata > Actinopteri > Centrarchiformes > Enoplosidae > Enoplosus > Enoplosus armatus. The sequence continues at coordinate 13,567,322 of NC_092201.1, read as the reverse complement.
TGACCCTTCTTCTTCTTCTTCTTCTTCTTCTTCTTCTGATGCTGCTGCTGCTTCTTCTTCTTCTTCTGCGCTCAGGTCCACGGTCCTCCTCAGCCTCCCAGCCAAGCCCCCCCACCCTCTCTGTCTCTCTCTCTCTCTCTCCCTCTCTCTCCTCTCTGTCTCTCGCTCTTTCCACAATGCATGCCGGGAACGTGAGGGGTGAAACACGTCCATGGGTGTAGTGCTTTCATTACCGCAGTCGGTCCATGAAGCTCATTGGCCATCAGGGAAATTGAGAGAGCATTTCTTTGTAAAGCAAAAAGGAATAAAAAGGAAAAGAAAATACAATAAAAAAAATACAATAATTTAGTATTCTTGTGATATATTTAAAGACTTTGTCGTTTTATTTGCCTTAACCTTCTGAAATGTATCTAAAATCTATTTTAAATGTATATTTCATATAGAAGTCTATTTTTTGTTATAAAGTGGCATTTTGTGTTGCTACAGCTGGACCATACATTTTAGTTGAAGATCATTCTGAACATAATGCGATAATTAAAGCTGCACTAATCAATATATTCTATATTAACAATGGGTCAAATGGCTATGTGCAATTTGAAAAGGGGCATTTTTAGTGACAAACCCACAGAGAATGATCACACTACTCTGCAGTTCCCTCTGATAAACCCGCTGCTCTCTAACCTCCTATGGCTAAACAGCTGACAGATAAAGTTGGAAACTAGCTAGTGAATGTAGCGGAGCATTTAGCAGCTAAAGAGCTAGATATTTCCCTCAGGACTTAGTGAAGACCAAGCAAAAGTTGAGAGAGTAAGTACTGGACATTCATCAGGTGGACAAAAACAACTCCAGATTAATGTTTGCTCTTTTTTTTGCTCAATATGTAGATAAGCAACTGTTTGCTAACATGTCCACCAAATCAACTTTATAACTCAATGTTTATGGCTTGTTGTGCTGCCCCGAAGTAGCCAAGAAAATCAGTTATTGCAGGTTTAAGGAAAGAAAACACTCTCAAAATGCTGTTTAATTGTGGCTTTGAGACAAAAATTACATGTAGGTCTCATTCCTTTGGATCATATTATGGTGCAGGTGGAAAATCTAAAATGCTATTTCCGATGTAGGCTACATTATTAGCAAAAATCTCAGGCAGCTATAACGACTACTTAGCAACTAGCTAGTGAACGTGGAGCATTTAGCCACTAAAGAACCAGATATTTCCCTCGACAGTTGGTGGAGACCAAAGAAGAGCTAAAAGTAGAGTGAATATTGCACTTACATGGACACAAAGTTTGGCTCCAAGTGAATGCTAATGCTCCACGTCGGCTGTGTAAATAGACAACTGCTTGCTAACGAACGGCAACGTTGTTCTTACAGGTTCTCCTGCTGCTCAAAAAAGTGGCCAATAAATCAATGAATAGTCCTTTAAATGGTGCATTGACGTTGTCCTCTCGGTCCTCGCCTTCCAGCACGGACAATAATGCTACAGTTTTGACAAAATAATTAATGAACAAAACATTACTGGAAAGTTAATGATTGAGATGTTTGTCAGGCTGATATCAGCAGAGGTAAATATTTGATGACGGCACTCAGGCGCAGAAGAACATGTCGACCCGCAGCTGTCACTGATGTAACAGAGTGTAATAACAACATCATTAATCTCTTTTAACCCACAGTCTGCAGCCATGATGCCACCGAGTAACTCCTGTCTGTTTGCTGCCCTGGAAGAGTATTCTCTGTGGAGTCAAAAGCCAGTTTCTTTAAAGTGCAGGCTGATACCAGAGAGGTATAGTTTGTCATTTGGGTAATTTTTGAAATACTTGATCATACGTTTCTTTTTCAGAAGTTCACTCATATCCATGTCTGAATAATAATGAGCCTAATTATGACACTGCAGTCTCCAGTCAACAGGATCATAAGCATAAAGCTGGATTAAGAAAACTTTTAATGAATTCATGGATAACTGTGTGAATGATTGTACAAATCCTGGGATTGTGTTGGAGCTAATTACACTTTAATGAGAAGCTGTGGTCCAGCTTCCAGCCCTCTGGAGGTAAACAGCACACTCACAGATGCTGTGATACCAGCTAATTATTTCCACATTTAATGTTACACTGCAGTGTAATCCTTCATCAGAATTCTGTTATTTATTTATTGATATATATTGACAAATATATATGAATCTGAGCCCAAATCAACTAATGTTGGTGTGCTTTAGCTGCATCATTTCAGCGTTGAGCCACTTCTTTGGCCGTTTAATGGTGTCAGCATGAATTCATGACATAACCAACTCTCAGCTGTGAATGCATGTCTTTATAAAAAAGACGAGAACAGAGACACAAGCTGCACCCCAAAGTGCAGCACAAAATGTTGTCATCCAATCACAGCAAGACACATCTGCATACAGCAGCTTCACAAAAATAGAAACTAAGATGAGGATGCTGCCTCAGAGGAGTGGTAGTCTCTATCTCACAGCAGTAGTTTATCCACACTTCATTAAAACCACATTTCCCATTATCCCAGTTGCTTCCTGTCCTTTGTCCCGGAACTCAAGGCAAGACAGTTTTACTTAAACAGCAAATTCTATTACAAGAAGTACAAGTATACAATAGCAGAGGTAGAAGTTGTAGTAGAACTATACCAAAAATAAAATACAAGACAGTGCAACAGCAACAACAGAAAAAGAAAAGACTATTGCTGTGTCCAAATGCACTTCCTTGTTCACTCCTTCACTACTCAGGTTTACAGTATAATAGATACTCCGCAGTGTACTGAGCAGCTTTTGTCATTTTGGGTCATCACTGACAGGTGTATAGTTGTGTAATCATAAAATGCGTAAGTCTACAGCCATGCTAGCAGCTCTGTGAGTCTGTACTTAAAGCTCAGCAGTGCTTTGAGTTAAATGCTAACGTCAGCATGCTAACATACTCACAATGACAATGCTGACGTGGATGTTTAGGAGGTATAATCTTTACCATGTTCTCCATCTTAATCTAGCTTGTTAGCATGCTATATTAGCACTAAACCCAAAGTATGGTTGAGGCTGATCATGAATCAAAGTATCGGACAAATTAGACCTCATGATGACGCTTGATGAAAAGTTGAGGGATCGCCAATTCATCCTGAGGGGGACATAAACGCCTGAACCAAATTTCATGATAATCCATCAAATAGTTGTCAAGACATTTCACTAAAGGACTAAAATTTCAGCCTCATGGTGGCACTGGAGGGAAGGTCAGGGGAATTAGTGCATTTTACAACTTTGAGGACATAACGATTTAAAGAAGGGCTATTGAAGTGTTCGTACTGGTAAGTTGATGTACCTCAAACAAAACGTATCCACTGATTTTTCTTCCTTTACAATGCAAGTCCGTGGAAAAGTCTTTTTGGGCCAGTGTGCATCCCATGAAGGACCTGGACGTTGTAACTACACAGTTTGGCCACTCCGTCAAATGGGCCTCAAAGCCATGGGCACTTCCTGGGGGCTTGGGTAGAACGCCCTCCTGCAGTTTTGTGCCTTAAAAGAATCCAGCAAATTTCCCTCCTGTAGCCAAATGTAAAATTAGTGTAAAGACTGAGATTGAGATGCTGCATGAAGCACCTTTAAGGACAGTTATTCGTCACTAAATGTAACACACATTTACCAAAAATACAGCTGTTACCATACACCTTTAATAATCGGCTGATCAACAGGTGCGGTATCGATCTATTGAGGCGGCACATACAGTAGATCTGCTGACCGCAGCTGTTGTTGAAATCACCACAAACATTTCAGAAACTCGACAAAAACTTCTCCAGCTATCAGCCAAATAAAGATCTGACTCACTTCCACCCACCCTGGGGTTTTGCCGCTATAGCGTTCTTCCATCGGCTGGAACAAAACCACCATGACTCAGCAGAAACATAAACACCTCAAACACCAGAAGGGGTGCATGCAAACAAAGGGAAAGGTGTCATATTTAATTCATAAGCTCCTGCGATGCAGGAAAACCAGATTTTCCGATATGCTGAGGCCTGGAAGCTCCGTGCAGCCGGCTCTGGAGGATCTGCTCTGTCTACCAGGAAACAACAACCAGGGCAAGACACAGCAGCCGCCACGGGCACACATCAGACAGGAAGTAGCTGCTTAGGCTGCTTAATGTCAGTGGATATTTACTGTCACTGGGTGGGCTGTTGCATCCTGCAGGGCACAGCTGCATTTCCCATAGGACAGCTCCATCTTAATGGGCAGCACGCGCATAATGAAGCATGGTGGCGGAGAAATGGATGCCGTGGTAGTGACAGACGAATCCATTTTCACCCTGGGAATCGTCTCTTCGTAATCTACTGTAGCGTCAGAGCTGTGTGTCTTTTCTGCACAGAAAAGCAGCTATAGGTTTTGAACCACAGCGCAATAAATGCTCCCTACTAGATCTCTTATATTTAAATCATATACGGCAGGGCGCTCAGCCCTCCACCACCACCACCCAAGTATTCACCAGTGCTTGTGAATCCTCGCGTATTAGTTTGGTTATCATTAATACCAATTGTTCAACATTGTATTTTGAAATGACACAGGATTGCAGTGCACAAAGTCATCTGATCCATTGTTAATATAAAAACATTGATTAGTGCAGCTTCAACTAAAATGTTCTTTGCTCCAAACTAAACCTTACTTCAGTGAATTTATTCTGTTAAGATATTGTTTACACTTGCACAGATCAGAGTACATCTGGACCAGGGTTTGGTGGTCTTGTAATTTTGCATACAGTAAAAATCAGCACTTCAACATGGGATAGAGAAATGCCTTCTGGTTTAGAGCAAATGAATGTCTTAATATTCATACAGTAATATAAATCACAGCATAAAGTCAAAACATCTCAGAAGTAAAATATAACTCACTAGATATTGTACAAATCGGTGTTAAGCTCGTGAAAAAGTCAGAGTGCATAACTATAGTGAAATCCCACCTTAACGAGCAAACACATTCACATTCACGCTGCAGTTTGTCAGGAAGCACAACAGGAGGCGGTTGCCAGTGTATGTATTGGGGGTGTGTGTATGTGTGTGTGTGTGTTTGTGTGTGTATGTGTGTGTGTTGAGGAGAGGGGGGCAGGGGGGGGTGATTTGCAGGCCTAATGTCACAGGAAGCACTGGCAGCCATATTGATCATTTTTCATGCCCTGCCTCATTTCACTAAGAGGCCCGACCCGACTGCTGGTGGCGTTTTCAATTCACTTATGAGACAGACGGCGACAGAAATGCAGCTCCAACAGTAACAAACAAGGCCATATGATGCAAACCTGAAAACAAAACAGCGGCTCTGTGTGCAGTTATATTGCAGAATATTGCATTTATTTGTCGGTACACAAAATCAAGTGTTTGCAAACAGTTTGGAAAATGGCAATATTTTTAGTTGCAGTGAAATCATAATGTTAAGCAGATGAAACACTCAACTCAAAATCTGCAAGAGGTGCGTTAAATTATCAATAACCATACACCCAGAACATTGTGTCAGACATACACACTACAAAACCTCATTTACACTTTGTGAATGAAGCGATTCATTTTAAGGCTTATTTTTGTATGTCAGCGGGGGATTTTGTCGCCCTCCACTGGTCAGGGAGCTGTGCAGCAGAATCTCTTAATGCAATAATTACTAAATGTGATGTATTTGTATTGTAAATCACTGAACAGGAGTATTTCAATGGAAATGTGATGTATAAAATTTCCTGAGCTGATTTCTGACCGTTTCAAATGACATCCCGTTTGTTTATGTTAACTTCCATCAACCACACCTCGATTAGTGCGTTTCCTGCGCATTGTCAATCCGCCCGGAAAAGTCGTGTATTAGTATATTGAGTTGGTGTATTGATAAAAGCCGAAAGCGATTTAGTGCAATGGAAACAGATTAAGTGTGTAAAGTACATGAAGCATCGGACTTAAGTTTGCGCTACATTTGGCTGGAAACTTGGTTGGTTATTTCCTGTTCGCCGTAGTTTTGTTTTCTCTACTTATTATCTGCGTGATTAATAAATCGGTCCAACACATAAATATGTCATGTGCTGCATAAAAGCCACTCTACTCTACAGCTACTCCTCATTGCACACTTAAACTTAATGGATATTATTACTATATTTAATCTATTTATCAAAATGACCCAAAGCATTCTGCATCACTATTAAAAAACACACCTGCCCTCACTTCACCTTAGTGCCTAAGCGATGACACAGGAATCAGATTTCTTTGGTGGTGGGGCTGGCGGGGAAGGTGGAGAAGATTGCATGTTCTGCACTGTTCTGCTGGGTTGGTATTTGTATGAGGATGTGCTGGGGTGGTAAGACAGTGTGCTGGGTTGGTATGAGGCTGTGCTCGGTTTATAAACTGATGTGCTGGGTTGATGAACTGACACAATGGGTGCTGGTCTCGGTGCCGGTGCTGGTCTCGGCGCCGGTGCTGGTCTCGGCGCCGACGTAGCACCATATAAGTCAACGAGCGGGTGCGTGGTCTTGTACTGCAGCAGGTACTCGGGATAGATCTGGTGCTTCTCAAACACAACATAGATGGAGGGGTTAATGACGTCGTCTACGCAGCTGTCAAAGAAGTTTATGTCCCCGCCGTCTTTGGAAGGGGGTCGGCGGTAGTCGGAGGACCCTCTGGTGTAGTCTCCCACCAGCAGCCGTGTGACAAACATGGATTTGACATCAGAGTCACTGGTGTAGCTGTGGGAGTATTTGGCGTCCCGGGCAAAGTAACTACCTGGGTTTGGACACAGAAAGAGATTACAATTTTTGGATTACTGTAATGTCATTATACTCATTTCATTATCGATTCATCTGCAAATAATTTCCTTGAATAAACAGTCATATTTTTGGTCTCAGCGACCAACGATCTAAACCTAAAGATATTAAATTTACCATCACATACGACAAAGAAAAGCAGCAAATCCTCACAATCGTGAAGCCGAAACTAGTTTGACTAATGTTTGGCATTCTTGCTTGTTAATTGACTTAATTGATTATCACAACAGTTGCTGATTAATATTCTGTCAATCAACTTCTCAATTAGTCAACTAATTGCTTCTGTTTTTGTTTTTTTTACAGTTATATTTTGGCATTTTGAGCACCACATAGCAAATTGAGATCCATTGTCTTGGTAGGAGCTATAACCATGAATGTCTCTGAGCCAGAGCAAATCACTTTAAAGTAATACTGTTAAAAGCAATAATTGTTATCAGTAAGTAAGCCAGAGTGGATATTTCTTCAACTCACCTTTGCCAAAAGCAGTTCCATGAGTTCCACAGATTCTCCAGTCGAAGTTGGTGTGGCAGATGACATCTATATATTTAGTGTCAGTGCCATGAAAAAGCTTTTTTTCTCTCACGTTGCGTCGACCGTTGTTGTTCATCATCTGAGTTTTCTGCCTTTATTTAGGAAAAAGAAATCAGAAAACTTCAATCAAGCTGATGCATTTACGAAAGCGAGACTTTGTAACTTTTGCTGAACACTTTTGCTTTAGTGGCCAAATCCCACGAGTGAGCAATGTTGCTCTTTTCATCTATATGCGCAACTTTGCATCTGTAAGAGGACGAAAGTGTTATTTCTACTTTAACAAATGACATAGTCTCACTTTGACAACCAGACTGTGGTGATTATATTATACACACAAACACTCAGAAGTTTCCAGGCCGAACTCACAAAAATCACATACATACCACTGAAAGACTTCCCAGAGAGCTTTGTTCTGAATCCTCTCCATTTTGATGATATCAAAGCCTCTCATGGTATTACAGAAAAGAGCTTCAATCTCCTTAAATTCATCCGAGGTGCGCAGGAGGGGGACTCGCTGGAAAACATACACCAAATTATTTTTCCTAAGCAAAAAGTTTTTAATTCTAATTCAAAATTTAGTGAAAATACTAAGGAAGATCTTTCTATTAAAAAGCAATTCTCAGGTTACACTGATGGAAAATGCTTTTGGAGTGACAGAGCTGTCTGCTAACAAGATACTGGCAGTTTTTCATTCCTCCCAGGCAGTAATTTCTCTCCACTTCAAGATGAATCCTGCGTTATTTTAAACTTTCGGTTATTGCCGAAACCCAAAAGACCAAAACCACGTGTTAGTTAGCCCTAAGCCCATTGGTTCCTACTCAAGTTGTAACTCTTTAAAAACGAGTCACGAATATATAATTTTATCTTTAAAAAAGGATAAATCATTTCCTAAAACAGCTGGGCACTGGAGTTGTATATAAAATGTTACTCAAACAGGGGAAAATAGTGCGTTTGTTGGGGACTATTTTCAGCAGCAGACTGATTTTATTTACTGCAGCAGGACTGCGTATGTGTGATTGACTCAAAATAAACTACAGTGTGTGTGTGTGTGTGTGTGTGTGTGTGTGTTCATGGTAATGAATGTACGTGTCACTAAATGCAACAGTGCGGTTCACTGATGTGTGAACAGCACAGCACAGTGTCAACATACATTTATGCGGTACACATTTTGATAACCTACAGGAGCTTTATTTTTATGTTTATGTGGGAAACTTCAGATGTCCAGGTTGCTGCCAAACTGCATTGACCTTTTTAACCATTTTATCAGAAAATCACACCCAGGAGACAAACAGTAAACAAATATGGACATCATGAAAATGATGACGTGGCTACTTCTAAAATATTTAACATTGTTCATTCATATGACTCCTAAGCCTGCACATGAACGTTTGCTGAGAAGAGACTTTTTTTAATGTTTCTCAGTTGCAGTTTGAAGGTGTGGTGTATTCACAATACCGTGAATCCTGTTTGAGGAATCTGTGTCTTGTCCCAGTGGTCCGGTATAGCAGTGAAACTAGTTTGAGGCCTTCTGTGGTCAGAAAGAAAAGTAGGATTAGGATTAGTTTTATTGTGAGGTAGTTTGAGAACAATGTGGGAAAGATAAGTGGGGCCATCATAGTATATTTGGGACGTCGTACCTAATTCTCGCTGTTTGGACATCAGCTGCGGAGACAAACCGGGGCCGTCTTTTCACAATCCTCTTAGTGCCATAGCTCTTGTTTGTTTGTATCATGTCTGCGGAATTTTTTTTTTAAAAGACATGATTATAATACAGCTATCTTATTTTTATTTTATTTTTATTCTTATTTTACCTTTCATATTCTACATATTTGTTATCAAAACAATAGCACCTTCAGACCACGGCAAATTCCTTGTAATGTACGTTACTTGGCAATAAACAGTTTCTGATTCTGATTCTTTAATATTTCAAACTGTGCAAAACTGTAAACACAGAGATCAATTACATAATCTTTGTTTACCCTGGAAACTGAGCGAATACGACTGTGAACCAGCGATGAACTCCACAACATCTTTCTCATTGTCCAGAAACCTCTGCTCCAGTTTAGAGCTGTCCATGTCTGCTGGTTTGCGTCCACCGGTCTGCCACACAAGACAGATAAGTCTGTTTTTACCTCAAAACATATCTGAAACGGTAGATGACCAATCAGGAGCCAGTTGGTATGCAAAGACATTATTGCTGCTTGATATTGTATCTATTATTGTCAGACAACAACATTTCTTTTTACAAAACTTATATTCAGCTCATATTTGTTGTAACCTTGTGGTTATGGATGATTGATATGATCTATGGTGAAGTATGGTGACATTTAGTGTCATCTGTGAAAGTTGAGAAAATCCCAAGTAAAAAATGTTCTGTTGTTTTCAAGAAATATTAGTATTAGATGCTAAAGCAGATCTACTGGTGCACACAGTTCAATCAGGGCTAACATTTAGTTCTTCCTTGATCCATTTATTAAATCACCATTTCTAGATTATTTTAGATGCGAAATATCTCCTGTCTCAGAGCATAAGATCATTTAGTATTAAAATTGACTTCAACTTTAATTCAGTTCTAAATGCATTCAGTTTTGGGCAAATGCATCAAATTTCAAAATGTGCCTTAAAAGTTGAAGTTGAAATGTGAGGAACAACGTAAATATCAGACCCTGGATTTCTAACCAGACAAGTGTTGTCTTTTGTGCATAATTATTATGCTGTGTTCACATGCTGCTCTGAAAGTCTGATATCTGTAACTTCATGTAATGTTCCTTTTGGAAGTGTAAACTGTTTAGAAGGGCTCCGCTTTGAAAGTTGGAGAATTGATCAGCTTTAGTTGAAGGCGCTCCACCAAATGCCTTTAAAAACTTTATTTCTTAAGTCACCAATCCAATATGAGCATGACAAATTCAAATGTATGCAATCTGGCTACAATCTCCGCTGCTGCTAATCTCTCTCCTCAGAGACGCTGCCACACTGCCTGAGCTGTGTGCACAGGCTGTGTGGCAGCGTCTCTGCCTCTTTTGGTGTTTTTTGTGTGGATGTGAGCCAGATTAAAACTTTAATGATGTGCATGGGCAGCAGCTTAGGCAACAGAATACAGCAGGGAAGAGAGAAATGTCTGCCATAAACATACAGCGGATGAAACAGAATATAAAGAGTTGCAGGGTTATGTAAACACATGCAGTCGTCAGTTCAGCGCAGGATTAGTAGACCATGTGTGGGAAGGATGAAGAGGGAAGTTCAGTCGAGGTGTGATTTGAGTTTTTAGAATCTGACACTGCTCCTCTCCACGACAACTGTCAGAGTCCACATGGACGACAGCCAGTGTGGCTCAGATAGCTCAGTATTGCATCACTATTAGATATTATAAATTCCACTTTATAATATCAGCAGAGCATGCACAGTCAGCATGTGCAAAATGTATTACAGTGAGTTGCTGTCACTCCAGCGGCATTTAGGGTCGTGGTACGCCTCCAAAAGGTCACTGAAATAGAGGTAAAGTGGCCATTTTTAGCCCAAGTCAGCTCCACTAACTTCGCTTGCTGAGGCATGTTGTCAGTGTGCATATCTTCAGTGAAGCTGTTGGCTGCTGCTGCTGCTGCTGCTGCTCCTCTGTTTGCTAAGTCACACTGTTATCTATTAGGAACACTTTCAATGTTTCCACAAGGTTTTTATGAGGTAGAATTATTGAGTAATGACTTCAAACTTTGATCGGCCTTAAAATAGGATTAGATAACACTGGGGAACAATTTAAAAAAAAAAAATTCTGTTGAGTTAGATTTTTATGCTGATTAAAACTAACATTGGCATGCTGATTCCAAAATTGCAGTCAGTTTTTTTCTAGCACGTCAAGTTTTTTCTCCACAGCTTACCCTCCAGATAAGCAAAATTCCACTGATTAGCTGTAGTAAGACTTGCCAGCTGATTACGATTGGACTCATCTACAGCTACGTGGCAACTTGTTTGTGCAGTCACAATTGAGACAGTGCGGTGAGAGGTGTGTGCAGCTCCCAATAGGTCAGTACTATCACACACATATCTGTTAAGTACAGTATTTTTCATATTTTTTAAGAAAACGGGGATCCTATAGTTCAAAAACTTGACGTGATAGAGAAAAACTGAGATCAGTTTTGGATTCCGCACCCAAAAATTTGTTAAAAACAGCTGTCAGACCTAACTCAACAAAAATTGTGTTCCCCAGTGTAATATATCGATTGATTAATGTTGCATATTGGGGATCACCATTTTAGAATATTTACCATATAGCATTACATAATTAAGATCATTTAATGAAAAAACAATCTATTGTGACAATAATAGTTGCTTTTTGGCCACGTGGGGGCAGAAAAAACCCCCAAAACACTGACATTTTGTCACCTTAAAGTTCATATGGCGAACGTGTCGGTTGCTTATTTACACATCCAGCAGTCAATTAGTAAAATTAGCCTTCGTTTGGAGTTGTGTTTGTGTTCATCTGACAAATATTCACTCTCCTTTCAGTGGGTTTGTCTTCCTGAGGGAAATATCTGGGTCTTTAGCCGCTAAATGCTACACTATGTTCACTAGCTAATCGCTAACTTTTTACAAAAGGTCATTTAATCCATTGTTTCTAAAAAAAAAAAAAAAACTGGACTGGAGCAGCTTTAACGGGATACAGTAAACACAACAGTTAACTTTTATAGCCTTAAAATTGGTTCCATTTTGTGTATGGATGTCTCATAGTGTGTCGCGCTCTAAACCGTTGCACCCAGTGGAAGATTCCTGGCATTTCCTGCGTTATCACCACCAAACCCAAATACAAAAAAAACTCCAGTTACTCACAGCGTACATGTTCCACTTTCCGAACTCGTCCTCCCAGTACCAAAGCCACTCAGTGGTGTGGATGAAGGTCGGCGCACTCAAAGAGTTCTCGGTAGAGAGTCGCCGTACTTTGTTCGGTCCACAGGTCATCGTGTCAAAATGCACAGGTGGGCTGCTGCCACTGAACACAGCAAAGTGAGGAACTATTAATCCATACAAGTCATTTTTTTTTTAAAGCAAGTAATTATTACATCACACCAATACATAGTTTGCTGAAACATCACATCCATATTGGGATTTCTCCCCATCCAATGAAAAATGACCTTTCAGCTCATGTTTCCGGGTCATAAAACGACTTATTTAATTAAAAAGTGGTCAGTCTTTGTTTTCTCGAGATAATATTGGAAGCTGAGGCTCTGATTTTACTCAACAGCTTGTGGAGAAGCCTAAAGCCTGCAGTTAAATCGGCCTCACCTTGCTTTAAAGAAGAAGTATGACATTTTGGGTAATAAGTTTATTCCCTTTCTTGCAGAGAGTTAGATGAGATCGATACCACTCTCAGGCAGCGAGAGAGGTATCACTTTTCTCATTTAACTCTCGGCAAAGAAAGACAACAAGCGTATTTCTCAAAATGTCAAACCACTAAGAGCCATTTCATCAGTCGGGGTTTTAGAGCCCCCCTGAAGATGTGAATGAAATGCAAGATATACTTTCGTAATTGTAAAGTTAAGGATGACAATTATCTAACTTAACACTGAAACCCTAAGATCGGAAATTGGTCGTTTACACACCTTGAGATGGCTGACTTTAAGAGTGACATCCTCCCAGAACTACAATGCCATTAAATGTCAGAGCGAGTACCTGTATGCGTTTTTAGGGTCACAGTAGTCCTTCTCAATCGTCTCATTATCAGGCAAGGCGGTCCACTGACCATCCTCTTTGACCTCCCATCTGTACGGCATCTTGTCATGAGCTTTAAAACACCGGTCTGAGAACACATCGGCCATTAAACGAGATCAAGCTGATGCACCAATCGCTCTAAAGTACACAAAATAAGTAACTATTGTCGTTTTGCATGAGGATCCATGATCTGCCTGATTACTCACCCTCATGTATACAGCGCCCTTTGATGAAGTACATGCATATCTCAGTTTTCTCTAAAGGAAATAAACAAAAAGTGCACTATAAAGTGTTGTTTTTTTGTTTTTTTTTTACATTTTGCACAGTTCTTTCAGAAAACAGTTCTCATGAAAGCTTTTGCAGCCGGTGTAGTTTACCTCTGACAGGCCGTGGCCTCTCTCTTTTGTTCGGCCCATCGTTGCTGTGTGCATCGTCGTTGACAGCACCAGGGATGTCATTCGTGGAACGGGTTCGTTGCAGCGGTTGATGGTGGCCCCCGTCGGCACGGTTGCCACTTTTCCCTCTGGCTGCTGCTGAGGTTCGACTCGGATTTTGTGTTTGATTTCTGTTCTGACCATCGTCGCTGCTCGCGTCCGAGGTGTTGCCGGCAGTAGAGACGTCGCTGTTGGAATAGTTCAGTAGCTGCATGTCTCCGTCGAATGGCCCATTGACATTGCCCAGATCTACGGCATTGAGGATGTCACTAGTGGAGCAGGTTTGTTGCTGCGGTTGGCAGTTTCTTCTGTTGCCCCTATTGCCCCTATTGCCTCTGTTGCCTCTATTGCCTCTGTTGCCCCTGTTGCCACCTCTCCCTCTTCCTCTGAAACACTGCCCTGGCTGTACATTCAGACCATCGGCGGCGCTCGCATCAGCAAAGCAGGCAGCAGCAGACAATTCACTGGTGGAAAAGTTTAGTTGCTGCTGTTGACGGTTGCCCTTGTTGCCCCTCTCGCCGCCCCTGTTGTCGGAGTACCTCAAAGCCGCTTTATTAGCATAAACAGACTTCAAGGAGCGAATGAGGCTTTCAGGCACGCCCTTTTCCTGCAGGCTTTTTAATGGCTGTGGAGCGTTAAAGTCATGAGTCTTGGAGCAGCTGCAGCTGCGATTCAGGAACCTCTCACAGATATGCAGTCTCTTGCAACCATAACCATCCTTACACCCGTCGAACTCCCCGTCACCATTGTTGTAGTCATAACATATCTGGCATAAGGAGGATAAGACAAGGAGGAAAGGTGGTTACAATCAAGCAAAGCAGGAAACAGGGTTAGAAAACAACAAAGAGGACTGTTGTGATGTAAACATTTCATTTTTCAGTGAACTCCTTTAAGATAAGCGTTGATAAAGTCAACAAAACTTCGGCCACTCCAAAGAACTCTCAGGTCTGTTGCAATCACATTTTCAGGATCCGTGTACCCTTCCATACCCCGAGGCAACAGTTATTAGTTCTGATCCACACTGTGACCAATCCAGCAATCTGATTTGAAAAACTCAACTGGATGCATCATCCGCATGCAGTCAAACTTACGGGAGGCAGGAGCGTGTTGTCGCTCTGCAGCAGCAGCGTGCACAGCTCCGTCCTGCTCAGGCTCTCCAGCTCATGCTCCCTCAGTATCCCCTCATTCTCATCCGAGTGAAGCTCGTGTGAGAAGTTGCATCGTCTCCTGTCATCAAAGAACACAGCACACGCAGTTCGGCCATGAGTTTAATATCCCTGCAGGATGTTTTGTAACTACAATGCATTTCCTTTAGCTATTGTTGAATCTACAAAGTCAGTTGTCAAGAGGACAGAGCACACAGTATGTTACAAATGTAGTCAAGCTTTAAGGAATAGTTTTGGGAAATGTAAGACTGATACTCTCGTGTATATATGTATATGCATATGTAGCCATAATCAGCAGACGGTTAGTTTAGCTTAGCATGAAGGCTCTACAAAGTTAAGCCTAAATGGTTTTCCCAAAAATGTCAGCCTATTCCTCAAATAGTTTTATTCTAACTCTAAAGCTACAGGGGTCATTAGACTTCAGCCTTCCAAGGTGTAACATTAGCCTTTATGGCTACATGACGTCAATGTCTGTTCTACCAAGGTGTGTCGGACTTCGCCAACAGTGCGTGAACGCACCACGTGTCAAGGCCTTTTCAGACAATAAGTATTAAATGCAACGCAAGCCGTTTCACTTCAACGCCGAAACAAACCTGTGACAGCGTCGCTGTTTATTGAATGGCTTTAATCACACAAATAAAACGACAATCTGAATTTCAAGAATAAAGCTTCCTTTAAAAGCAATTAAGGAGTCACGGGACCAACAAGCTCAAGCAGACAGACCACTTCAAGGCTACGTGACTCTCCTTGACGCAAACACACTGACCTCAGCTGAGAGAACTGACAGGACCCGCTGAAGAGGAAGTTTTTACACAGGTGGAGCCCTCGGCATGGTCCCTGGCAGTCTTTGGCTCTGCACAGTCTCAGGTTGGTCCTGGCCACCACCTTCGGCTGCCCGAAAGGACAACACGAAACGAATTTGTCCTGGTTGCAAATGATCTCTGACACATTCGTTGAATCGCTCACGGTTAGATTAAACACCAGATAATCAGTGTTGACTGCTCCCTGATTGGCGCAGATGAACTTCAATATTTCCGACTCCAGCATCTTGGTGCTCATGCTGTGTTTCCTTCCACCCTCAAACAAGGCGAGTGACGGGAGAGCGGCTGCCGGGTTCAGTGTAGTGGGAAAGTTCGGTATCGTTTCTGATGATTGGAAACCGAAACTTAACCGTTTTCGGGTTCATGCTGTAATGCTGCTGTTCTCCGCTTGGGGGTGTCCCAGTGTTATATGAGCCCAAACAGCCCTGTCATGTGCTTCAACACCTTCATATTTTGAATCTGTCCTATTAAACATGTTACACATATTTATATACATCATATACTCTATGCTCAACAGTAAAGACACTGAAAATACATGACATGAATATATATATATATATATATATATATATATATATATATATATATATATTATCAAATATTTATTTTACTAGCTTTTATTTAGTAAGTACCAGAAATGTCCAAAAAAAATAAATAAGAAATTCTTTCACATGCTGACCTATACTGATGCATTCTGCCACTGAGGACAAACTATATCAGCTGGTTGCAATTGTTTTATGTGTTGCAATGGTTTCTAAATTACATTAAACATGATTTAATCATTTGAACACTCTCTGCATTTTGCATTTCTGACTGTCAGAAAGTTATCACTTTTCTCTCACGGTGTTTGTAATCTGATTTTTTGTGATTTTGCAGTAGGTGTGTAAGATTACGTTTGCCACTGTTTTTTTTTTTTTTAATCTGATTACTGTAATCCCGTTAATGTAATCTGTCAGTCCCACCTGCGTCTCCCCTGCGGTTCCTTGAATTTTTGAGAAAACACTGCAATTCAATACATTTATAGTTTTATTCTCACAGCTGATCATTTCTTTGACAAATTGAGAACAGAACAAAAAACGCATTAGTTTTATTCCAGCTCAGAAATTTGATATATATATATATGAATACTTTAGCATGTAAATACAGCAATGGCAATTTATTTGACTTGCAAAACAATTTCCTGCACCAGGGATTGCAATGTATATCATTGCAAAGGATAAATACTTTCATTCATGGTTCATGGTAATAAAAAAAATCCTAATTACATCCACTGTGATTCAATTTTGTAATAAAAAAATACATTAAATTAAATAACATCAAACATACACGTCCAATCCTTCAGCAGGTCTCAGTCTGCAGCATCAGGGTGAACGTTCATCACCCATCAGCTTCACTCATCTGCATTTGCTTGTTAACTTGCAGCACATTTCCCATCAGCCTCATTGCTTCCTGCCCCCCTCCTTCTCCCTGTAGAGAATATACGAGCACACGTTGGGAGTGATTTTTCCATGATTTTTTTTTTTTGCCTCTCTCTTCTTACACCATCTGCTGTCACCAGAAACTCTGAAGCTTTAGGTTTCATTGCTCTAAAAGAACGGAGCTTTCGTTCTCTTTCGGTTTCGTGCCATAAAGAAATCCAAATTCACGGACCTGGAGGCTCACAATGGCAAAACACAAACACAAAATACTGAGGCCTCTTCTTGATCCAGTAAAGATGCACACCAAGTTATCAAGGAGGTCCCAGTTTGTGTCCACCTCTGGGGACCTTTGTCACATGTCAGAGATGCTTCCATACAGGCCACGAGGAGCAAATGAGTGGTTTGATGTATGGGAATGTAGTCCCCAGATCTCAACTAAGTCAAACACCTGTGGGAGATTTTAGAGATTACTTTTCCTGCACCATCATTAAAACACCAAATGAGGGGATATATTTTGGAAGGGTACTAATCAGTCCTCCAGTAGAGTTTAAGAGACTTGGAGAATTAATGCCAAGGAGCACTGGAGCTGTTCTGGAGGCTCTGGTGCCCTGACCTTACAAAGACATTTTTGTGTTGTTAGGTTAGTTAATTTAGCTCTGTGCACCATCTGTG
This sequence comes from Enoplosus armatus, assembly GCF_043641665.1. Classification (NCBI taxonomy): domain Eukaryota; kingdom Metazoa; phylum Chordata; class Actinopteri; order Centrarchiformes; family Enoplosidae; genus Enoplosus; species Enoplosus armatus. The sequence continues at coordinate 13,549,807 of NC_092201.1, read as the reverse complement.
AAGGGAAACCCGTGCCAATCAAGTTGTTTATATGGAAATGACTTTGTGCAAAGGACTGATTGTGCTGCAATTAAATCTATTTAAAGCAGTATTAACAGATTTTTGGCCACTTGGGGGCAGCAGAACAAGCTGTAAATACATTGACATATTATTACTAACTAATAAAGTTGTAAACTTAATATGTAGTAATCAATTGGATGTGCATACTTATACATCCATATGCAGAACAACATTAACATTCATTTGGAGTCATGTTTCTGACTACCTAATGAATGTAAGTCCAATAATCACTCTCTTATGGCTCTGTTTTTGGTCTCCACCAAATGCTGAGGGGAAAATGTGGTTCTTTAGCTGCTAAATGCTCCACTACATGCACCAGCTACCTTTGTCTGCCGTTTACTGACTGTTAGTGGATTTATCAGAGCTTTTACGCTGACAACAGCAGCCTGCAACAGCTAAGAAAAACAAGGTTGTTAAGAGCAGTGAGAGTGAATCAAAATGGTTAAGTTGCCGGCTGTTAAATCAAAACAATTAGCTAAAAGAAGCTAAAATGCCCCGTAGTACTGAGGTGGATCTGCAGAGTCAGGTGATGAACCTCTGTGGGTTTGTCACATATATAGGTTTCATTCAGACATTTGCAGTCCAACATCATACATACTGATTTGCACAGTATGTAGACGCCTAAAACGTAATTAGTACTTTATTGAGTTTGAAGATGTTTGTGAAAAAGTGAAAAATATATAGGAAAATAGGTCACATTTGTCTCATATGCTAAACATGTAATAATCATTTCCTTTGTCATATAGTATTCATTTGGTAGCCTAAGCCTTTTGTATCATCTCTTGACTGGAAGTCAATGACTTTAAAGCGACCATTTCATACTTGGTGGCATTTGGCATGTAAATAACAGGCCATATGCAATATTTATTATGACAATGATACAATATATATTAACTAGTAAGTACTAGTTCGTTTCATATGGACTTCCTATATGGGTCCTTTATATCTCCTCTAATGAGTTACTTTTGCCGTTGCTTTTCGCTCTGCACGCTGTCTCATTAAAGCACTGGCGGTTTAGCCTATTGTGTAACCGCATTTGCATTTAAGCTTTGATTAAAACTAAATAAATAGAAAAAGCGGCCCGTCTGTCAGCCTGTAGCTGCATCTCCGCCTCGCGACCTGCTGCGATTTCCTGCTACGGGTTTCCCTTTAAAAGGGGGCAAGGCTCAGTGCTGGGAATTCACGTCATTTCGCCGTTTTACACACATCCAGATCAATGAGAGAGAGAGACAGAGAGACAGAGAGAGAGAGTGCCCGTCCGTCTCTCTCTCTTCAGTCTCGCTCTTCCAGGAAGGGATTATTAACCAGCACGCTGCCGACATATGAAGGGAAAACACACGCAGACAAAAGAAGTTTTCACGCCGACAGCCGCGCTATGGAGGCGGCCAGCAGATAAAAAAAGAAGAAAAGCAGGCTACATGAAAAAAACAACTTCTCCCACAATAACAAGCCGAGCAGTCGGACTGCCGCCTCTTCTTCTTCTTCTTCTTCTGCTGCTGCTGCTGCTGTGTGGCTTTCTATAGGAGAAGAAGAGGTGATAAAGAGGAGAGCACAACGGAAAAGTGGAAGGAGACGGAGAGAAGTTGACGGGAGATAATGTCTGAATCCTCCTCCGCTGCGAACAAGGTAACACACTCGGCTCGCTTTCTCCTCTTTGTTGCCCTTCAGGAGACACTTTCCACTTCAGCTCGTGCGGCTCGTGATATTCTGGGGTTTACGAAAGCTGCGTATCACCTCTGTCGCCGAGGAGCACGAGCTGCAGCGCCATTCAGTTGAGGCGCGTTTGTTTTGCTAGTCATCTGTTGCTCGCGGCTCCACGCTCTTTTACTTCGCCTCCACTCCGCTGGTGGGGAGAAGTCGTGACTGTCTGTGTCACGCAAAATGTTCATTTGCCGCCCTCACCCCAACAAAAAGAAAAAGTGACCAAAGCCGGTGGGCGAACGTCTTAGTAACCTACGACATAACACATTTATAACTGTGAGCATCCGTAAGGAAGCGTTTGAAAGGGTTCTCGTCCTCGTCCAGTCACAACAAAACATTAGGGGTAAAGAGCAGCTGTTGAACTCACAGGCCTAAAACACACATATGGAATACTGTAATGGGATAGGAGCACTGCCATTGACAAACTCAGCATACTGCAATTGAAGTGGTCAAAAATAAATAAATAATAATAAAGTAAATCTATGCTACAATTGACAGGTTCCCTCTGTTTTAGAGCTGAAACGATTAGTCGACGGAGAGATAATGAATGGGCAACTTTTGTGATGATCGATTAATTGTCATGTATTGAACAAAAATTCCAAACATGTGGTTATTTTAGCTTCTCCAAGTGCTTTTCATTGTTTTATATCACTGTGAGCTGAATATTTGGGCTGTTAGTCAGACAACAACACATTTGAAGACATCCCCCTTGGAAATTGTGATTGGCGTTTTTCACTGTTTTGTAGACACGTTATTGACTAACCGACAACTTGATGAACCGGAAAAATAATCAATAGATCAATCATGAAGGAAGATAATCGTTAGTTGCAGCCTACTTACTTTTGAAAGTGTAATTATTAAAAGAATATTTTGGCTTTCATGGCTGCGGGTCAGACTGTGTGAACAGTGTGAAGACACTTTGTGCTCGTGATGACATGTGTCATTATGTATGACATTGCAATCTAAATATTTTGATAATCAATTTCAGCCATTTTTCAAGCACAAATGTAAAACATTTGCTGGTTGCAGCTTCTTAAATGTGAGGATTTGCTGCTCTTATTTGTTATCCATGATAATAAGATGAAGAGTCTTTGGGTTTTGGACTGGACAAAAGAAGCAATTTGACGTCACTTTGAGTCCCAATAGGAACTAGATCTGAAAAATTTGCTGATTAATTGGCAACTATGTTCATAATCTATCTATCCATCCATCTAATTGTTTCTGTTGTGGAATCAAGCAAAACACACACTCACTGGTTCTGGCTTCTCAAATGGGATCAAAAAAGGATCTGCTGCTATTGTGCACTTCTGTTTTCTTCATTTGAATGTCTTTGGGTTTTGGACTGTTGGTCAGACAAAACAAGACATTTGAAGAGTTCACCTTGGGCTCCCAGAACTTGTGACGGGCATTTTTAAAAAATAAATTTGACAGGTTTATGGTTGATCTAACCGTTAGTTGCAGCCCTAATAAGCAACATGATTGAAATATTCTTTGGGATGTCAAGGTCAGCATGAAATAACTAAAAAGCAATGCTGTTCAGTGACAGAAAGTGGAATATGGTGTTTTGTTTTATGAGGGATGAGGTCTCATTGCTGAGTCTGATGTCATGCTGGATTGCAGTTGATCCACTTCGCTCACATTTTTCACCACAGCCGCTAGTGGACCGGACTCCCCCTCATCTCCGTGCTGCAGCTCAGTTCTGTCACTAATCACTTTGCCTTTTCTGCAGCGTCTTTATCACAAGCGTTGTCCCAACTGCCCCCGTCGCCTTGCCACTCACTCAACCTTTTTCTGAGCAACTGAATCTTTAGAAAGTGGATGTGAAGCGAGGGAGGGAGAGGAGCCTTTCGCCTCTGAGAGGAGGAAATAAAAGACTTAAAGATTATTGCTTGGCTTCCACAGGAAATTCCTGGTGCGTACAGTTGGTGTGCAGGTCTCAGAGTGGCTGGGTGGTGACAGCAGGCTGAAACTGGAGGGAGAAACAGCAAAAAGCAAGCTTCGTTTCCTCAAGAAACTAAGGGGGCTTCATGCTCTGCCCTCATTTGCAGAAAAGGAAACCAGTCAACAGAGAAAGACCGCAAACTGGAAAACCTCATACCATAACCTAGATCCAATAAGTGTGCTGTACGATAGCCGAACTAGAGTATGTAAAATCTCAAGAGTATCCTGGAGAGGGCTGCAACTAGCAACTGTTTTCATTATGGAAAAATATGCTTGTCATTTTCTGAAAAGAAGTTACATATTCAAACAGCTGGTTTTGTCCAAACAACAGTCCAAACCCCAAAGACATCTAATTTAGAATAATAAAGCACATCTTCACTTTTTGGAAGCTGAAAGTGTTGAATGTTTGGCTTTTGAAACACATCTCAGTTGAGGGTTTATGTTCTTCAATACATCTAAATGCTTACTTGAGTATCCTCAGTTCAGACAGAGATGGTTGTATGTCTGTGTCGTGCTGATGTAACTGGCACGGCTTCAGGTGTTTCGGTAACAAAGATAATTGGGAAAACTATTATTAATTAAGTGCTAGAATTACTACTAGTTGTTGTTGCTGCTACCACATCTGGCCTGTACTGACTCATTATGAAAAGGGCACTGCACTGCAAGGGACCAAAATACAGACTGTCAGTATATATATATATACTATGGCTCATTTTCGCTCACTTGTTTTCTTGTTGTTTTTGCCAGTATGTTTATTTTAGGGTATTTAAGGCATCGGTTAATCAGCTGATTATGTAAATTAATTGATTGTGGAGTCTATAAAATGTCAGAAAACAGTGTCCATCATAGTGTAATACCCACAGATCCTCAGTGTAATCTAATATAAAACGAAGTAAAACGGCAAATGCTCATGTTTCAGAAGTTGGAACCAGCAAAAAAAGGACAAATTGGTAATCGATTAAATTACTTATCGTTTCAGATCTAGATTAGTCGATTAATTAAAATGAAAAACAATATTGTGAGCATTTGCTGTGTCTTGTCATTGTAAATTTAATATTGCACTGTCGGTCAGACTAAACAAGCAATTTCAAGTCATCACCTCAAACTCTGGAAAGTTGTGCCAGGCATTTTAGAGACATTTTAGAGACTAATCGTCTATCTATCAAGTAATTTGTTGTAAACTGCCTACAGTCTGTGTGTACAGTAATCAAATGTTTTTGCTGCAAAAAGTGCCAATTAGTGCTGAAACAATTAGATTTTTAGATTAGTTGATCTCCAAAATGTCACCAAAAGATTTGATTATATATAGTTTCATTTATTGAGTAAAACATCAAACATTTGCTGGTTCCAACTTCCCAAATCAGTTGCTTTTCTGTTTTTATATCACTTGATATTTAAAATGATATGTTTTGGACTGTACACTTTATAGATGTCACCTCAAGCTCTTCGAAATGGTGACGGAAATGTTTGACTATTTTTGGACATTTTACAGAGCACACGATTGATGATGAAAATCCAGCTGGGTTGTTTCTGAGCCACTAGTGCATCTCGAAGACTTGGTCAGTTTAGGACTTTACTGCTCTGCAAAGCAACACATGTGCTAAAGCATATAAGGCGTTCTGGATATTTGCGTCTCCACAGCATGACAGGCCTTTGTATCAGTTTATCAGAAGCACACACTCCTCTGTGTACAGAGATGAGACCAAGACTAGCCGATGTTGTGGGTGCACGGCGAGGTGAGGCGAGTTGGCGTGGGGCTGTTTGGGTTCAGGGCCGGTGCGTCGTGGAGCTTTGTGAGCCATGCTTTGTGTCTCTGTGTCTATTCATAGCAGGAGAGGAGCTCTTTCAGTCCTTCCGCGAACCCGCTGCCAAACTCCACTTCCTCCCCCGTCCATGCTCCCGCCGCGAGGCCAGCCAGCCGAATGGAGGACGAGCCTGCCAGGCTGCCTGCGCACCTGCGTGAGTCACACACACTCAAACACACACACACACACACACACACACACCCAGATGAGCAGTGACTCCTACACACATTGATCAGTCGGTCATTTGAAGAGGACACATTGATTTTTGTCAGTGTTTTTAGCATCTCGCACTGTAAATGTTTGGTTGAAGTGATAATCTGGGAAGTCATATTCTTATTTGTCTCATCCCTGAAATCACCTGTCAATCTAAATGTGTGGGGGCGGGACTGTGTCGCTTCCGCAGGTGGCGACATCAGAGAGTTTAGAAGAGCAAACGGAGGCAGAGTTATCAGAGTCAGAAGAGCCAACATGAATAAATAAAAATGTTGCGAGATATCGCTTTAATAGTTAAAAACCCATCACATTCAATTATGACAACACACACACACATCATTATCTCTGCATGAGTGCCGGCCCAGTCATGCCGGACCTCCCAGCTGGGAGGCGTCGAGGCAGATCTGGGGTCAGACACTTGAACCGTACACGATTCCACTGGACCAGAACTGACAGGCCAACTGTACTGGAATAACCAACAGTTACACAGCAGTCAGGTACAGATAATGTGGAGCGGAGGACACACGGGCTGGGAGTGATAGAGGAAGAGGAAGGAACGACAAACTTATAGGGAAGAGAAAGGAGAGAAAGAAGAAGAAGTGGAGGGCTGGGGTAAGACCCCTGCAAATTTCAGCAGGATTAAGAACGCAATCCCAACAATTTATTGAAAAAAAATTCATTGTCATTGTTGGAAAGCCAGAGCAAAATGATGCCTGGACTGACGCCTAAATTCATCTATTGTGCTGTTTTCCTCTTCAATGATCATGTTTTGATTAAGACCATTCAATACACAAGATGTTGACTTCACATTTCCTCTGACCATTGAATTAGAGGAGTCCTTGAACTTCCTTGAATACATCATCAAGGTGAATCAGTCCCTGCTTGCAACTGCATTAAGAGTAATAATGGGAGTAATGATTGGGAAAAATAAAGGCAGTGAAATGTTTGCAGTTATGGAATAAAATTAGGTCTGAATTGCTTCCGACATCTCAGATTTTGTTATTGATGGTTATAGCTTATGGTGGCTAATATTAGCTAATGTTAGCAAACTTTAGATATTGTGTAACTCACATTACTTGGAAGTCATGTGGCTTTTGTTTAGAGCACTGATTGTCTATTAATTGGCTTCTTTGAATCAGAACAAACCAAATATATAGTAAAAATACAACAAGGACAACTTCAGACCAAAGAAAACCAATTGCAGGTCTTAGATTTACCTGCACAGGTCAGCATCTGACACTACCTAAACTTTCCGGTGTTACTTGAGAGAGAAAGCGAAGTGAGACTGTCTGCAGGTGAGGCAGTGAAGGAAGTATGTTTTGAAAAGGTGTAAGTAAATGAAGTGAAGCAACACTGTGGCATTTACGGCCCTTCTGGGCTTTGGTTCGGTTGCATTGGCTCACTGTTGCTTAACCAATCATAGAGCAGGCGGGGCTGGAGCTGTGCCAAGAGATAGGCTCGATGTTCAAAGAGTAACCATGAGCTGCTTTGTCCAATGCGTCCGTCAATATTTAACCAGTTTATTTATTTGTTTCTAGCAAGTGTGAAGTTTAGGGCTTTTGTGGGGGAGCTGGGCTGGACGGTTGCACAGGCTGAGGCTGGAGGAGACGCACAGGAAACTCCCTCAGCCCACTTCCTCTTTTGCATTGTTGCAGAAAAAGGAAGAACGCTCAACAGGTCCGCATTGAGTTTCCTGTCGAGTAAACCGATGGGTCAGTTCACATCCGCAGACATGTGGAAGTCCTACTTTGTTTTAATCAGATTTCAAACACAGTTCCTCACACAGACATGACTCTCACACATCTGCAGGTCAGGAAAATGTCCCCCCACCTTCAGTGTTTAGTTTATAGCTGCCGCTGGTCGGGATCCACTCTACTCCCTCAGACAGACAGTAACATGTCTTTGTCACTGCAGCCTGAAACACCTCTGCTCGTCCTTTCTCCTCCTGCCTATCTAAACACACATGTGCTGGAAAACAAGCTGTCCATTAACCCCCACACTCAGAGGGAGTTCTGTCCTGAGGGGGGAGAGGGAAGGAAGAGAGCAGGGGGAGGAGGAGGGAGGAGGAGAGGGGGGGAAAAAGACAGAAAGAAAAAGAATGAGGGAGGAAATTGCAGTGTGGGCAGAAATCCGCCTTCTCCATTTCCTGGGGAGGAAGTGGATTAGATCGAGGAGAGTTGCAGCCTGCTCCTCACACTAAAGAATGCTACCAGGCTCCATCTTAACCCTTTCAGCCAGACATCACTGCAACCCACTACAAACCCTAATGTCGTGAAAATATCTCGCCTTCTTTTCTAATCACTCCCTAAAATATATTTTCACTTTGTGTTTAGATCCTTTGCTTCATCTTTTTTTGGGGGGGGGTTCTTTGTCATCCTGAGTGTTAGCAGGTTTTTCATATTGTTTTCTCCATCGTGGTTCCTGTCTGTTGTTCTGTGAAACACTGAATCTTCTGTGAAATAATTGTAATGATTCTATGCATCTATGCTGATTTGTGTGGCCAAATAAGGCATAGTAACTTGTATCTAAGATAACATCAGAGATAAGATTTAGTTGTTCTGAAGAAAGATTTTGTTCCCATGCTGCTCGATATCCATGGTAAAATATATACATGTGTACTATAAATATACTGTGTGCATACATAAAAAATAATAATATAGCTATGTACCAAAATAGATTAAAATGAAGGTAAATGGAATAAAAATCTCAACAAAAGAAGCACAAATTATGGTGCAATGCCTGAATTACAGTGCAGTTACAATGTTTTGAATTATAAGCAAGAAATAAACTGTACAGAGAGGTGCATCGACGTTACTATGCTACAAAAATATATAGTATATTTAGTTCATAAAGCGATGTTAAAATCACACCTAAATTGCAGTTTAAGAGCATCGTAACTTCTATAATGTGGTGCTGAATCCAGATGTGGGGGTGCACTATTCAACAATAAAAAAAATGTCATTACTAATAGTAGTAGTTTAATAGTTTCCATGGTATAATATCTAATAAGGGCCAGTAACAACCTCAGACAGCTTCCACTTCTGATTAGTTAATATAGAGCAACTAAGATCTGTGCTTATTGGTAGTCAAGCTATGGAGCCTGGAGAATACACTTCCTAGAGTCAGCGCTGGTTGCCTGGTAACGTCACAGTGACAACAAGACTTCAGGAAGTCAAGAAATAGTCGAGCACATAACCCCCCCGTAAAACCTTAACTTGTCATTTGTCATTTTTCTGTTACTTGAAATAGACAGAGCCCCACTACAACGCATGAATTGCACATTTGTAAAAAAATATTTTTTTGTATTCTATTGTGGCTTTAAAAATAAATTGACATTAAACAGGTGATTAAAGGAATCATCCAGCAGTATTAGTCTGTGAGTAGACAAATGTGCAGCTTTAAGCAGCTAGCGGAGGAGTGCTGCCAACCACCCGTGACGTTTTGCTTGTTTTTCTGTGTCGAGACAAGTACTAAAAGGCCTGGGAGGGTTTTTTTCTTACAATAAAGCAGTGCTGAGGTTCACCGATGAACTGGATTTGTCGGGATTTAATTCAGTCACAATCCAGGCAACGATATGGTGCCCACGTACTCGGGAGCATGACGCAACTGAGAGCTCATCAGTGGGAAAACAGTGAATTATTTAAAAATACAGTGTTATTTTACCATAAACATGCAGGAAATAGAAAGAACAGTGGCTGCAGGAGTAGAAATATCTTACTGGATGATTAAAAAAAAATCTTATGTCCATGGAAACAAGACTGGCTGGTTTCCTTGGTGTGTGTGTGTGCGTGTGTGTGTGTGTGTGTGTGTGTGTGCGTGTGTGTGTGTGTTCACAGCTGGGTTTGCACTATGCATGCTTGTACGAGTGGGTGGATGAGTGTGAGTGAATCTTGTGTCTTTGTGCAAAGCTTGCCAGAGGTAGTGTAGGTGTATACTGTATGCGTGTGTGTATGAATAAGTGTGTGTGTGTGTGTGTGTGTGTGCGCGCGCGTATGTGTGTGTGTGTGTTTTACTGTACATAACTGCAAATCCTCTCACCAGCTTCCTTGGGTCGCTGTCTTTTTCTCTGTGGTATATTACCAATTTTGCTGTGTGGGGGAATTGGTGTTATAAAGTATGGTGTGTGTGTGTGTGTGTGTGTGTGTGTGTGTGTGTGTGTGTGTGTTTGGTCTTTCTGAGGGGAAATTTCCTGCCCCTGGAAGCAGCTCTTGTCCTCAGGAATTTCCTGAGTGGGCAGACGGCGCTTCCTGAATAAATGTTGTTGTTGTTGTTGTGTGTGTGTGTGTGTATGTGTGTGTGTGTGTGTTTTAACTGGCTCTCTTTTCTCCTCTGAAAGGGAAACTGTTCTCACATGCCAGCGAGCGAGCTGAGCGCAGCCCCCTTCTCTTCCTGTTCGCAACACACTCCACATGGCGTTTCTAACGGGGGGGTTGCTTTACTCTGAACGTCACAATGAACACACACGACATCTTTCCCATTTGCTCTATAAACGCTTTAGTTTGGTTGTTGCTCTTTCCTGCCACACAGGAGGTGATGTGTTTTATATTTCCCCTATAAAAAAACTAAAAAACTACTAAAGTATTTCTTTGTATTCTTTGTATGCATACTGACTTATTTGAGTGTAATTAATGTTTTTCTAGCATGAACACACTACAGACTTAGAATTAGCATGTAGTTTGGAATTTGGAAGTGGTGCATGTCTTCTTTTTTTACATTTGACAAAGCTCCTCCAGAGCCACAGAACAGACACAATACAACTGTCACATGTTTCATAGAAGTCCCTGTGACTAGTATACTGATTGCCCCTTTAAAGGACAGGTGATTCTGGCAAACGCAGTGTTGGAACACTTACCAACAAAGATGGAGACGACATTCCAAAATGATGATTTGATGGATTTCCACTTCGACCTTCATTGAAACTCCTTTTAGCTCTGCAGTGTGAAAAAGAAATAAATGACATAAATCGGTGAGCAATGGTTCCCAAATCTGGGGAAAGGTCAGAAAAAGCTAAATGAAAGCATATTTCGGCTACATAAAGTTGCTCGTGTATAGGTTTACTTTAGATGAAACTATCTGAGAAGTTGTAGACATGTGCATCCTGGGATGAGCGTTCACAAGCAGACATGGTTTAAGACATAAAGGTTGTGAAACGCTGCTGTGGTGGCTTTGCATTTGAAGTGGATCATCTAAGTGTTACACTGCACAAAATGCTGACTTCACTTTGTTCACATGGAAAGAAAAAAAGAGTATACGTTGCTTATAAGGTGTGTGTGTGTGTGTGTGTGTGTGTGTGTGGGGGGGGGGGGGGGGGGGTTCAGACAAGCAGGGGCCTTTTGATTCAGTCAACAAATGTCTTTTGAAGCTTCAGCATTTTCAAAAAAAAAGAAAAATTGGCTCCTGAACAAAAGGACGAGTGGCAGTTGAAGCTGGATTCAGGAACTAACCTACAAGAGCCGGCTTGCTCCTGCGCTCGACAACAAGCTATCAAAAACAGGTCGCGCTACTTCCTGGCCATAAAAGCTGCGTGTGATTGATGATCTGTTTTATGTTTGTTTTGACTGGATGAAGTCCAGATTTGCTGGACGGGGACAAGCACGTGCATGCTGGTGGAGGAAGCAGAGGATGAATAAGAGGGGGGGGGGTCTGTTCTCTTGACTGAAAAGTAAAAGTGTGTGTGTGTGTGTGTGTGTGTGTGTGTGTGTGTACGTGTGTGTGTGTGGAGAGGTGGATTTTCCCCTGCCACACCCACCTGACAGGGAACCAATGTACAGAGAGACACACAAAGCCAGGGGAGATGAATAGTGTGTGAGGATTAACTGTGGAAATGTGTTGCTCTCATGTCCCTGAGTCAGGGAGTCGGAAGGTCACGGCCAGCCCTCCTCTTCCTCCTCCTCCTTCCTCCTTCCTTCTTCCTCCTCCTCCTCTGTCTGGAGAAAGAAAAAAACTTTTCTTTATTGAGATAGCAAGACCAATATCCGCCTACTTCTGCTTTGAGAGAAAAGGCAAACATTTACTGAAGAACTGAGTGACTAAGGAGCTTTGGGTTTGGAGAGCAAAGTCCCAGCCGTACTGATGCAGCAATGCCTCCTTTTTGTTTATTTAGTTATAGTTCAGTCAGTTCAGGCTCTGCTGAAATCCTCTGTCTGAGATTTTTAAGTGCATCTGTCGTGTCTTTGTGTGTGTTTTAGACTGTTGAAAGTCAGGAGTTTCGAACAGAAAACAATATCTCAGACTTTCAGATTCGTGTATGACTCAAAATACAGCATGTGTGCAGTTTTGTTCCACTTAAACAAATAAAGAGAAAGGAAACATTTGACGCACTAGAAAAGCTGAACTCATTCCATCAACAGCTGTTTCGAAATGATTAGACATGAATTTAAGCGTCTTGTATTATTTGTTCAGTACTTTAGTTGAGTTCTGACTTTTGTGTTTTTAATGTACATATGTATTGTTGAGCTTGTGTTTTATACTGTCTCTTGAGTATCTGTTGTTGAGTTTTATGTATTTTAAAGGCCCATCTTAAATTAGCTTAGGCTTTAAATGCTGTGGTGTGTGGCATTGATTTATGCTACTTTTTGTCCCTAAACAAATTAACATTAAATAAATAATACATGACCTATGGTGGTAAAGACATCATCTTGGGCTCTGGGATGGACATTTTATAGACTAACTTAATTGATTAATCAAAAAAATTATCGATAGATGAATTGATAATGAAAGTAATCATTAGCTTCCCTAGCTGGCGCAACACCAAAATTGTTTCACTTTTATCAGCTGTGAGTAGGTCCTCAATTTCCATGTATGTTGCATTGAGGAACAGTAGTGTTTCTAACACCACAATCAAATATACAGCGATTTTTGTTACGAGCATTTAATATGTAGTTGGCAACTCAGCGATACAGCTAACGTGTTAATTGGAAGACTTCGATGAGTTAGCTTGCTAACAAAGCAACATAACCTAACCTGAAATCAGTCAGATAGATCAGTGACGTAATGATCAGTTCCCAATCAGAAAGAGACAGAAAGAAATGAACCCTGTCTGTTCATCTTTGCTGAGCGTGGTAAGTTATACATTTTTTTGTCAGTCTGAGTATCAAGAGGCTGTCGTCGTTGCAGCTTTCAGCTGGGTGAGAAGAACATAAGCAGCAGTATGGCAGTAGTGTGAGTGCTGGTGAGACGCGCAGAGCTAAACTGTGATTCTGGACGGGACCTTTAAGCTTCACAGCAGGACGGACCTCATTAACTCGTCTGGCTGCGAGGGGAAGTTGAGGGCTTCTGTACCGCAACAACGAAACAAGATACCAGTGATCTCATCCTCCTCTTCCCTTCATTCATCTCGAGCGCTTATGAGTTGCCTTGGCAACTTGTGCGCGCCGTGTGTGTATGTGTGTGAGCGAGCGTGAGCGGGGGCCTGAGAAACCACAGAGTGAAAATTATGTGTCATCAGAGAGGATTAGGAGCCCACGGTTTAGTCGAGGGCTTGGGATCGTGCTGCTGTCGTGCTTGAGGGTTTTATTCAATGTAAACACACACATGCTCAGAAACACACACACCTATATACACTACCATGAACACTGTAAACCTGAGATGTGATACAAAGGCAGAGACTGATGACAAGGAAGACTGAAATTGATTTTCTTCCTGCAACCTGCAACGAATCTGTAACAGATTCTCTGATGGAAAACAACCACAGAGGACAAATTTATCTCGAGGAGTGTGAATGTGTCGAAGGAACAGAGTGTCAGGGTCGAGGGTGCTCTCTCTGTTCTCCTCGCACTCCCTGTCCATGCCATCCATTTTCCTTCCCACCTCTCAGTAAGCTAAAGGATGTTTCACTGGCTGCGCCGCAACAGAAAGTTTCCCATCATGTTTAGAGTCAGTTTCTGTCTCGATCACATGGACATAAGATACAAAATCAGATCCTGAAACTCTCAGCTTGAATGGGACTCAGGTTTTCAAAACTGCAGTCAGCCTTGACAAGACTGCAAATAAATAATCTTCGTGATTCACCTACGACTGTCATATTTTTGGCAGCTTGAGCAACGATAGCATGGAGGACAAAGAGACACGTCAATGGAGAGAGAAAAAATGAGCGACTTGATCTGTATTTGGAGAGACACTTGATGTCATTCAAAAGCTAAAGATTCAGACTGAAACTGGTTCGTAGGTACAGTGCAGTGATTCATCTGAGCTCTTTAGTTTTTTGTTGCTTTATAATACAATAAATGCAAAAGTTAATCTAAATGTGGTATTAATTTCTAATTTCGAACCGGCTATTAATACAGAACCTTAGATCAATCAGCCAACTCACGTGGAATTAATTATTATGTCAATACAGCATTGATATTTGCCGTCTTGGCGCTGGCCTCGTCACTCTCCACAAGTAAGCACCAAGTTCAGCACAGCAGGGAGCCCACAGGTGGATGCTGTGGTGGAGTTGGAGTGTTTATACGCTGTATGAGCAGCTGCAGCAGTGACGACACAGGTGTCAGGTGAGCGATGTGGCAGCGCGCAGTTCGGCAAAAGAGTGTGCACAGCACCGACTGCTTCAGTACACCACCGTAACCGAAGGGCACGTCGGATATATGTTGGAATAAGAATAGTGAGTGTGGCGCGGCCTCCAGTTGACTGCCTGAACTAGCTTCATATATTGGTTACATCACAGAATAGGTATGAACGGTCAAAAGAATCAGATATGAGCAGCAATTCAGGCCTGAGCATGATGTCCTCTTCTGTGGACATCTGAGTCGTGGCTTAGTATCTGTTTCCCTTCCCGTTTGCCTTTCCTTCCTCTTGTTAAGTCCTCTTTTTCCTGCTATTTTACCTCATGTGCCTTCGTTTTTTCCCCATCGTCACACACTATCCGCTGCCGCTCTCATCACTCTTTCCTTTCTGTTTCCACTCTTCCTTTTCTCGTCTGCGTCTCGCTGCTGTCTGTTTATAAACCCCTCCGGCGTCACTCTCTAACCTTACCGCAGGAAGTTTCCTGCGCTGAAACGGAGCCCACGCTGGATTGCTTCCTGCCAAAGTGCGTTGTGGGACACGTCTCCTCCTCCTCCTCCCTTCTGCTCCCCTTGTTGCTTCCTCCTTTGGGCTCTGTGCAGATGGCTGAGGCCGGCAGACCGGATCTTGGAGGGGTTTTGGCAGGGCTGCACCTCTCTCCGGCCCTGGAGAGAGCATACCGCAGCCATGACCTTGCGACCCGTGCTGCACTGCTGCCCGCCCCGGCCTCGCTGCTCTCACAAGTCAGCCACGAGAGACGAACGTACAGCTGGTGCATGCAGTGCAGATGGCAGCTTGATTCAATATTGATAGAAAGTCAATGTAGTCAGGCAGGAGTATTCCAGTGCATCCTAAATCTATTCCTGTCATATAGTCCAGTTAAATTTAAACATAAAAAGGGACACATTTTAGGTAAAAAGCCCCAAAAGTAGAAACCCAGTAAAAAAAATATGAAGAAATAAAGTTCCTTATCTGCCCACCAGTAGCTCCTGTGGTTGTGAAACACCTGTATCCCATTCCCTGACACTTTCTTAGGATGTCTGTTGACAAGCTGAGGGTCAGAGCTTGACAGGCTGTAAGCTGTGCTTCAGATAACCGAGGCCTTCCCGGCCTTATCGGCAGCGCTCGTGCCACTATCTGAATACAGAGGACTGGAAGGGAAGGGAAGAAATGGGAATCTGACAATCTAGACAGGGTTTCATTTAATATTGATTGCTCTCTGTGAAAACTTCCTCTGTTTGACGGTTGGGGTGGGGGTGGGGGGGCTGAAAGGGAGGAGAGGCCTGAAAGCGAGCACAAGGTTCCTATTACTTGTGTGACAGTGACATTGGCGGCCAAAGATAACAGCTGTCCGACTCCCAGAGGAAGTGTTTGAGGCCGGGCGATAAGTGAAATGTAAGAAATGAGTAGTAATGCTCCGCATGGGTGTCACGGACGTACTGATCGAAGCCATGCACTGTTGCAAGTCTGTTTTTGTGTGTGTATGCATGTGGAAGATAGAAGGAGATAGAAGGAGGTGAGTCTGAGTCATGCAGCAAATCATTTGGGCTGAACTGAGAGTGCAAAATGATGAGGTGGCAGTATCTGTGTGAACCAGGATATATAAGGGTCACAGATGTTGATGTGTAATGCTACAAGTATACGTCCTTTTATGTCAGATAATATCAAGTATATCAGCGTTTGAGAACATTTCAGAAATAATCTCTGGTTGAAATAAACCTCCAGCAGTATGGCAGTGGTGTGAGTCATCTGGCTTGATAACATTTGATTATAACTTGGACAATAAATGGACAATTGGTAAAGGAGGAGAAAGCAAATATAATGAAGCCTAGTGCTCTAGTATTAGCTCAAAAATGTTTTTATATTATAATATTTAGTTTGTTGTAGTTCTTGAGGCACAGTATCTGTGTAGTGGCCGTCACCATCACTGGTGCCAACTCTTTCCCAGTGAAAGTAGCTATCACTAGCTGCAAATGTCGCTAAAAGTCAGCAAACAAACTATATAGTCAATCAGTAAAATCAGAGAAGAATCCGAGTGAAAGTGTCAACGTAACCATAGAAACTGTGACTACTCTGAGCAACATGAATGGGAATGAATGTAATATATTTGAATATATTTCTTGCCTTTCCCCTGAAGGTCCGAATAAGTAAATTAAGTCGTTTAAGTTAAATTTGTCGTTTGTCCCTTTTTAGAAATAAAGTCGCTAAGAGGGTCTGAAAAGTGAGAAAAGCGCACACATTAGCCTTAGCATTTAGCCATGGTGGTTGCTGCAAGTGTCAAATTAGCAATACAATTGTGTTGCTTTCTAGGTAAGCTAGTTGGTTAGCACTTCAACATCATAAATGAATGAAATAAAATGTTTCTTTTTTGTGTTAGCTAACTAAATCACTCCATGTTCTGACAACTTAAATCCCTTTTGCACAACATTCAGATGAAATGATGAAACTGAGCTTCTGCTCGGATCTGTATTCTTGCCTCTAAATGCTTGTTGGTCACCAGTGCAGATGTTTGACACTCCTGTTCCCACAGCAGTGAAAGAAACATTTCAGAGTGTGAGGGAGGGGGAGAAAGAGAGACTGTCACTGCTGTTTCCTCTCCTCTCTTTCCCTCCATGTGTCCTTGTCTGTTTATACACAGACTAATAAACTGTCCGTCCTCTGATGTGCCTGTCTGGAGTTCAGAGAGCAAAGAACAGCACAGATCATAGCAGATCAAATAAAATAACAGTTTGACCGTCTTTCTCATATACTCCCCTCCCCCTCCTTTTTTATCCTTGTGATTCATTCTGTATTCTTCCCCTTAACCTATCATCTTTTAATCTTTTATTCTAACCTCCTCTCTCTTTCTGACTGTGTCTCCTCCTTCATCTTTTTTTCTTTATCTCCGCTGCCGTTCCCGTAATCACTCCCTCCTTTTGGCTTTTATCTCCACTTCCTCAATATCCTTTTTACTGCCTCTGCCTCCTTCCTCCTCCCCCACCCTCCCCTTCACCCTCCCCTCCTTCCTGCCTTTCCTTCTTTCTTCCTTCCTCGCCCCCAGACCCCCGTCCTTCTGCTTCTTCTTCTCTGAGCTCATCCTTCTTTTCTTCCATCCTTTCCCCTTCACCTCCGCTTTGTTGCTTCTTTACCAAACCTTGGTCTCGACTCCCTTCCCGTCATCCTCTTCCTTTCAGTTCAATTCAAAGGGATTTATTGGCATGGGAAACAGGCGTTTACATTGCCAAAGCAAGTGTGAAATAAAAACATGTACATAAACGGAAGTATTTTCCCTTCTGCCCAAATCCTTCCAACTCCAGGTTTGCAGCCAGTCTTTTGGAACAGGGAGGATGTGGCCCAGTGGCTGCGATGGGCAGAGAAGGAGTTCGCCCTGCGTCCGATCACCAGCGGCTCTTTCCAGATGAACGGCAAAGCCCTGCTGCTGCTCACCAAGGAGGACTTCCGCTACCGATCCCCTCACTCCGGTACCCGCCCTCTTTCCACCCCTACATTCATTTCTTGGACATATTAGAGGTGTATTCCAGGCTGGGAAAACTGAAGCCACCAGTGAAAGTTTTACAAATGAGTCACTTTCATTGATTGCATTAGATGTTTTTTTTTGGGGGGGGGGTTCACTCCAACTGGAGCACGAACAAGACTGGAAAACCAGATTTACCAACTAGGAAGGAAGAGCAGTTTTAGATCATGGAAACACTCAGACTAGTTGCAGAAACACATGGAAAACTGGTGCAAGTATACATAGAAGCTCCTTTTCTAAAGGAAACAATTGACACCTGCTGTCACAACATAGGACTAAATCAAATTTGAAATGGATAGTTTGGGGTCCTCACAGATGAGTGAAACACTTGATAAATGTATATGAACATGACCACATTTTGTGGTCAAACACACAGTCAAACACTTTGACAGCTGATGCCCTTTGTGCTTTAGACCAATATTATAGTTTAGTTGTACATGAGAACCTGCGGCGGTGCCGCTTTAAAATCAATGTGTTTACAGCAAAACTACACCCTTTAAAAATCAATAAAGTCAGCTGGAGGAGAACAGTGAAGGCAGCAGTGTCAGGCGACAGTGGAGGGAGGCAGCTGTCACAGCGAGGCTGCTGGGGGAGGAAGTAGGAGACGGTTGATCAGGAAGTACAAAACCAACCTCAACTGTTGCCCCGGCAACGCCAGCGGCCAGGCGCACGAAAATAAAGCAAAAAAAAAAAGTTCTCCTTTGCAGAGTTGTGGATGGTCTATTTTTCACAGGAATTGAAACAGGATTCAGTGTCTGAAAGTGTCTCCTGGAATTTCTACACCACACAGTCAGTCAGGGACGAAGTCAGAGCCGTGAGGAGTGATTCAGGATGAGAGTCATAAGAGTGGGATGAAATGAGCGATCAGCATTGTGAAATATAAAAATAAGACATAGGAAAATAAATTTTGACTCCAGAAGAGTGTGGAAATTGTATGGAGGACAAAAAAAAAAGAATAAATGCTGAAATGAATACAGGAAAAAAGAATGAATGAAGAAAAGAATACACAAATGAAAGCTGAACTAAACACATAAATAATTCAATGAAAAAATAAACGTTGCTAATTAATCAGGAAATAAATAATTCAGAATATATTCCCACATTTATGTATTTCTACTTCCTCATTTATGTTAATGATGGAAGTGTAACTAACCTCACTGTAAAAAGTGATTGGATCCATTCAGCTCTATTACTTTTGCCTTGCTAGTGGTACATAAAGCTGAGCTGTATGCTGCTACTGATGTTAGCTAGCTGCAAGATCTTGACCAATATATGTATTTATTCATTTGATTATGCGTCTTTTATTTATATATTTAATTAATTATTATTAATTATTTATTTATTGCTGCGCTTCTTCATGTATTCAATTTGAACATTGATTCCTTGAATAAGTCATTTTTAATCCTATTGAACAGAAAGTAAAGTTGCTCCGCTTCAGTATATATTTCCTACAATCAGAGACCCTGATGTGTCCCTTTAAATGAGGGGATGTAGTTATAGAGGGACGTGGCCCAGCTGACAGCTGTTGTCAAGCTCGTATCATGATTTCCCATTTCATTTATGCAAAAACGTTTTCCCATTCTGTGGAGAAATTGAAGTCTGGGAAATATCTTTGGGAAAATGTGATACATCATCGCAGGTTTTATTAGCTGGATTTAGTTGTCTCTAGGTGACACTGAGGTCATTTTGTTGTAAAAGTGTATCAGCAACTTTTGGTGTTTGATCACGTTTTGCGTAAAACAAAAACAAAGGGTGTCGAGAGATAAAGCCGTCAGTGATCGATTACATTTCAATATTGGTAGTTGTTTTGGCCGTGTTGTCGGTGACATCAGTGAAAACGTCATTTTAGGGAACAGAGCACTTTTTTTTTTTGGCTTGTGAAGTGTGCATTTCCTCCTTTGAGAGACTGTAAGGGTGTAGTTCCCATCAGTCCCTGCTGTGTGCCATAGTTTCCTTTTGTTGAAACTCTAATAATAATAATACTTTTTAAAAAATGTTTTTCCTGGAATGTCTTAACCTCACTTCCAATAATCAGCCACACAGTTTGTCGAGCCACATTGCAGCTACATGTTTCGACCTGAATATGTTTAATGGGAAAACTGTAAAGCCAAAAAGGGGGTGTTGCATATATCAGTTACGACAGGACACTTTCATCTGCATCTTTAATTTTCTAGTAACTGTGGTTCATAGTGAAAGTGATTTTAGACGAAATGTGAAGCTCTTAAGTTTAAAACCGGCGTTTTAAATCCAGAATCAAAGCAAACTTTAATGCACCAGCAAGCAGGAATTTTCCACACACAGCAACTCAATGCCACAGGACCAGAAAGTGAGAACTGAAAGGGGTGTGTTTGTTTGTGTGCGCATGTTCACCATCACTTCCTTTATGAGAACCATCTCCTTGTTATGGTAAGCCTGATCTTTTTAGGTTATGTGTGATGGCGAGGTTTGTTAAAATCACATCCACTGTACCCGTGGTTATCTGTGTAACATAACCATGTCAACGCACCGTGACGCCAGGAGACGAGCCGCGGCCGTCTGTGTTGAGGCAAAACAAACAGCTGTTAATCATTCAGTGAACTTCCTGCTCAGGCTTTGTGCCTGGTGTCAACACTACTGTATAACCACTTTAACTGAGAATACCAGAGTCATATAGACCCACAGCCCATTCACTTGTGTCAACATCTAGTTCATGTTAAGTAGTCTGCAATGCCCGTAGGTATGTCGTTTTTTTTAAACACACAGTCTTGTTGTTCTAAAAATCCAAGCTTTATATTGTGAACCCAAGAGAGTTTGCCTCTGGGAAACTTCCACTTCCAATCATAATAAGTAGAAAATATTTCCATGCAGCTCATGGTTACAACACAGATTTTTGGGGGGTTTAAATATGATGGATTATTCTGAAGGAGGAAACACACTGGGTGCAGTCACCTGAGAGGAAACCTACACTTTCAGCTGTGAATATCTAGAAAATGTTCTTTCTAGATTTGCCACAACAACCCCGTCCTGAAACTCGTCACTCTAACGTGGTGTCTGCCTCCTCAGGGACTCTTCCATTATTGCTCAAGCTCCCTGCTGCCTGGAAAGCAGAGCGACAGAAGGGAGAACATGATTCTGTGGATGACACCAGCGCTAATTTCCCATTCTATGCAGGCGTGAAATGCTACCGGGAAACGTGTCGTAACCTCTGGCCTTTGTATCCCTGCAGGGGACGTCCTATATGAGCTGCTGCAGCACATCCTGAAGCAGAGGAAGCCTCACGTGTTTTACCCGTCTGCCTACTTCCCTGGGAACTCCTTCCACTCGCTGCCTGAAAGCGCTGTGCAGCACCTGAAGCTTGAAGGTCAGTCCAATCAACGGCATTTTCAGCTCTTGATTCGATGGTGTTGTCTAAATCATACTGGGAAGCACCGATAGTTGACATTTACTGTACCATAACCCTTAGATGCCTAGGATATTGGAACCTGCGTTCCTCCATAAGTGGGTCCAAAATGATAATAAATACATGCTATCTTTGCAGTTTTGCTCAAAATAATTTAAATTCCAATCAAGAATGACTTAAAAACCCAGCATCTGTAAGACTGTATCAGCTGTATCTCGCAGCCATGTCAACACAGTAGAAGGAGAAATCTAAAATAAACAATGTACTGAATCCTAAATTGACCTGCCTGCAGCTATACACACGTGTCGAACTATACTGTCTACAATCAATGAAGATTTACACCCATCATCAAAAGATCAAACTAGACAATATTATGGTAAGTAGTTAAGCTACTTAGCTAAGTAGCTATATCAAGTGGGCTAACTTCATTATTAGCAGAAACTGTGAAAGGTAAAAGACATATAATGTAAAAATGTCTTGCTGTGTAAAATAATGTAGCTGAGTGTTGTTCATGCTAATGACAGTTAAGGTGTGGTGACAATACAAAAACTTGATTCTCTACTTTGCCAAGTCGCTAAACATTTGCAACAACTACAGTCATTATATTAGCAGCCATAGGAAGGCTAATTTGATCCTCTAATAGCTCTAATAGGCATCAATTAAGTGATGTCACGTTTTCTGAGGGAAAGAATAAAGATTATAATTACGTGTGCCAAATGTAAAATTGTAGCTGAGCGTTGATGATGACAGTTGAGTTGTGGTTCAGTAAATATACTATACCTGACAGAAATAACTGATCAGGATGGACACAGATGTCCCGAGGAGTTGTATCAGGTCCATTTTTGAACCACTTATGGAAAGTTGACGTTAAAATACAAAAACTTTATTTATTATTTGAGGAATATGAAATGCGGAAATATTTTTCTTGCAAAAACATAAACCAGACCAGCCAGGTCATTTTAGACACACCTATGCGTCTGAGCCATAACTCTGATTTGAGTGAAAATGTAGATCATTTGAGCTGATCTTTTTCGAATGTGGTGATTAAGATAGTGCAAGCGCAAGTCATCAGTTGGTGTCATTCCTTAGAAGCTCCGACGTCTTCACTAGGGCACCCGTGATTTGTTTTTGCCAAGGAAGTAATTATGAAGTTCAGTGAAATACCTGAGACTGTTTTCTGGCTCTGATCTGAGGAAATGTGACACAGCAACAATCATCACAGCCTCACATGTTGACGGTAAAACCCGTTCCACGAGGAAATGCTGCTTTATTTAAACAGGCTGCAGGACGACACTCAGCACGCGCTCCAGTGGCTTAGGCACAGATTGCCTCGTTGATATTTGTTGCGGCTGTCTTCCTTGTTTTCGAGTGCCACCTTGTAGATGTTTGTGCTTGTGGATGAAGGAGCAAAATTCCAACTACTTCCAAGAAAAACCAGAGAGCTTTTACTAAACCTCATCAAACATAATACAATGAGCACTCTCAGCCAAACTGTAGGATAGTAGCGACACCTAGTGGTCTTTTCCTGTGTGAAGCCAGCGTACCAGGAACTAACAGTAATAAACACCTTAACTTACTGGCAGTAGGGACAAATTATGGCACAGGTAAGGGAAATAGCTAAATGACACCACTTCATTTCATGCTCTGTTACTTTTCTAGTAAGATTGTTGTATTTTTTTTGGCTTTTCTGCCACTTTGGACAAAGTAGAGACCGGCTTGGTACAACTTGAGATACATGTACAATGAAAGGACAAAATAATCGGGATATCCTAGATTAGACTGAATGCATGCCAGCACCACAGGCCTGAAGTGAGCAATACCTCTAATAAGCTCATAATATTGAATTTGAGTTGTCGCTATCAGGGAGGTGTTGATTCAGGCCAAAGCCGGTCGCAGTCTGGTGCTGTTGCTGTTTTATTACTGTACTGTTGATAGCCAATATCTGTGTATGGTTGGCACACCTGTATGGCAAACACAGAAAATGGTATACACCCAAAAGGAATCACTGAAATGCAAGCCTCAGGCAAATGTGCTGAACAAACTAATTCACTGATAATTTGTTCTCTATCCAAGTTAATCAAACTGATAATGATGCCGATTAATCGTTGAGTCAGAAAAGAGTGAAAAATGCCCATCATGATTTCCTCAAGCCGCGGGCAACGTCTTTGGACGGCTTTTTAGTTTGACAAACAGTCCAAAGACATTCAGTTTAATGTAAAGAGGCTAACTGTCATGTTTGAGAAGCTGGAACCGTCAAATGTTAACATTTCTGGTTGAAAAACAACTAAAAAGAATCACTTTTTTACCTCAGAAACGGTACGGCGGGCTCCACGTGGTACAGAGCCACTCCCCCAGCATCCACCAACCATCGAGCTGCGGCACCGCTCCCGCTCCCCTCACCATCCAACCACCAGACGATCCCCTCCGGAACCAAACCACCCCCGCCCAGCCCATGAGGACCCCCTCCAGGCCTTCTCCCAGCTGCCCGACAGCAACCACCACCTGCCCGAGGAAATGTACCCTCTGTCGGTGTCTCCGGCTGCACCCAACGGCCGCTGCGCGACGCCCCGAGAAGCTCCATGCCCGGGCAGCCCTGGGGGCCAGGAGGCGGGCCCTCCTCGCGTCATCCAGCTCATGCCCAGCGCCATCATGAACCCCCTGCTCCTCAGCCCGAGCAGGAGCGGCGGGGGTGCCGCCATGGACTTCAGGCACAGCCGCGGTGGACCCCCGTCTCAGGCAACGCACGAGAACGGGCGTGAGGGGAAAATCCACACCCACCACCATCAGATACCACTGTCCCAGCAGCAGCAACAGCAGCACCTACTGCAGCAGCAGGAGGAGGCGATCTACAGGAACCACGTCATCATGCCCGTGTCTCCTCCAGAGGAGCAACAAATACCCATCGGACGGATAGCAGGTAAGATTCAGCCTTCACAAGGTTACAGGTTAAAGCTGCACGAGGTGGCATCTTTATTTAAAAACACATCTGTAGTCACAATGTGAGCAGATAATTACAGAGACAGCAGGACGTAACTTATCTAGTCCCTTTGGTAGTCTCTGACACTACGCGTCACGCGTAAAACATAATTCCATACCCAATACCCAATGCAAACTCTGCCTTTCCCTGTTGTGTCCTCGCAGACTGCAGGCTACTGTGGGACTATGTCTACCAGCTCCTGTCAGACAGCAGGTACGAGAACTACATCCGCTGGGAGGATCCAGAGAGCAAAGTCTTCCGCATCATGGACCCCAACGGCCTGGCCAGGCTCTGGGGCAATCACAAGGTAAGCTCACCGAACCGTGGGGGCTCCAGGTGTTCAGGTATTGCTGACTTTGATCAGGCTGCAGGTGGCTCAGTGAGCAGGGACCTCCCACATCCAGGCAAGAGAAAAGACTCTACAACAGTTTAAAGCTGCACTAATCAATAGTCTTTATGTCAACAATGACGTAAAAGATGACACGTGATATGAAATCTGTTGCTCATAAAGATGACTTCACAGAGAAACATCACCCAACTCTGCAGTTCACCTTCAGCTCGACAGTTTCTTTGAGCCGCTTTTAGCTCATTGTTTTGTTTTTTTACAGCCAACAAACTCTGACGCCAAGTGGCCAGGGTTAGGGTTCCAACCTCAGGCACAGAGTCCCGTGATGTAGGATACTAAAACATGAAAAACCATAGAGACACAACTCAAATTATATTCACTTCATAAGAAACAAGCAAATAAAATCTCCTCATTCATCCCATTGGGAATGAGGGTATATTCCTCTTGGGATGTACTTGTTGTGCTGGTTGCGTTCCCCACGTTCCCCACATGTGTATATTGATCATGTTTTGTGCCATTCCTGCTCTACAGACGAGGCTTTAAAGTGGCTCAGAGCATCTAAAGATGACACCACATTATTATGAATAATGACAGCTTTCTTCTCTTACCGCTTACAGAACAGGACTAATATGACGTACGAGAAGATGTCGCGAGCACTGAGACACTACTACAAACTGAACATTATCAGAAAAGAGCCCGGACAAAGACTTCTATTCAGGTACATCAACTTAAAGACTTCATCAGGCTATTCATGATATATTGAACTTTTCTGACTCTGTTCTTCCTGCGTGGGTCACCGGCCACACATGGTAAAAATACTCTTTCAATAAATGTCCTCTTGTTTCCTTTCAGGTTCATGAAAACTCCCGACGAGATAATGAACGGACAGACCGACCGGCTGGAGCACCTGGAGTCCGACACAGACGAACAAATCTACATCAAAGAGGAGTGCTGAGGAACTCTGGGGGGGGGGAACAAAACGAGTCCATGAACTACTTACTACTACTACTACTACAGCCGCTGATGCCTTTCAGAAGCAGCCAGAACAATCGTTGTTGCATCCAGAGCGCGGGGACGTTCGCTTGTATTGGACATGAAATCTGATCTCTCTTAAAGTTTGCCTTAGGATGATGTTTTCCTGAAGTAAAAAAGAAAAAAAACCAAACAGCATCAGTTGTTTTGATTTTCCCGATGGACCGAGCTGACAGGACTTTCTAAGTGTTCCCTTTTTATTTCGGATTGAACTGCAAGAAGCCCATCACCTTGTGCTTATGTCACTTTTATGATTTTTTTATTTTTTTTGTTCTTGTCCCCTCACATGCATTATACTATGGAATTTTGCTGTTTGTAAAAAGAAAATTGGGTGTGTGTGCGTGTGTGACAGGAATGTTTTCACCATGGAATAAACATTTTTGATCAAACTGTATTCTCTCGGCGTGGACTGTACTTTAAGATATTTACCTGAACATAAACAGCATTTTCTCTCGTTTCTCTGCACAGAGAGCGTCAGTGAAGTTTGGTGAAGTGCATCAAATGTCCACATGATGGCAGTACTGGACAAGTGTTGATGAGGCGCCTCAGGGTGTTCAACAGTTCATCAAACATGCTGCTCAGCTTCCCGCTTTAAATGGTCATTTCTAGCTTTAAATGTGGCTGCAGTTCATCATGTTGGATATATTATGGTCTTTTGTGAATTTCTTGCTTTTGGTGCCATTGATGTCTCAGTGGGGGGGGGGGGGGGGGGGGGGGGGGGGGGTCATCACTGTCAATCAAATGCAATTTATGACTTCTTAATTACCATTTTAGAGCCAGACATTACAATATTTTAGATTTAACACTTCAGTCTTCTGACAATCACAATAATTCACTTTGTGAATTATTAATCTAGTAATTTCCAAATGAGCTTTGTGGCGTAATGGTCACGCAGTCTGTTAGTTTGAGAGCGTCATAACATTAGTTGACCTGTTCTGCCTTTACATGTCTAATTAGATGGTGATTCATTGTCTCATTGGGGTTCATTTGGAGGTGTATCTGTCAGTGTGGCACTCGCATGAGCAGATCCCATCTAAATATGACACAAATGCGCCACCAGTAATCAGAGCGCTGTAACGCGTTACCAGCAGAGGCAGCGGCGGTGCGCTCTGCGCTCCGGAGTCTCCATAAAAGTTAGTGCGCGCAGAGCTGAGCTGTCAGACTGTGAAGAGACGCGGCGGAGCGAAGACTGGAGGCTGGAGTGATTGATCCGGATCGATCCCACTTTGAGAAATTCATATATTTATTTAAAGTGTGCGGCCCGATCCTTTGGGTGGCTGTCACCGAGCAGAGGCGCGCCAACAGGACGCAATTAAAGCGTATCGCCCTCCTGAGTTTGAACAGGCGGCTGGCTGTTTCTGGACTCCATCGGAATAAAAAAGACTCGGGAGGTCTGGCCGCAGGAGAGTCTCGGCGGAGGAGCCCACGCCTCCACGTCAGGAGAAGAATAATCGTGTCTGATTCTAATAAGGCTGTTTGATTTCATCCCTTGGGGGGGAAATAAAAAAAGAAAGCCACGACTCCCGTTTCTTCCGCCAGCCCAGGACGCAAATGTGTCCACATCACAGACACGCCACTGGATTGTAGCAGCAGCCCCGCCGATGGTCTGACAGGGCGTTAAGGTGCGGGAAGGGAGTGGGACAATTACAGGTAAGAGCCATTCAAGCGACCCCGACGGTCATGTTCTGCCCTCTTTCTGTTAGGAGTTTCCCCGCCGGTGAGAGCGCACAGTCAGGCACAGGGACCCACTCAGCCTCTGCGAGTGTTTGTAGATCATCAGCCGCATCAACATCCAGTCAGGGCTGAGACACTTACAGCAAAATGAGCATGAGGCCTGGTTCGACTGTCACTCCCCTTTCTTTTGGGGAAGGCATGAATGAAACGTGTTCATTTATCTGTGACTGGTTCCTAGAATATTATATTATATGAAGCAGGTGAAGACATTTCCCTTCCTCCCTCTGACAGACATCCCACAGTCTGCTTTCTTGCAGTCATTTCTGTACATGCTTTACGGTGCAGTGATGCCGCATACTTGTTTCAGGTATATTTATTTCAAGAAAACTGGTGTTTAGAGAAGTCTTTTCATTTTATTTGACTTTTTTATTATTATTATTATTATTATTGCAGGGTCTGTAAAATTGCAGAATCTTTCACGAGGCGCTCTTTGAAAGTTAACCTCATAAAACCAAACTCCTGTGTAAAAACTAAAGAATTTGAGTTGTTTTTGGCTTTGCAGTGATCCAGTTGTTCATCCCAGTTTTCTTGGAGCTTTACCATCAATTCATTTCACTTTATGACACTAAAGCAGTGCTGACTTCCACAGAGCCAAGTCAGTTTTATTTATATATATATCCTAATGTCACAAATCACAATTTGCCTCAGGGGGCTTTACAATCTGTACAGCATACAACACCCTCTGTCTTTAGACCCTCGATTTGAATGATAATAGGGAAAAAATGGAAGAAACGTCAGGAAGAGCAGCAGAGGAGGGATCCCTCTCCCAGGACAGACAGTACATATACAGCCAGGTTGGGTTGACAGACATCAGACTGTTTTACAAAGTCCACAAGTCTGGAGCAATCTTTACTGCAGCTGTGTGGTCTTATAAAAGTATTTTGTTTGAATCTACATACTGTAAGATCTCGGTTTTGGCTGTTGTCCTCTATAAGTGTCCAGAACCAATACTGTATGTAGAGCTACATCTTATGGTTCGGTGTTGTTGGTAGGCGTGGCGTGACCAGCACACACCCTGTAGGCTAAGTCTAACGACCAAACTGCTGTCAGGAATTCAACTAATTTTAATAGCGACGCATCGATTTGACCTCCTGCACCGAGACTAATGCCAGCTCACCTCAAGCAAATCGTGCCGAGTCCTGTGATGATGAAACGCAGTGACACAGTGGCAGGAGGCACAGGCGAGCTTCCTCCTCCACCTGCTGCCTCAGAACCGATGCTTTTAATTTACTCCATGCAACAGGAACAAAAAAGGAATTGGACATGCTGACGCTTTACGAGGCTGGTGTGCAATTCGGGGATGATACAGAGGACGGAGGACAACGGGAAGAGACAGTAAACTGCAAATGTGCAGCATGTGTAGCATCATTTGGAAATGTCTAAAGTAACTAAGTACATTTACTTAAGTACTTGTCCTTTACTTGACTATTTCCATGTAATGGAAATATTGTACTTTTTATTGCACTACATCTATTTGACAGCTATAGGTGCTGGCTAATTTTCAGATTCAGATTTGACATGAAAGACAAACGAATGATGAGCTTTTAAAATACACGGCAGTGGCTTGTTTTTGGGCTTGTGACCTCTTATAAAAAGCAGTGCCTGGTTGGGTCATGTTTCAGCAGTTCCACTAAAGAGACATTTCCTCTCTAAACTTCTCAGATGGTTTCAATTGTATAGCAGAACTTTGTTTCCTATTTCTTTGTTACCCCCCATTTAATCCTCTTGGGGCCCGACCCCTAGGTTGGGAACCACTATATAGAATATAACTACTCAATGTAAAATGTGATATCAGAATAAAAGGCAGAATTTGTACTTTTACTTTTGATACTTTAAGTACATTTTGCTGCTAATACTTCGGCACTTTTACTATTCTACATGAATAAGTTGGTACTTTCGCTTGAATAAAGGATGCGGATTCTTCTTTCACCTCTGCTTTCTCTCAGCACAGAACAGAGGGATGCAGCAAATCACACAATGACGTCATCTGGCAACTTCTAGCTAGTTTGTAGCAGCCAATTCAAGCTCCTTCCCCTGGCAGTCCCCAATTAGCTGGAAGCGTTAGCAGCAGCTCCTCCACCGTGAATGATCGGGTTTTTAAGCTCTGGGCCGCCTGGCTCAGGTCAGACCGGTTTCCTCTCCAGCTGGGCGACCCGGTGCAGACTGTCTGGCCAGCTCCGGCGGATCAGCCAATGTCACCTTTTTTTTTTCACGTGACCTCGTCCTCGCGCTGCCTCCCCATTGATCCAGAGCGATGACACGGAGGCTTCATGGTCCGCTGCTCCTCGCCAACCAGGCCGGCTTAGCGCTGCCTCTGAACAGCTGTGACACGCAATACACCAGCAGCGGGGGGTCTTTGAATTAGCCCAGGTCTTATTTATGAAACTTCTTTTTTTTAAATATTCTCATAGACATAGCAGATTTTGTACCTACATTGTCAGCTACACAAAAACCCTAACAATCCCAACAGTCAAAGGAACAGCAACGTTTCCATACGCTCTATCCCATCAATCTGATACAGAGGGACTGGGCACAGGTGTAAATAATAAAAATGAATGATGGCTGAATTCCATTTCGCTGCTTCAGTTTCAGAGTATTGTGGTATTGTGTTATCAATAACACCTGTGCTTTTCCTACTATGACAAGTCAATATGTCAGCTGTGATAAAGGTCCATCAGTGAGCTTGAGAGGTGCTGCCAGGTGGATTTTGTTACCTCTGGACAAAACCAGGCTAGCTGTTTCCCGCTGCTTCCAGTCTTTACGCTCAGCCAAGCTCACGTCTTTTCCCAAATATCAGAGCGGTATCGACCCTCTCATGTAACTCTTGACAAGGAAGTTTCCCAAAACAAAAAAAGGTCTTTATATAAGTGAAGAATGCCAGTGGGGTCACTTGTTTTCTGTCCAGATTAGCGCAACTCATTATCTTAACACTGGTGCAGCAATCTGCCTTCAACAGCACATCATCGCTTGTCTGGGAATCACTGGCAGGTTCTCCTCTTTGTTCGAACAAAAATAGTGTTGAAGATGAGACATTTTTTTTGCAGTAATGTATGAAAAGCTTGTGACCGTGTCAGATGAGACCAGTAAACTGCCCGGGGGTTCGTTGAGAAGAGGTCGGGTGCTCGGCCGTACCGCCTCGATAGGCGACTTTGCGCTCTCTCCTCCTGAAACTATTGAGATATGTGTAAAATATCGGCTGATTGGCGCCCACTGTGCGGGTGTTTGATGCAAGTCGGAAGCGAGGGCTCCCTCCCCCCCCCCCTCACTCTCTTTCACATTCTATTTGATCTGCGGCTCGCTCTGCTCTCCATCGTTTCATTCCAAGCAAAACAAATTCACCAGCCGCTGAATAAACAGGAGCTGTGTGGAAATGATAAAACAATAGCAAAGGGTTCCTCTACATATTTCACATTGACCTCTGTCTTCTTCTCCTGACTCTCCCTCTTCTTCTTCTCCTTAGATTTTTTTTTGTCTTACTTGCCTGCTGACAGTTTTTGGCAGGGCTTTATTTTGACTGGTCATTTCACTATTTTCCATATTGGCTGCTGTGGACTTCAGCCAGATGTGTGATAAATGTGACCCTAATTACCATCAGTGATTTGTACTTTCTCTTGCTTTAACACCCCCCAACCACACTGCTGTAAACTCTGAATACCCACACTGTGACCTGGGGGTTGTTTTGTAACACCTTAGTGTATATCTTTGCAGTATATTAACATTTGATAAATGGTTTAAAACATAATGTAGTTGGAAGCAGTTGTTCGCATTTATTAAAGTGTTTATAGTTGTATAAATATTCCTTTAATCCCTTAAATGCCCATTGCACGTGATTTGATGGTCTGTATTTCTTGTCGTTTACTGCCGTCCCAGAAACCTCCTCTGCTGGGACAGCCCTGGTCTTTGTAGTTGGTGCTCGCGCTGTACTCCCCCTCACCCAACAGTCCTACTCCAGTTAACTGTGATCCTGTTTCATGCAGAGGGACAAGGAAAGGAAGAGGCGAAAGAGGAGCGACAGAAACTGAAAAAGACGTTGAGAGGAAACGGTCTGTGTCCAGGTTTTTACCCCCCGTGTGGCCGTTTTATTTCGTCAGCAGCGTCTTAGCATTGCGCTGTGTGTGGCCCAGTGGCTTATAAACATGTGCCCGTCACGCAGGATAACTCCAGCCTCCGAAAAGCCTCCAAACAAACACCAACGCAACATTTTGGACTGCAGAAACATCTTTCCCACCCACCACCCCCTTCCCATCTCTCCTCTCCCACCCATCCCCTTCCCCTTGCGTTTCATTTCGATGGCTGATGCTTTGTGCAGAGCTGTGGGCCTACAGTACTTTCATGATGTGAGCCAAACCCATCTGGGACTCAATATCCTGTTTACCAGCTCTCAGCACTCTAGAAACCACAACAATACTGAGCTGAGGCAGAAGTTCAGAACTCATTACAGTTTGTTCAGGTCACGGCCAAGGTCGAAGTCTTCTCCTTCTCCGTGACTCCGTCATGTCGCCTTCAGAAAGCCGACTCCGTTACTGCTGCTTTTTTTCTTCTCCTTTTTTTACGATCTATGTATGTTTTTGTGTCTGCCCACAACCACGTCTGAAATAGTTATGGTGGTCCGCTAGACAACTGACCAAGCTCAAGAAAAGGTGAGCTATGTGAGGCTTGTAGATTTGAAACATTATCGGAAAAACATCTGATGTGTTGGATTTCTCTCAAAAATGCAGTTTACTGTGACCCAGTTAACCTTCATTTTGTCTTTCCCTGAATGCCTCTCTTATTTTGCTCTGGCCTTCATTCTTATCGCGCAGCTTATTGAGGATATTGTCAGCTACTGTATTTCTTAGTCATAAGGGTGATGATCTGTCTGCCACATTAAAATCAAATTAGACCGGAGGTAAGCCAACAGAATGAAGTAGAAAAGACTAGGAAATTGTCTATTGTGGTTACTGTGACACAGAAAAGCTAGCTTGCCTGCAGGCTCATGTAGCGACGACAGTGATGCCAACATTAAGATGGTCATGCTAGCTTGTTTGATAGCCGTACGTTAGCTAATGTGCTCAATACATGATATTGATAGTGGCTTGTTGCGTTTAATCACCGCGGGGGTCTATTCAGAAAGGAATGAGCTAAATCAGTCGTTGGTGACACAGACACTAGGCTACTTGTTCCAGAGTGAGACAAATTCTTTGCTGGTTTTGGTCTCATCATAGGATTTTGTTTGACAATAATCCATCAACAAGAAGACACTGGCTGTGTCCTAAAGGACTACCTCACTCATTATATATTCCTTGCATAGTAAATATTCAACAATTGACTCCATAGTGAGTAGTAAATTGAGATTTTGGACACGTATAAATCATAATTATTTAGCAGCATCAATGAGGTGTAGCGTGCACATGCACCAAAGGCAAAGCGAGTCATTGCATTGTGGGAACTTAAATGCTATGGATGCTACATTTTTCATTCATCTTTGTGGCGCTGAATGAGTCTGAGGTTATGGCAGAGATCATTTTACTGTAGGGAAGAGTGGTGGAAAACTTTTGTGCACCTCTGAACTCACAGTGTTATGTTACTCTACTCTTGGCTCCTCCTGGGATTTTAGTAAAAAAAAAAAAAAAAAAAAGCAGAAAACAGGCCATGTTAGAAAATTATTATTCTGATTGTGTACATGTAGTCTGTAGTAACTGTTGGCTCTTACGCATTTGGTGTGAGAATTTGGACAAAGTAGCAAAGAGGGAGGGAAGGGGGACTGCATGTATTCTAGCCCATGATAGTGTGTTGAGATCGTATGGCACCTGTCTGCCTGTTAGAAATCAGAGGGGAGAAACAGGCTTTGAAGTACCGATATAAACTGCTTCACAGGGAATTTGTTTTGTTCATTAGACATGGATATACAATAGGAATATATTCTATTCTATTTGAGCAATCCACATATATGAACAGCTTTTTGAACACAGAAAAGTATCCTCTCAATGAATCTCTCCCATCTTTATTTATGATGACGGTTAAATATTCATTTTGCTGTATGTTGGTTATGTGGAAAACATACAGAGGTGCCTTGTGTGTTTCCCTCTGGCAGAGTCTCAGCCCCTCCACACACTCGCACTGAGGCTGTACGCCTCGTTTGGCTCACTCTGCACCCCCGGGCTATTTAACCCGGGGGCTGTAACCTAAAGACCTGATACTGGCAGCCTGTGGCTTTCAATCTGACCGCTCTCCCCTACTTATCTGGCAAATAAGCCGTTTTAATTGCTTACACACAGAGCCCTATCAGGCCATGTTGTGAGCATGGAGATAAGGGTTACACAGAGTCAGGCATTAGTAACAGGATGAGAGGACCGCAGAAAAACAGAGCTGCAGGATCCCAAGAGGAGGAAGAGTCAGGAAATAGCTGTGGCCATCCTATTAATTTCAAACTCACAGAGCCGTTTCTCCAGCTAACTGTAGGGCTCAGGAGACGGCAGTCGTTGCACCGAAAAACACAGCAAATTTGACTTATCTCCTTAAGAAGATGGTGCGCAGTGTACCGACATTATCAATGGGCAGACTGGGAGAAGCAAATGTGTAAAATCAAAAGGTTATTGTGCAAAATGACCTTGATAATTTCAGCTTTGTTCGTGTATTTGTGCAGATAATAAAGAAATAAAAATGTGGAGCATTTGCTGTTAATTCAGAACCTTAATTCATCCAACCAGGGATTTGTCTGACAACTTACCGACGCTGAGTACACACAATACAGCAAGGACACAAAACATCATTAATGGCAACGCTTCACATTTTCAACTTCAATTCAATTAGACCGTATAGGTCATTTAGAAAAGAATGTGCATGGATTGCTTCTTTTTTTTTTACATTTCAAAGCTTTATTTTGGTATTTTACTGTTTCTTAGCCGACATCCATTCATTTCACAGCCTCCAGTGACCTTCCTTTCCGAAGAGATTTGGATAGTTGAAGTTTCACCGTGTATTGTTTTGACCCGTGTGGCCCGCATGAAGAGCTAGTCAACACAGCGGCTGGGTAAATGTCAGCCACGCTAGGCTTCTAATGAGACCAGAGACTAAGGAGAGGGCTGACACCATCATAGTGGTGTGCTGAGAGGCTCATTTACATTCTACCAGGCGACAGCTGGAGAAATGAGGGGAGAGAGATGGAAGCAGAGAGGAAGGGAGAGAGAGCTGGAGAGAACGAAGAGGCAGCAGGGGGAGAAAAAAAACGTGCGTTTTTTGGTTTGCAAACATTTGTCAGAAGAGGAAATGATTTCATTGGCTGAGTTAAACCTCAGAGGGTGGAGCCTAGATTGTCTGGTTAAAGCTGCACAAATCTATGTTTTTATGTTAATGGAAAAAATGACAATGACATTCCCCCCAGCAATAGCGTTTTAGCATCTTTCAGCTTATTGTTTTGGTTTTACACTCACAACTTTATTGTTTTAGGTCAGTCTCACCACTCTCATCATAGACAGAGTTAGCAACTGGCTGATAAACATGGTGGTGCATTTAGCAGCTAAAGAGTTGGTAGAGGACAAAAACAGAGCTAAAGAGACGGTGAAGATTGGACATGAATTTGCAAGGTGGACAGAAACACAACTGCAAAATGGATGCTGTGCCTGCTTAATGTTTAAATAGGCAGCCATATCAACTTAAAGAGGTGATAATATGTCGATACTAAAAGGGTAACAACTTGTTACACTGCCCCCAAATGGTAAAAAAAAGTCAGTTAATGCAGGTTAAAGTAACTTTAGACTGAACTAGGGGTGTCTAGGTGTTACAAAAGAATTGTGCCAGAGCTAAAACCACGAATACGATACCTTCTAAATTACTTTTTATTATTATCAAAAAGCTTAATTGCTATCATGCAGAGAAGAGCAATGTTTCATATGAAGTGAATGCATCATTGATAATGCTACTCTGAAATACATTTTCATAACCGCAGGAAGACGATATCGTTTGACATTTTGGGAAATATGAAGCTACAACCAGCGGCCAGTTAGCTTAGATAAGCATAAAGACTGGAAACAAGGGGGGAACAGTTAACCTGGCTCTGCCCAAAGGTAACAAAATCCACCTACC
Source organism: Enoplosus armatus (assembly GCF_043641665.1). NCBI lineage: Eukaryota > Metazoa > Chordata > Actinopteri > Centrarchiformes > Enoplosidae > Enoplosus > Enoplosus armatus. Next base: position 13,514,539 of record NC_092201.1, on the reverse strand, counting down.
AGAACCTCTAAATCTCTAAAGTCTCCCTCCTCTTTAATAAAATAAAAATGTGTACAACAGAAAAGGGAGACAGATCAATTTTTGTATAAATCCAAATGATGGCAATAGCAATACTCCAAAAAAGTATTGATAATTTAGGTATTGATCCACCCAACCCTAGACTAAACCTCAAGAAAAGGCATGACATCAGTGAGCAGAAAGCTAATATTATAAAGCCTTGAGCTCCGCTGCTTAATACAGTAGACCTTTCAAGTTCAGGCCAGACAAATTAGCCCACAGCTATCAAGCTAATCTAGTTCACTAGCTTGGTGACTTTTCAACAACGAATGCCATGATCATGAATGAATAATGAAAATAAATCACTGTATATATATCTATATATATATATCTATATAGATATATACACACACACACACACACACACACACACACACACGCGTTTGTCTTTTGCTTTCAAGCTTCTAGTTCATGATCTAAACCTGTTAGTTTTGCATTTCTGCTTGAAAAATTAATGTAAAATTAAAACTCGCCTGCACTATGCCAAATCTGCTCTACTCTCGGCCTATTGTGTTTAATCAAATGTCACGCACAATGTCTTGTGTATGTAAGTGTGATCCTGTGCTCTTACATCAGCTGCCATTCTTGTAGTCTGACAGAAAAAATAAACAAACAGAATATCTGACAGAGAATAAGGAGCAGTGGAGGCGGTGATGAATAAACTCTACATCACGTCCTTGCATCTGTAGCTCCCTATCCACTCTGGCTCAACGTCAGGCTACTATACACTTGTGGGAGAGAGAAAAAAGGAGAAATGCAGTCCCATTGGCTCGCGAGTACAGTAACATGCCAGACATGAGTAACAGCAAGCCTCCAGACTGCAGAGCCCACTGAGCTCCAGTCTCAAGGCTCCGGGATCTGTTGATTTGTTGATGTACGTGCCAGATGTTCCAGGTGCCACTTGAGATGGTTGCCAATCTGTTATATATATATATATATATATATATATTATACAACAGATTCTTGTTCAAGTTATTCAATTTGCATTGTGTTTTGGCCTGTGGATAGTATCACAGAATGAAAAAGAGGATTATTATTTTTTTGTTTGTTGTTGAACTGAACAAACCAGCTTGAACCAGACACAGACTGAACTGTAGACCGTCAGAACCAGCACCAGGTCAAGGTCTTGTGCAAGGTAATCGCTTATGATAATGAGCGATAATGTTCAAACCACGGATCAAAGCGAGGTTTAAAGCTGCACCAATCAATATTTTTATATTAACAATGGGTTAAATGACTACGTGTAATGTAAAAGGTGTCATTTTTAGTTCCCCTTAGCTGTATCTTTGCTAATCTTTGAACTGAACAAGGGCAGGATGTGACACAGCGTCTGGGAAATGTGGTTTCATTTGGACACCCAGTTGCACTAACAATACCAATAGTGTGAGATAGAGGTGACCTATGTTCATGTTGAATTACAGGCTTTCATAACGGCTTTTTACAAATAACATTTCTTATATCTCAGTGTCCAACAGCAGAAGCCTGGCTTCTTAACCTTTTTTATAACAGGATTGTCCGACGTCATTCCAGTCCACTTTCAGGATTGTTTGTTTGGTACAGCAGATGTCATCTCTAGACAGGCTGTGGTGTAATCCAAGTCCAAAAATAAGTGATGTACTGCACTGATGGAGGGTGTCACATTTGTCTGTGATAGATGAAAAGCAGTGCCACACAAGTCAGTCAGTGCTGGATCTGACCGTTAGAGAAGGATGACCCAGTAAGCTTCACAGCTGTCTTCCTCTTAGCTGCCTGCACACTTTGGTGGAGGATTGGTTTGCTCCTGATAGCTCGAACGCGGCGGTGCACTTAATGTTTCCTTTTCCGTCAACCTTTTCTCAAATTGTCAAATTTAATGAGTTTAAAGCAGCAGAGGAACCAATTACATCGTCAAGCTCAAGGTGCTGACAGCTAATTACAAAACCCAGAGTGAGGAAACACTAGCAATGAGCAGTCTATCTTCCCCAGACAGCACACCTGACTGTTGAGAGGCATCACATTAAGGTAGTACTGTATGTGAAAATACACCTCTTATCAGTCGAAATTGTAATAGAAGAGACTGTCCCATCCTGAGCAGGTGAGCCGCTACAGATTCTCCACATTAGCCTACTAAGTGGAGATTTACATGTTGGTTTGCCCCACACAAGCTACTTCTTTTGTACAGATGAGTAATTATTTACACCCAGTAACCGCTAGATGTAACTGCTGCTTAGCTCACTGGTAAAACTAACGTTAGCTAGCTAAATAAAACACATTTAAACTGTCAAATGAAAGGGGTAATATGGAATATGGTTGACCAGTCAAAATGTTGCAAATTATATGGACAGGGAAGATTTTTCATTGAATTTCACAATAACATAAAATAGCTCAAATTACAAAACCCTTCCAAATCATGTCATTTAAGTTAGCACAATTGGAGCTTTCCCACTCATTCTAAACTGCATGACTACATATGTCCGCATGTATGGATATAACACAAAGTCACGCGTACATTTACGGTGTCTCTAGAGAGAGCTTTCTAAAGTGTGAATAAATAACCCTGATGATTACTGAGTTGCATTATGGGATCTGTAGGATTCTGCCTTTTTTGGAGCTTGACCTATACTAGAAATTGAATTGGTATCTTGGCATCTGCTGCATTGATTTTGATCATTCATTTGAATCTGCCCTGTGTTGAGTCCCCCACCTTTATGGAAGTGGAATACTAAAGATGTATTATGTGCTTATGAGTGAGTGGTTTTACTATTTCTGTCATTTCTGTTCTTGTTTAAGTGAGCTCAGTAAGACAATTCCAGTCAATAATGTTGATATGACAATAAAGTATTGAATCTAAAGGAGTGCCTCTTTAACTTGATTCAAGATAACTGTCGAAAGGAGCTGTATTACACTAAAATTGTGGTAATATTTCATTTACGGGCAGATTGGGTTTAGATCATGAAAAGGATATGAGGACAGAAGAGAAGACTAAAAGTTTAATAAAATGTAAATGTTCTCTTAACATCCACTTCATGAAAGCACTCAGGCTATCAACACACTCCAGCTATTTACAGTTGCTTCCTGAGGTGTTGTTTTCTTCACCAGCCTTTATTCAAAGGTGTAAGATCTGATACACACTGAGGATACAACTGCTCTGTATTTGTAATGAGACTGAGGAATGTGTGTGAGTGTGCACACGAACGTATCAGAGCCCTGTTATTAAGAGCACACTTCTATCCAAAGCTAACGACGATTCATCACAGCTATTAAGAGCAGTTTGGCAAACTATGTCTATTGATTTTTGATTTTGCTTGATCCTGGGGTGAATTTAAAGAGATTTGCGTCGGTGACATACGCGCAATTTGAAAAATACAACATCTGTTCTGACAGAATTATTTCTGGCATGTAAATGAAACTCATATCAAAACATGCTCTCTTGAAGCAGTCAGAGGATCTAATTTCAGATTTTTTAATTTATTTTTATTTTTAACACCCTAGAATGGCAATAATAAGGAGGGGCGAATCTGTGCAACATTTTCCAGCACGTCTTCCTTCCCCTGTATTGAACATGCCATTTTTGGTGGGTGCCACAGTCTTTATTAAGCTGAAGGTTCTCCCTTTGTTCTACTATAATGTATACACTAATTCTTCACTGTCATGCCATGTGTAACTTCTGGCTTACTGTTTGGATGAACTTGAGTAATGAGTGTTTGAACACGTGCTCCTCTGCTCTATTTGTTTGACAGTGAAATTCTCTAGCTGTGCTTTATGGGAATTATTAGGATGGTCAGCAAGCATCTGTGACCAATCAGATTGTATTGTTATTCCTCAACCACAGAGTTGGACTGCCCACTTGGATGTTGTTAGTCTGTCCCCTCCAGTCTTTGGCTTCGGTCTGCTGAGCAGATAATCACAGACAAAGAGACAGTCGACTCGTAAATGTGTAGGACTGTTATCTGATCATTGACTTGGCATCTATTCGAAAGCTTAATGATGCCTCCCAGTCACAGTGTTGTGTACAGAAATGTAACCACTTATCAGAAATGTATGACTCAATAGCATGACAAGATTCTAGAAGTTGTCATAGAGACATTAAGTAATTATCCCTTTTGTTGACTACTATAGGAGCTGCAATTACATCAGTTACGTTTGTCTCCACCACCACCACAATATTCTCTCATGCCCTTGGGCTACTGGTGGCTTGACACAATAGTCCTTTTATACTATTGTACAACAGAATAGTCATTATTAGCATCATCTCTTGTTGCACCGTCCTCCACTGCTGAGCACTTGAAGCTGTAAGACCATTGAGCATGGAAGTTCATTCTTGACCCTGGGAACAGTATGTACACAGCAGCCCTGTGTGAAATAAAAAAATGCGCAGCTCCCATATTCATTTGAATGAAGCTCACAGGTAGAGAAAGGGAGTGTTGTCTGCAAAAAAGTTGGTGTGGCGTCATTCGGCAAGGCACAGCATTGGCTGATCAAATACGTTACGTACAAATACATTCCTGGTAGATTACCTTGCAACTGTCGTCCTGAAAGTTGTGATTGTCCGTGTGACAACTTTCCTGAGATATACCTTGATTTTCCTCACAAGCATCGAGACGGATGAGAAAGTCATTGCTCATTATTCCTCCATTCTTCATTAATGGAGTATAATGTAAACTCATGCAGTGTCTTGATGTCTGACAGGCCCTTAAACTGGACTCTCTGGTTTATATTTTCTCACTGGCAACACAACAACACCAACACAGACCCTTGCAGTAATTTGCTGAGGGCTAAATTCAGCCTGAATAGCCCCAGTGGGTGGCATTTTGGTTGGTCAGTTAATCAGAAGGGTAATCACAACATCCTGCTTTCTTAGTGGAATCTTTTTCTCTTTCCATCCTTATTGTTTGTCTTAAGTATCTACCAACGGCAAAAATGCCTCCAACATTACCTAATGAGCAAGCAAAAATGTATCTGGTAGGTATTGAGGGTAAAATTTTAAACAGAAACTGCAAATGAGTGGAAAGTGATGTTTCGGTGACAGACATTTCACATCTGGTAACAAACGTATTGTCGGCTCACTGAAGCTGATTAACAATCCTGTTCTACAAACATTTTGGGCAATAAAAGCAGAAAAAAATCAGACCTGCTTTAAAGCTGCCGTCAAACAGCTAATATACACTTGTTTCATGAAAGGATTGACTGGATCTTATCACAGGTGCGCATTTGCATGCGGTTGAACCCGTGTGTCAAACCTCATGCTTTCCAGGCTTACAGCACGCTGAGCGCAATCATTTACCCGTCCAAACAGCACGTCAACAGCTCACAGAGCGACAGGCCCTTTAAAGTCAGCATTTCAAGAGATTTCAGTCGCCGGTTTACCAAACGCGTAGAGGCTGTGGAGGTTTGTAAGGGGAACTTCTGAGTGATAGTAATGAGCACTAGGAGACAGCAGCGCTGCGGTTGTAGCCGGCAAGACGCCCAATTATCTGGTAGCACCTGTCGAAGTCGGTCGTGGCTGTACAGAGTGGCGCTTTCAGACGGCATGCATGCAGTCCCACCCCTCTGCTTTCTACTGTATGTCCTCTACTCTCGTCTAATGAGAGGGGGGATGCTATGGCACAGGCACACTGAATTGTAAATTTTAAAATCAGTTTTAGATGACCATCAGATTGGTCCTGACAGGTTCTGCTCACTAAAGAGTTTCAATCAGTGTGCAGCGTTTAAAGCGGAAAGATTCCACTCAGCAGGTTTATCTCACTTGAATTAGAAGAGCTGTTGTCGTCAGCTGCTGAGTGCTGCTGCATTCACATGCGCCGCATCAAAAGGAGACAACAAACTATAAGCAAACACAGATGTCAACTTCATCAAGTATTTCATGAACTTTGTTTTTGCACATCATAGTTATGATGCAGAGCCATTACATGCACTCAAGTAACAGTCAGCTTTCTGCAGTCATCTGATTTCTTTAACATCATGCAAGCCCATTTCTTGGCCACGTATACATATAACCAGGTCGCAACGCATGGGCCTGGGAAAATATCAATGTGACAGCTGAGAGGCAAGATGAGAGGAAGAACTGACACAAAGTAACCTCCAGAAGTCAAGTTGAAAGTTTGACTATGTACATTCAGGCATTGGTGCTTTCAGGAAAAGCTGTGCGCGCTCACTTCAGAGCCTGTCGGGATCTAACACATTGACACACACAATCAGGAGGTCAGGGTGGATGGATGGACACAAGTACAAAGTGCTTGATTTTCAATGGAGTTTGCATCTGGTCTCAAATCATGCAGGTGAACTCTCCTTGACCAGGTAGTTTTAGTTTCCAGGACGTAACCATGAGTGGTTTTGAAATGACCCACTGTGTTTGTTGTTTAGATACAAACCTGTTGGGCAAAGTATGAATCTGGAATAAAACACGGCTAAAGACAGTTGTCAAATTTGTAACTTTGTAATTTGAATTTAGTTTCTCTGATGTGTCAGACTAACACTGCTGGTTCTCACACACACACACACACACACACACACACACACACACACGCACACTCAGCCCTCTGGTCTTTTTGTTGATAGATGATGTAATAACTTAGCGAAATGTAATAAATTGTGTCTTTACATGGCTTAAAAATGCAATAGAGTTTGGTGAGGCAATCAATTCTCAGATAACATAACATCATAGTATTACATTATCTGCTATCATATCTCCATGTGAGGCATAACGTAATGTTAAATGATGAGCCAATAATAATATTCAGGGCCACTAATGTGATGAAATTCTTGCTTTTCTTACAACTTGTCACATTTATACAGTATTATTACAGCACTTAGAATTAGAAACTCGCTACAACATTGACTTAATTAGCACTATTAATCAATAATCAATTTTTTTGCCAAAGCACAGTAAAAATCTCACTTTTCTCTCCTTTAAATTGCTGAAATAAATCATGTAAATCTTTATGATGCAAAACCGTCTGCGATAACGAATTCATTTCACTCATAATTAATCTTGAAACAAAAATTCTGTTAATAGGGTGATAATTTCACAAGTTTCCACGTTTTAAAGTGTTTTTAAGCCAGCGTTGCTTCAGGAAAACTTTTCTGGAAGGAAAGCAGACGAGCACACAGTGTGAAAACTTCATCATGATGATTATTTGAGTCAGTCCACAGATTAACTGATGCGTGGACATTTGCAGACTCCTGCTGTCCCGCACACCAAGCCCTCCGCATCCCTGACATTTTCAACATGATACGCATTCAAATAGCATACATTTTCCTAATCTGGGACGTGAATGGTACCCTGGATTCTCTACAACAGCAATGAGGAATTTCATATTTCAGCATTCATTGTCATATATTACATTTTCTCCGACAAAAGAGGGACCGGGGGCCACCGTGTTCTTAATCACTTAAATCCACATGCAATCTGGCTCAGCCATCTTAGCCAGGGCTGCGGATCCATTAGTCCCTTCTCATTTCAGGGGGGGGAGAGCTGCCAGCCCATTAGTTCTGCTATGCTCGGCTAGATTTCCATATCCTTCCATTTCAGCATTTTCTACAAGAAAATGGGAAAAGTTGCGGATTAATTCCAACTAATCCTCCATTTTTCTATTGCCTTTAATTACTTGTTCCGGCCCCTGACACTCTCAATGGTCATCAGCAATAAGTTGACTTAGCATGGGTCACATCTTATTGTTAAAGAAAGCGGTCTTGTGTCTGTGTTTAAGGGTATATCTTGAGGCTTTAGTCTACGTGTGTATGTGTGTGTGTGTGTGTGTGTGTGTGTGTGTGTGTGTGTGTGTGTTAATGCCAGACTTTGATTTCATCTTGGAGCGATTTTCAACTGGATGTTTTTGTCTCACCACTGAGCCATGTTAACACCACTAGAGTCGCCTCTTGTCCCTTTGATGGATTTCCACTCCTGCAGAAAACCTATTTTCTCATTCCATGGACCTTTAGTTCAATTTAACTCTCATGGCTCATTACTGTATAAACAGACTAAATTCAGACTGTGATTAGACTGAACAGTCAGCTGATCTCGTTTCCCCGCACAGCTCCGGTTTTCGTACCTTCGGTACTCAATCCTTCTTGCTTGTTCTCTATCTGCAGTGAGAAGATTGAACATGACTGAGGAAATATGGCGTCTGAGAGCCACTGTGACCCCCCCCCCCATCCTCCTCCTCCTCCTCCTCTCTTCCCACTTCCACCCCCCGGCAGTCACACGGCATACAAGTCAATGTGACCGCTGAGGCAGAGCAGCCTTTTCATATCGCTAACGTTCAAAGCAGGCCCAAACGACCCGATGAAAGCAATCTAATACCACAAATTAGCCTGTCACTTAGCCTGGATTATAAGCCTCTCGAGGGCCACAGCCAAAATAACTTGAGCCTCGTTGTTCTGTGATGTTAAACAGCAGAGAGGAGTGTAACACAAAAAATAACAAAAAAAACCACAGGTGCTATTTAATTTTAAAGCCTGTGTGCTCTGCTCAATCGCTTTGTGTAATTAAATAGATTTTCTTTTTACCCCCTCCCCTTCCTCAGCGTTTTGCCCTGGCCATTCCGTCCCAGCAGCCCTCGCCGGCCTTCCGATAGAGGAGCAGCCCTAATCGGAGCCGGCAATGGGCCGCTGCCGGCGCTGTGCTTCCGCTCTCACACACGTGTGAGAGGTCGATGTGAAAGAACAGGAGTAACAGGGCGCGAGTTTGATTTATGGCTCGTGTCGGCGGAGCTTGCCGTTCACGGCGCATTCATGACCGCCGTTGGTGTTGTGCTACAAAGACGGTCGGAATGTAAATACAGCCTGTGCAGGAGTGTGTGGATCAGTTATGATAAGCTGGCAGGGCTGTTCTCTCTCTCCAGTTTCTTTTTCTTCTGTTCGGCTCTCTTTTCCTTACACACACACACACACACACACACACACACACACACAGCATTACCCATTAAACACTGTCCAGCATTTGTTATTTCTTTTTAGTAGTAGTTCTACTTTTCCCTCAGCCGGCCTCATCTATCTTATTTAGTGATTTCCTACATTTCCCAGAATGCTTTCCAGGGAGGTGGTGTGAAGCTGTTGCAATCAGCAGCTGTTTTACACAGAAGGAGAGAAAGACAGTGATGGCGAACGATTTCCCAACTGACTCTGACTCAAGCCCGTCTTTGTTGCTGCACTGCGTGCTAGTCTTTTTTTTCTTCTTCTGTGGGTGTATAAATTGGCCTCTGTGGCTCTTCCACGATGGATTTCTCCCTGCATGAGTGTTAAACATCAGTCCAAATGGAACGGTGGCTGTAGAAAGATGGCTGTAGAAAGATGCCTTTGGTCTTTACAGCTGACGTTTTTAGATCACAGAAGCGTTTTTTGCTACAGCTCCTTTGTAGCTGCTGAAAATATCTGGACAGGATGTCTCATTGTCTACGTTTTGCTCAGTTACTGCTCTCTATCCCACATAGATGTCCACATGTATGTTGACAGCAGCCGCAGTGGGAAAGTTGATGATGACTCTGGGGTCTCATGCTGCTCATTTTCATTCCATGATTCAGTGGGTGAAGATAGAACTTGTGCCACCTTGTCATGAAGTCTCCACATGAAAAGTCCTGCACAAATACGTACTATGTCATGAATTTAGTCCCCATTTCCTTTGCTCTTCGACATAAAACCAGGGTGGGAGGCATCAAATGTGGCGTTCAGTGATGATAATTGGCTAACAGATATACCAGAGCTTGGGAGCTAATTAAAGACTATCATAATCGCCTGTCAACTCCTCTCCTGTCGTCGGAGCGGCACTGAAAAGTTTCATTAGACACCTAAAAATAGATTTCCCCCGTGCTCCGACACTTCGCTCCTCACCTTTTCTTCTCATCAAAGCGTGCAAGAGCCGACTATACTCATGTTTCCCCCACGCTTATTGGCTGCAACTAATCCGAGGTGGGAATTTTTGGGTTTCCGATCACACATACAGGAAGGAAATGCACAGAGGCTGAGTGCGCCGAGCCTGTCAAAGAAAGCATTTATAGTCACAAGTGAGAGTCGCAAAGAAAATAAAAGGGAGAAATAAAAAAGCAGCCTCTGTTATTGCTCTTAAACATGGCTGGCAAGCTTGAGAACTCACGATCACTCCTTTTCACATCATCTTGTCTTCTTCTGTGTTTTTCACAGCCGCGCGGCTCACGTCTGAATTTAGACACAAATTCTCCCCTTGTTCATATCTGCTCGCTTTATTAGCCTGTTTAGCTTTGCAAAGAGCGAGGCAGCCTTGACAGCTATTTCAGTGTGCACGAATATCACAATGTTTTGACTGACACTCGACTCTTCTGTGGCCCTGTTGTTAAGTGTTTCAACACCTTCCGTTTTCCTTCAGCTCCATGTTGAAGCTGAATATATATAGTAACTACATCCATAAAATCTCCTGCTCCTCTCTGTAACAACACTGCAAGGATTTAAAGCCAATTATATCAGTTTAGACTGTCGCCTAGAAACCCAAAGAAAACTTGCCAAAAGCTCCTCGAGGTGCTTTACCTTGTCAGGGACGAAAGGTAAGAAGGGGCAGAGAAAGCATCCAGAGAGCATTATGCTGTGACACGTTCAGGCACCAGGCTCAGGCACTGGCTGTTTGTTAAATAATGATGATAAATGGCGGGCTACCTCAGAGTGTAATGTATTCCCATTCTCCTATGTGATTTCTTAAATAGCTTTTCTTCCGTATTTTTATAAGAGAAGCCGGCCCCACTGTGAATTTGAAATGAATAGCAGTTGTGTTACAGTAGCAGTGATCGGCCCCTCCACGCTGCAGTCGACATTAGCTGTAATTTGATTGTGTTTAAATGACATAAAGGCTCGCCCCTGAACAAAACTAATCACATCAGGTTCTTATTTGTTCTAGTAAAAGGGACAAAACTCTCACAGACACATAATCAGCCAAGTCGAGGATATTATATGAGATTCAAACTCACATTAAAGGCTCTCAAAATGTATTTTCTCCATCAGCTTCTTAACAGGACAGATGGGGGTCCTACATGAACACACAATAATCACTTTGAGAAATGTTTGAGTTTTTGTCTGTGCACTTCTTTAATAGTTTTAAGTAGGTGGGGCTCATTTGGAAAAAAGGTGATGTCATGTATTTCAGTGAACCAATCAGAATTTAGCAGCATTTGGTTGTTGGGTTTTTTGCTTATGTTTCTACTACTGTCAATCAATTCTGCTCAAACCACACAGTCCTGAAGTATTTGTGTTAACTCTTAATAAATAAGTGAGTTCCTTTAACTTTAACTTTGCTGGTCACTAATTTAGTCACAAATACATACGTATATACATACATACATACATATACACACACATATATACATACATACACACACAAAAAAGGTGCTTTAAAAGGTGTGTGTAAACCAACAATGCTGTCAACTAGAAAAAAAACTACAATTAAGAGTGTTAAACAATAATCATCTACTTAAAAAGACGTGCAACATTATGACAACATTATGACATCTTCAAAAAACATGTAAATAAATAAATACATGTTCTATGCTCTAAACACCTCAAAAGGTAGAACTGAATTAAATAATTAAATTAAACATAATTGTTTGCCTTTAGATGCATACCTCATGCTGGGACCCCATTACACTTCATTTTATTCAGTTAAGCCCTCAAGACCCTTCTAACTATTTTAAAAACTCTCTGGTGTCCGAACTGTTTTTGAATATTTTTCTCCAAAAGGTTTGGTGGGTCTCCAGAGACCTGAGGTATACAAGTATAGTTTTTTCTGTCTTTTTTTTTTCCCGTGAGCAGATAGTAAGTAATGGCAGGTGACGTTGTGTTTTCCTGTTACTGATACCATCAATGAAAGTTGAAGGTTAAAGACGTCATAGTCATATGATGTAACATGAGGGTCACTGCGGAGCACCAATTTCTGTGATACTGGAGGGGTTTTGCGGCAGTTACTTTGATGATGACGATTATATTTTGGACCAAGTGATCAGTCAGATCATGTAGAAGCAGAGTGCGACAATACTAGCTGAGAGATCATGAGCTCGACAGTGAACCACTGTGGTTCATGCTTACTAATCTGTATTGACTAAATGCCACACAATTTGTATGTAAACATAAAATGTAATAGGCTACATGGAAAGATATAGTATATATAGGATATAGTAAGCTTTGAAAATATTCTTTGGCATTTATAAAAAAAAAAGGTATATCTGCTTACAACTACATTATAATACATTGTAAGCCATTTATTGTTTATATAGTGCTTATAAATGCTAAATGGGAAGATTAAAGTATAATGTAGATCAAAACTAATATAAAGCAACTAAAGCAAAGCAGTGTTGTTTGTGTTTTGTCAAATGTTAACCACCTCTGTCTGCGGTCAACCCATCTAATAAACACAACATTCTTTTAAAATCATTTCTAAAAAGCCAACTTCCACCACATTTAACGTGGAAACCACAGACCTCCGATCAGCTCTCTGATACAGAATGCAGTTTCTCTACTGTCATCAAACTGGGACTAAAGAAAAAAAAATGACATTTAATATTCTGATACATGTAAAAATCAAACAGCTCTGGCTTATCACGTAACTGACAGCAGAGCCGAGGGACAGCAAAAAGGCTCACACTCAGGTTGCCATGTCCCGTTATCCCCCCTTTTTATCCTGAGGAACAACTCCAGAAACCACAAATGTAGTAATAATCATTTTCTTTCAGGTGTTAGGGAGACGGAAGAAAGACAATAAGCACTGCAGCCAAGTGAATTTAATCAAATCAAACATCCCAGCGCATTAGAAACTGCAATAGTATGAAATTGTGGCCCACAAAACTGAAATTAAATCAGACCGAGAGTTTCCTGCTGACTCCCACACACCTGACTGGCTGTCGGGGATAAATATAATTTTTCATACATCATTTATTTATTATCCTCCATGTTGTTCTGCAGTCATTGAGCTGACACACTCATCCACAGCGATGCACGGTGACAGAGGGTTTCAGCGGCTCGCACAAGGACACCGGGCTGTCACGGGGATCAAACCCGTGTCCTTCCAGTTACAGGACGGACTCTGTGGCCGCGAGGACACATTGACACCACAACGCGACACTGATATATTTTTTAAAAGAGCTGACAGAAATGCCACTTGGTGATTTAACCTACTTTGGACCTTGACGCAGTTTTGACAGCGTGACTTCATTTCCTGCATGCCCCTCATAGAAGTGTTTGGGTTTATGAAATTGGACACTTTTGTGAATGCTTTGCTCAGAGGAATACTCGTTTCTGACTTTTATTTTAGTATTGAAACTAACTGATTTTTTGTCTCGGTACCCCTTTTACAGGCAATTTGTCTCTATTTTGTTGTGGAAGATGACAAGGTTATGGTATATCCCCTTCCAAGTTTAAGGTGGAAATGAAGCCTCTGAAACACATTTAGACCATCGTGTCACATTAATACTCTCCACTGAATCTGGGACGACTGACATTCATGCATTTTTAGTTGTATGTTTTTTTTTGTTGTTGTACTATTGTTGTACCATTCATTGACTAAGTCACTGGCCTCTAAATCTGAAAAGAAAGTGCAATTTCACAGCTGGTTTTCCCAGATTTTTCTTGACAAATCTGATAAATAACTGGAGCTGTCAAATGAATGTAGTGCAGTTAAAAGTCAATCTTTCTCTGAAATGTATTTAGTAAAAGTGAAAAATAGCATAAAACTTAAATACTGCAGTAAAGTACAAGTATCTCAACATTGTACCTGTGTAAAGGCACTTAGTTACATTCAAAATGATTGATAAAAAAGAGAGTTTTTCTGCTCTCTATTGTGACACAAGCCTGCTTATTTTTCCTAAAATGTTTAGGACTGTACTCATTGATAATTCATAACGCCTCAGCTAAGAGAGCAATCACAGGGAGGCAAACAATAGGCTGTTGTGTTACGAGATCTTAACTATAAAAAGACAGAAGAGGTGACTCTGGTTTTAGAGAGGTACACTGTGATCTCTATGAATGCTGCTACTCGCTGACGGTGCCAGGCAATATTTGAAGTTGGGGTTGGACTAAAATAGCACACTAGATGGATGGAGATGCATAGACACTTTGATCAAAGGAAAACTAAGGTTGGGACCATTTGGCTGTTGCGGTTTTGATGAGCGCGGCCTCTCAGATAGCATCTCGACGTGTCGTTACGGAAGGTCGTTTTGGTGGTTAACTCTCTGAGAGGGCACTCAGCATCAGTGTCGGGTAACAGCGCTGATATTTGCTCTGCCTAGGCTTCTTCTTTGGTGAAATTTGAAATCAAGGCCTTCCTTGCTTGGGCTCCATTCACGCCGCAGCTGGAAGCGTCCCAATCAGTTTTACCCCCTCACACGTGACTCAGAGATTGCATTTCAGTGTGAGCACGAAGAAAAGCTGTGTGGTGTCACTTTTTGCAGTTTTGATCAGAACCAGACGATTTTTGTAGGCTGAAATCCAAAGTAGATCTATCATCAAGTCATCATTTCTGCAGCAGGACAAACATTAGTGCGGAGGACAACTAGACACTGCAATTACAAGCAACTGAAAAAATGTGTAGCTTGAATGGTGATTGGAGGAGATTCAGAAAAACTTGTGAAAAAAAGGCTCAACTGAAATCTGTTAGAAACAAGTGATACAAAGATACAAAGACATATTTATTGCATGTGGATATTTCACAGAGCTGTCAGATCCTTGGTTTGTGATATGGATTACATCCTAGAATTGATATGATCAGTCATGCAAGAATAAATCAGATATGAGCAGCAAATCGGAAGTGAGCATGAAGGCCTGAGGAGTGAACCGAGTCAGTTAACAGTTTCTTGTAACAGAATTTGGATTGTGGCTCACACAGCGGAGCAGCTCGGTCCCGCTGCAGGCTGGTGTATAATGATTTGATTAGCAAGTCGTCAGGACAATGTGCTAAAGCGGGGCTCCTTTTATAGTCTTAAGTTCATACATCAACTTCAACACGGCCCTGACAGCCGTCTTGTCGTGTTTATGAAGTGAACTGAGCAGAATTTGTGGCAGATGCTTCACACGGCGCGTGACAAAGAGTGGGCAAACTCCCTTGTTTGGCGTGACAGGGCTGAGAGCTTCACTTCTCAGCTGTCAGAAGGGAACATCTGTGTTTTGGCGACTGAGCGATGTTTGTTCTGCGACGAAGCAATCGGCTCCCTGCAGCCGTCCGAGGTGACAGTCTCTGTCACGGTCCAAGTAAAGAGTGAGATAGCGATGGAGGGGAAGGGAAGCGCGGGCGGGGGTGGGGGGTGGGGGGGTAAATCCCTGTATCGAATCCAGCTGCAGAAACAGAGAGGGAAAGTCCAGCTTTTTACGGTTTAGTGACTCTCCCTCCGCCCGCCCTGCAATCTCTGTGATACTGTGGATTACACACTTGCCTCGTGCATTTCCAGGGTGCATCTTTCTATAATTGAGGGAAACTGAAAATTGAATCTTATAAAATGATTACTGGCAGGAAAGTAAAAAACACATTATGGTTTACTACTAAAGCTGCTTTATAAGCAAGATATTTATGGAAATAATGCACCAGTCTTAGAGGCCTTAAAGTAAGAAACAAGGAAGAACTTCCCCTTCCCACAAAATGAGACACTTTAAGTCCTTCTCCACCCAAAAATGTGTTTCTCTTGCTACTTCAGAATAATGGATGTGCAGTTTGATACTAGAGGACTGATTTCACATTCCTCAGTTTTAAATCTCGTATGTACGAGCAGGATTTGTGACGTCCCATCTGGCCCCGTATTAATCTTACACAAGTGAGATGTGGAAATTTAACGCCTCCCATGCACGTACACTGAAAATGTTTCCGTGAAGTTGGAGACATCTTGTGTCCAGCAGCAATGTCTTTAACTTTGGATTTGTCCCATATTTTGTGCTTGACCAAACACCAGACTCGGACCAAAAGGTTTATTGTTAAGAAAACAATTTGAAAGGCTGTCCGAAACAGCACACTGAGCTCTCTGAACTTTTTGACCACCTCAACCCACCACCCACTGAGAGGATGACGTTTAGTTCACTGATGTTACTGCACAGTGTTTCAGGCTAATGAAGTCCTCCAAATGAGTTTGAGATTAGAACATAAATCTTTTCAAACATCTTTTATGTAGTGTTATTGATATTAAAATACTTCAAAGTAAACGTTACATTTTTTTTAATGGTAAAGTGTTTTATAACATCCTGTAGCCCTCTAAATATACTTTCTTTTACACCACAATCCACTTGAATGCCTGGACTTTAATGGTCGAATGAGTCATGTTTCTTCAGTTGTTTCATTTATCTGATCAGACATCCAGACCGCCTGCTTCAAAAACTCTTAAAAATTCTATTTGTCACCTCCTGTGTTTGCATAATTGACCATATCACCAGAAATGTGTTTTCCCAGAAATGAGTTTGGGCAAATAAGGTAAAAACTGTGTCTGCAAGAGATGGTACCATTCTCATTTGAAACAGACTCAACAGATGGGTGTACTTTTACATAAAAGATTGCCTACTGCTACTGCTTCATAAAATAGACATACATTTTACTTTACATTGCCTCCTATATACAGCAGTGTGATCACTTCTCTATCCACAACAATCACCTTCAGTTCTAAAACATTAAAACAGTTGATGGTAGGATAATTTTGCCGAAATCAATTAGTAACATTTAGTAAAGCCTTTGATTGTAAATCATTGTCTCTTTAAATTATTGCACATGACATATTACCTTAGGTTTGCATGCTGTAGAAATGATTTGCATTGAAGCTACAATCACCTTAAAACTCTTCCTCAGCCTGCAGAGAGCAGGTGAAGGATGAATTTCCTCCATTTTTTTTCTCCTTCGCAAATAACATTTTCTATTAATAGGCCAAGGACGATAGAGTCATTCCCTCGCTAATGAAAAGTATTGTGTAAGCCCATCAAAGTAGGAAAATAAGTGACACAAATGGGACAACAATGAGAAAAGAGATCAGAATCGGGATCTACTTGCAGTCCTTCATTTTACTTAAGTGTTCAGCGTTGGTCTGCCATATCAAATACAACAAATATTCAACTTACACATCCTCTTCTCACATCATAACACTATTCTATTCATGACTGCATAAGAAGATAGCAGCTTATCTTTCCCTTTGGATGTGGAACTGAAATTGACTTTGTCCTTGGTTTTCGGTTGAATTTTCACTGAGAAATCTTAGCTATTAGGTACGGAATATGATTCTCCCGTCTGTTAGTGCCAGAGTTCTGGCTTCAGCTCTTGTCAAGCAAAATACAGTAGTCAGTCTAAATCTTTGTTAAGCTCTCACCTGCCTGTGCAAACAAATCTGCCACCAGCCAAGTCTAACTCTGCCATGGAAAATCAGTATAGAAATGGCTGTTAGTTAATTATATCAGACAACCACGAGAGTTAGCTAACTGCTAAACAAGCTAAGGTAACTGTATTTCAGAATTTAGGTTACTGTAAGTAAATGTCATCATCCTTGTCTCTACTCCAAAACAACCTGAGTGATAACCTGAACCAACACTTAGCTAACTGACATAAAGGCTAATTTAGCAGCAAGACAAATAACCTAATGTCCACATGCAACACATGAGTTGGTGTGTTCAATCAAAAAATGGCTAAATGAAGTACAAACAATATTGCCATCAGAGCTGTAATAGAGGAGCTACTCACTACTCAATGGTTTTGGGGAAAGGACAGCTAAATAAGTGTTCTAATCGGTGATAACATTCTGAATGTAGCAGCAGTTAGCTATTAGCATATGTTTACAGTGTATCCTGTGAACACAGAAGGATACAGTACACTGGTTTCCTTTTTACTAAATGCTAAAATAGTTCACTGCTGCTGCTGCTACTGCTGCAGTACAGTGTTCTTTACATTTAAGTGTGGATTTGGGACAAGTTAATAGGCCCTCGACATGGTAGCTAGCATGCTAATGAGCTGTTAAGCCCCAATATGGCTGCCGGGAGCAGCAGAGGGGAACTTGACAGAAGGGAACATAACCTGAAACTTTTTTTTAATATTAATTGTTCAGTCTCACTGTCAGTACAGGAGAAAAAATATTGGGCAAAGTGTCAAGCTCGGGGGTTGTTCACCGTGTCTCTAGGCAACAGTAAACCAAATGTTATTATTTCTCCATCGACAGCTATAAAGCTAAAGTAGACTCCGGGCAGTGCTGCACTTTGCCCTGTCAAAACTTTTCCATTCAACTTGTTTTTCCTTTAAAAAACCTTCTGTGAAAACTGGAGCTATCTAAAAATGTTAAATTAATTCATACTGTAACAGTGCTTTAATAGAAAACACAGTAAAGAAAATTAATACATTTTCAATATTCATAGAAAATCATAAGTAATTTGCTTTGTTCATAATTTATGTTGAGTTATTGGACGGGTGTATGGAGGTGTGTGAAGTGACATTACTGCTACAGTACATCAGAGATGCAGCGTACAAATACAAAGTACTTGTTTTCATTTAATTGAGGTGGGAATTTGCTGTGGTTGTCACAGTAAGATGTTTGTGTGTGTAGAAGTCTTTTAGAAGTGACAGTTCCTCAGTCAGTGTGCCCACTCACCAAGGTCAGGCCTCAAGTGGAGTATATTTTAAAGCAGGCTCATTGGTCTGCTGCCACCCAATTCGTTTCCCTGAGAGGAAGGGAGTGGGAGGGCAGGATGACACGTCTGAGGACCATCAGAGTTTTGGTCAGAGACGGGGATTTCTTGCTTCATTCAGTTTTAAACAAATTCACTTTGTACTCTTGAAAGGAAATCCGATGATCTACACCACAGGCTTATACGGCGCACAACAGAGCCAACTCATAACAAAGGGATAAAAGTCCAATCTCTGGATAAATTTGAGCACACAAATTCAGGAGAACTGCTGAGGTGACACCAGTGAAAGGAATATGCATTATTCCTCAGTAAAGGTGTTCATTTGCATTTGAAAGTGTCCTCAAGTGCAGCGCGCAATATACTGTAGATAGGAAAACGTTTGTCTCTACTGGCAAGAGGAGAAATAAAGCGCTGCAGACAATCAGAGGATAATTACTCATTTCATTACAGCTTCAGTTTATTCATATTTGCTTTTCATCTGCTATCCCCTAAACTTCAGTGTGCAGTTAGTGTTTCATGCTTATGGCAATCATCTGCATACATTATGTGTTTCACTTCAGGGCATACAGTATTCTGTGTCAAAAGGTATACATTATACATGAAGTATTGTCAGATTAAAATGCACAATTAAAACTTCCAAACACTGTCGACAGTTTCTAAGTCGGAGTTTGTTTCTGCCCAAAACACCCATTTGAATCTGTGTTAAAATCTGCAATATAAAGTCCCCAACGGCACTAACAGCTCCTCCATTCAAACATGTATAAAATGAATGAAGAAAACCTGTAAAAATACTAAAGTACTTCACCAAAGTAATTATTACCAAGAGAATGATCTTTATGGTTCTGGCCTAATGAAATTCCAGGAAATATTCTGATTGTATTTAAAGGAACAATTTAACATTTTTGGGAAATACACTTATTTGCTTTCTTTTTTTGAGAGATGAGGAGATCGATATCAATCTCATGTCTGTGCATGAAGTACAGAGCTGGAGTCAGCACATGGTTAGCCTAGCTTAGCATAAAGACTGGAGGCAGGGGGAAAACAGCTAGCTTGGCTCTATCCAAAGTTAAAAACTGTGCCTACAAACACCTCTAAAGCTGTCTTATTTACACAGTGAATCTTGTTTGTTTAACCCAAACATGAACGTAATGTGATTTTAGGGGGAGTTATACATTCAAGCATTCAGCTTTTTTGTACAGTGAGAGTGTTTAGGTGCTCCAAGACAAGGAAGCTATTGCTTTTTGCTGGATTAATTTCAAGTGGTATTGATTGATTTAATTAGATTTTGTCTTTTACAGCACTGACATATTATCAATTTATAAAGTTGTTAGTCTAATCATGTTTGCAAATAATTACCTGATTACACATCCAGCAGACATGGAGAAAAATCAGCATTCATTCTGTGTCGCGTTTCTGGCCACCTGACGAATGTAACTCCAATTATCCTTTGAGTTTTGGTTTGGGTTTCGCCAAATCCTGAGGGAAATATCTGGCTCTTTAGCTGCTAAATGCTATGTTATTATGCTCACCAGCTAGTCGCCAACTTTGTCTGTCTTCTGTTTGGTGCTGGGCAGGTAGAGTACAGTGGAGTTTTTTCAGCTGCCAGCTGTGTCTCAAAAGGACACTGATGCTGCAGGCCGTAAAACCAAAACAATGAGCTGAAACGCTCTGTAGAGCATAGTCAGGTGATTATTCTTAGCGGGTTCGTCATTACGAGTGCACATTACACATGGTCATTTGGTCCATTGTTAATATAAACACAGTGATATAATCAGTGCAGCTTGAGGTCCTCATTGGTTTCTTTAAACCATGATATAAGGTTCCCTAACCATAACCAAGTAGTTTTTGTTCCTAAACCTAACCAAACCATAAGCATGGAGGTGGCAGATCAGAAAACTATCACATGACTCAATTTTGTAATATGAATCGTACGGCTGTAACAGTTTGGAGAGCTTGAACGTACAATGTATCAATTCCTGTGCAGCAGAAAAGAAGTTACAAAAACCTCTGAACTGGATACAGGCTGAATCACTTTGTTGTGTTACATCAGCAAGAAGAGATCAGCTAAACAGACAGTTGCTTACAAGGAAATATGGTGATAACTTGGTGATAACAGCAGGTAGTTTAGATTTACGCAGCAGTATTTTTGTATTTCTCCAAAGTTGCTAAAGATTCAAGGTCAAGTAAACAGCTGTAAAATGGCCACAAACTGTAACAAATCTTCAGCGACTCGCTCTGCTGAGCACACCGCTGCACCGATGACAACACAGCACATTCAGGGACAATGAGATGTCATTTATAGAATTGCAGCCTTAGACAGCACCCAACAAATGATGCTGTAGTACTCTGCCCTGCACTCTGTCACCAATGACCCTTTTTTCCTCACACACACACACATCACTGTGAATTGCACAGCAACATCGACTGGCCACCATTTCAACCCATCCTCCAATGCTTCGGCTAACCAGCAGCTATAAATCTGTCACCATGAAGGTGAACATTAGCACCCAGTGTACAATTTGAAGTCCATTTGAGCAAATACATAAACCTCACCATTACGTTGCTATCACACTCAACATTTGAGGGACTTTCCCTCTCATCTCTCAGCTACCTTGCATCCCCTGCTAAGTGTCATGAAGCTGGCGATCTTGGCCTCTGTGGAGGTTTACATCATTTTGGTGATCCACCATGAAACCATAAAAGATCAGTTGGGTTATGTGTGTTTTTCTTCCTCCTGTTGATAAGTGGCTAAATGACATGATGGTCAGATATTTCCAGCTTGCCCAGTGTGCATTCTGGGAAATGTAGAACATCACTCATAAAGCAGATCAGGCAGGTTGGGAAAAGCAGCGTTATGGCAATAATGACAATGATGAATGATCTTTAAAGTCAGTAACAAATGAAATGCACATAACATATTATTTTAAGTAAATTCTCAATGAATATAGCCATTAAAAACGTGAATTTCATGTTTCAGTTACACAAATCGGCGTATGTCTTTCTTCACCAGGTGTTTTCTCACATCATTTCAGAAAAGTTAAAAGACAACAAGACCCATTGTTTGCAAGGTGTTTTTATATGTGCATATAGTATGAGAAATGGTTTCCCTAGTTGCCTGCATGTCTTGAGGATAGTCATCTTATTTATAATTTTAGAGGGCACCCTAAACATGCAAGCCCCGTCTGTGCTATTTTGACACATCACTCGATTCTAATTCCTGTGCGACGCTGGGAGGTATAGAAAAATCTGGTCAAAAGCTCATGTTCGCCTTGCCAAAATAAACCTAATTACACAAATAATCTGAGAACCCCAACGAGGTTTAGCCAATCTATATGTCAATGAGGCAGGCAGATAAGAGGTGGGAGGCGGTAAATAAGGCGTAAACGCAGCTTGTAACATTGTACGCTCACGCCATACGATACCATGCCTCTTCCAGTAATTACCGTACCACTCCCGCACCCCCGTTTGAAATTTGATCGTGGTCTGTCAATGATAACACACTGGGCCAGATGGTTTATGCAGTGTGGCCTCGCCTCCACCACACTTCATTAGGGAGAGGGAGTGCAGAGGAAAAGGTACTGTGGAGGGATGGATTAGCCACTGTGACCTGCTCGCTCTCTTCCACTCTGCCGTAGAGCCTAGAGAGGCTTATTGAAGACTGTTGGGGGCAGCACTGGGTCTTCACCTTTTGTTCATGTTCCTGCTGTAAGAGCCTTCTGGTGGAGGGGGGGGTGCAGGGGAAGAAAGAGAGAATTTGGAGACCGTGAACTAGGGCACATTCACAGCTGTAGTTTGTTTTGAAAAGAAAGAGGAAGGATAAGAGCTGGTATCTCTTCTCGATAAGAGCAAATATGCATTTCAGACAAGCTAAGCTATTGTGAAGTTAAACTGTGAGCTAGTCAAACAGCACCCTCTTCCTGTTCTGTGCCATAAAGCCTTCAAATCCAACCCAAGTGATCACACTGCAAAATGGCAGTGGAGGCTAACAGAGATGTTAAAAGGTTGGTAAATGTAAATAATGTAAATGTAAATAAATCAAAGTCTGGTAAAATGCTAAATATAGGCCTTGTTTAATGCTGTTCTAGAAAGGTAAGAATGTTATACGTTTACCCTGCATAGGTTAAAACTCCTGCTGTAATTTATGACCTACCCACGGTAACATCTTGACACCTCTTTGTTTCTTTTTCCCAGGATGAGTGAGCGATACACGCAGATCGGAAGTAAAAGGGCTCTACTTGTGATGGTGCTTGTAATCAGTGTCTGGGAGATGACCCTACCAACGGAAGGAACTAGAGGTGAGTACATTAAACCAAAATCAACATCTGGTTCTCCTTAAGTGTCTTTTTTTTCCCCATGCCCACACTCTAACGTATACATACTTGATTAAACACTTGTTTATGATGGGAACAAATGCATATTCCTAAGAGGCAAACAAACAAAAGGTTAAAACTGTCACCTCCTGCTTTTGTCTTTGTGCAATTTGTGCTAATCCCCAAATCATCTAAATATCTTCATGATACCACTTAAGAAGGTTCCAAAGCTGTTGTAGTAACGTTGTTGTAGTTGGTTGAGAAGCATTATTATTATATGTCTGACAGACTACCTTGATCTTACTTATTGCTTTCTTAGGGCCTGTGTCCACATAGCGTTTTTTTCTGGCAGAAAAGCGCTGGGATCAAGCACTTTCAAGTGGTTTTGTTTCTATGACAACAATATCTTAACACTAGTTAAGGGTTTACTCTCCAGCTAACATCAAGCTAACAACGTGTAGGGTGATAAAAGCACTCACACTCACCAGCAACATGTCCGTGTCCAGTCTATCTGCGCCTACAAATGGATTTTTCTCTCTCTCCAGCCCCTTTCTGAAAAGTTCAGAAATTTTCAACTCAGAGCGGCCGCACAAAAATGGCGGACACTGAGTGCAGCACCTTTTCCGTTGGCGGCTGCGTGCGGCTCCATGCGGCAGCATAAGCTCTCTTCTCATTGGGAACAACTTCAAAAAGACACTGGCGCTCATAACAAACGCTATGTGGACACGGGCCCTTAAAGTGAGCAGCTCGGTTTCTGTGTTATATTGTGATGCTCTATCTGATTGAGGCTCTGAATCTATGTAGTAGTCTGCAGCTAATATTTATAACATAACAAACTACATATTTATACAAAATCATGTATTTTGATGTTTCAAAATGTGAAATTATTTTCACAATGTTAAAGGATAAGGCTGGTGATATTCTGTATTTTTATCATTGCCAACAAATCCCATGAAAAGACCAATACAGTGTTGTCTGTGTGGCCAAAGCCTGTTCTAGCTTATTCCTCTGTGCCATAGACCTCCTGTTTACATCATGTTCCTTCATTACTACGAACACACACACACTGCAGTTTATTTTGAATCAATGCATAAACTGTCCTGCTGCAGTAAACACTCACTAGAGCACCAAAAGTGTATTAATCTGCAACTTAAAATAGATTAAACAAATGCACTTACTCCTGTTTGAGTAACATTTGCTAGAAACAACCGTGCCCAGCTGTATTTACAAGATTTACATGGTCTTGGGTCTAACAGAGAGTGTAGGGAAGTCAGAAAGACGGACTAATGAATCATCGGTTTTGATAATGCCAGCCTTATCCTTTAAATTACTTTCATCAGAGCCATATACCCCAAAGTAGCTAAGTAGCAAGCAGCAATCAAAATGATTCAGGAGCTTTCCATCAATCACAGCCATTTTTAAAGCGGTGTTCCAGAGAATACATTTTACAGTGAACTTGAAGCAGCAGAGCCCGAGATGTGCTGACTTCCCTAGTCCCTAGTGTTAAGTCAAGCCCAAGGTAAATCTTACATCCTACATTCCCCATAATGCAACTCAATAGATGGATAGATTTTTATTGTCCTCAAAGGAAAAATTTGTTTCCACAGAGTGTGCATTATGTGTGCCTCCAGAATACATTGTACAGTGCATACTCTCCATCACTACATACATACATGCAGAAAAAAAGACATGGGCTATGGAATTCAACACAGACTGTGTTGCTGCAGCATTCTATTAATGCTGTTATGTGTTTTTTTATTCTCCCTGCCTGGTAAATGCCTACGTCAGTCAAACTCCACACACGCAGTTGCTATAGCATTAAAAATGTATTCTCCAAGCCCAACCTGAGATATCCCTAATGACATCATCAAGGGTTGTTTTCTTAAACTTGACAAAGCTCCTCCAGAGCCAAAGAACACGTCAAACAACAGCTTTCACAGGCTGAGTCATACTCTTAATGACTAGTGAACTGATACTGATGTGTAGAAGCAGAGTTCCCCCCTTTCAGATGTTTACTCCAGTAGATACAGGGAAGCAGAAAGCTCTGAATGGCACGAATCATACCAAGTGAACTGCTGTTAATAGAACAAGGAAAACAAGGAAGGAGCAGAAATGTGATGACAGCCCAAGACCATTGAAAGTTCAACTGGCTGTCAAAAATGCCAGGGTTCAATATTTCTATGATCTTATTGACAAAAACTCATAATCCCAGGGGAATTTTTAGTGCGTTAAACTCACTCGTTAAAGTCACCTCCTCTACTCCCATCTCCTGCTTAGAAGCGTCCGTCTCTAAATGTGAGGATTTCCTAAACTTATTTTTAACAGGCAAAGTTCAGAGTGAGTATTATTCCAGCTGTAAATAGTCTATCCATCTCCTCTGAGAACACTGCAGGTCTGAATTCCCTTTACTCCGTCATTCCAGACCCTCATCATATTATCTCTTCTGGACATTATTTCGACCTAAACTCTTCAAAGAAGTTATTGGCACCATTCGTCCCGGCATTCTTTCAATGAGCAATAGCTCCCTGGAAACCAGCCATGTTCCAAAATTACAATCTGGTTTCAGAGCTCTTCACGGTACTCAATCTGCATTACTGAGAATAACTAATGACCTCCTTCTAGCTGCTGAGTCAGGCAACTGCCCCATCTTCTTGCTCCTAGATCTGGCTGCAGCCTCTGACACAGCAGATCATTCTGTCCTCATTCACAGATCAAGCCAGTGGGCGGGGGTCCCTGGTTTTCTTCATATTTATCCAACAGATCTTTCAGTGGCTCTATTAGCAACTCATCTTCTTCCTCAGCCCCCCATCTCCTGGTGGTTCCATGCTTGGTCCAATCCTCTTCTCCATCCTATCCTCTAAATAAAGCTGAGTTGATTTGTAAGCAGTGTATTATATCACTCTACAAAGAGTTGTTTCAATAAAGAAAGAGCAACTCAAGGTCAACTTAGGCTCAGTCAGTTGTTCCAGTCCCATCATGTGCTCAATGTGAACATCCGGCCAGGTGGCCCGGAGAGGCTCAGAATAAGGTTTAAGTTTTCTCCTCCGCGTCTGGAGAACTTTTCTCTGTCCACAAGCTGGTTGAGTCTCCATCCATCTGTTCACTCAGCTCTGTAAGAACCAGTTGGAGGCTTAGTGTGAAGCCTCGGCTCTCCATCCCAAACAGAGTGACCCGCTGCAGTTCCGAAATGAATTTCTCTCTTTGCAGCATCACACTTAAAATGTCACAGTATGAATGGGGGAGTAATTGGATTGAAACTGCTATTTTGAAGGTACGAGTCAAAAACATCTCCCCTTGCCTCATTAAAAGTGTTGTCGAGTCGTCACTAGTAGACCCAGGGAGATCAATTATGGCAACTCAGCAACATTACAAGTAGAGGCCAACCCACATGTTTCATCGCTGGGAGTCCCGCTGACAATACATAGCCTCAGGTAATTGGTGGTGTACAGGCAGCGCTGCCGCCGGACAGTATGTCCATTTCTGAGCATGATAGAAATTGTGCGTACCTCTCGTCTCTTTGTCGACCAATTAGATGGGAGCGCGGCGCTTTGATGTGCGTGGCTTTGATTGGCAGCGATCCCCACTCAAGGCGCTCATCATTTCAGCGGGAAGTGGATCAGAATAATCTCGTGCACATTCAATTTCTCTCTGATAGCCACCGCAGCCCCCTAATTTCCCCCGGGTGTTATTTCTGTTGCTGTAAACCTGTTACCATTCAAGGGATGAAATGAACCCTGAACACGTCCAAAATAGAGAAAATGTATTTCTTCCCAGACAACACAAGAAGAAGAAGAAAACTAAGCCTACTCTCTGACAAGCAAGGAAAATGTAGTTCATTTCAGAAAGCAGCTGCACATATGAGCTTTCACTTCTTTAAATAACCGGTTTGTGTCAGCAAAGACGGGATCATATTTGCGCCATCAAACGTGCTTTTCTACTCCCTGACAGTTATGCAAATTCAGTTTATTTTCCTCTCTGATATGTGAGAAAAGGAGGTTTGCCTTTGCGCCCTCTTGTCAGACAGTGATGCTGCAAAGAAGAGTCTGTCCTTTTACTTCTGTGGGTGTTCACAACACTAACTTACAAAGTGTCAGTGGTCATCCTGTCTGCCTTTGTGCTCGTCCTTTATTGACCAGAAGGCAGAGCAGAGAGAGGAGTTGCACGGGATTCAGTCCCAGACTCCCGGCTCGGCTCACAAGTTGTGGGGACATCTGATTTATTTTCATTAGCATTTATTGTAATCGATCCTTTCAGTTACCACTTCTCCTGTGCTTGTGCCCCCCCCGCCCCCAATTCAACTTGTTCTTCCTTTCCTTTTTAGTCTTCTTACTCTTTTAGACTCTTTTACTCTTCTTGCTCGTATTAAGTGGAAGTAAAAACAATTTATGCTTTATTACCTTCCAAAATGCTAAGTTTAAGGCTGCATTCAGCTAGTAACTTTTAATTTACCTACTGGGATCACTGTGTTGATTCTACTTGTGTTTTATGGTGTGTACAGGAAGTGTTGACAGTGGTGAGCATGTATGACAGCTGGTATCAGCGGCAGCAGAGTCGAGTCAGGCGGAGTCATGTATTCGGGTTTGCAGAACTGAATCTCAGCAGCGGACGCATGTAGCTAGATAGATAGATAAATGATTGTTCTCCATTAGAGGAAATGTGTTTCCACGGCTTGTACGCACAGAAGAACAATTAAGGAGCTAACACAACAACCATTTGTCCATTTGAGTGTTATTGCTACAGTTTGTTGAAGGCAGTGATGGCAGAGGGCACAAAGCTCTTTCTGCGGCCGGATGGGAGAAGTGTGCAAGCATGAGTTCAGGGGGTGGCTGGGGTCTCGTGCTATGGTAATGTAGGTGATGGCTTTTGTTAATGTGGGACTCGAGGAGAGAGAGGCTGAGGCTATTTCCTAGAAGCAGCCGGTACATATCGAACTAAATAATATTTGTTCATTATGTTTTTTCCTAGCACTGTTTGTTCATGTCATGGCCCCTTATCTTTCTCCCCTCAATTCTTGTCAGCTGTCTCCTGTCTAATAAAGGCATAACATGTCTACAACAGAAGGAAGCAGGTCAGTGGTGTAGACATTTGTGACCCTTTAAAGCAAAGCGATGTGTGACCCTCCTGCTGCAGGTTGCACATTTCTGGTGAGCAACTCAACCAAAGACTGATGTTGCCTTCTCAAATTGTATCATTTAAAATGTTTTAGGCCTTTGGAGGTTGAATAGGTGTAGAAATGTGTTTTTTTTCTTATTCCCTCGTTTTAATAATCTTACTACCACTCAAGTTCATCTTACAAAGATCAGCTTGGCTGACAGTTACACACTTCCCGAGCCAATACTGGTGTTAAGCAACAGGGAGGGAATTGCTATTCCATTTTGGGAAGAAAATGAGGAAAATGCACAAAAAAAGACAGTCAAGGTAGCTGAGCATAGTTTTGACATGCAATTTGTGACCGATATGTTAGCGTTAATCCTCAGTGAAGTAGGCGACATTAGCTTACACGAACACATACTTTATCAGTCATGTAAAAATCAACTTGGTGATTGAGACAACTTTACATCATGAGAAAACTGGCCAGGATAAATCACCTGACTTTCAGAGTGCAACACGTCTCTGGACACTGCCTCCATACTTTATGGTTGCCCAAATGGGTGTAGAGAGTTTAAATTCTGACCTTCAAAATGTGCTGGCGTGATCCCTGCAGACACATTACAGCCTTGAGTTTCAGTGTCCACAATGGGGAACCACTTAGCAAGAATCAAAGCACACAGGTTGCTAAGGGGGAACTTGAACCTGAGCGGAATGAAATATATTTGATGGTTCATACTCAGTAATTTTAGACATGTAGCACTCAGGTGTAGTTTCAGTTTGCAGTATGTCTTTAGAGGTGCTTTCCTTACTGTAAATGTTGCGCTGACGTATGACCTCGACGTCTGACTTGTGTCTTGTGTTATATGCATCAGTGATTGTTGCTTGCTCTGCACCTTCGACTTTCCGCACTTTGTAATAAAAATGACTTATATGATGCATACGAAGCATCCTGCCAACAAAGGAAAACACTGCCTGCACCCTTGAGAGAGCAATAACTAACAGTCATAGACATTACAGGATTCCCATGTTAAACATAACAATCAATCCACATGCTCAGTATTTTACAGGCTCCCTGAATCTGGCTGAAAGATTGTGCTTTAACTGAAGCGGCTACAAATCTGTCACTCTTCTAAACTTTCTAAACTGCTACTTAAAAAGTAACAAACAGTTTGAGGTGAAAATCTGTTCATCAATATTAACATAATAGATCTCCACCTCATTATGTAGGTTTGTACAGAGGGAATTACGATCAGTGAGCTCATCTCAATATGATAGGTAGTATTTTTGGCTACACACAACGCAGCGTATAAAGCAAAGCAATGATTACATTATTATTCACAACAGCTTCATGAATGATACAAAGTACGTATCATTTGCAGTTTATTCTCTGTCTCCAGAGACCAGAGTATAAAAGCTTCTCAAGCAGAGACATTCCAGTGCTGCACAGAGAGGAATGGCCCGTCGCCTCTCGCTGAAAGCAACTTTGGTAAAATGTCTGATAACAACATAATACTGATAGTCAGCATCGAGTGTTGGGAGTTCACATTAGAGTTAGTTCTCAGGATCTGATCTGATTTCACTCCAAGCTGCTTGTGCTTCACCTTAATTTAAACAACATGTTGCGGTTTTACAAAGGGTAATACGCCAGAGTATTCCTCGGCCATGACCAGTAACTCTCTGAAGTCTGTGCTGGTTGCCTGGCAACCTCACAACGATGAGACAACACGTTAATTAGTGAGCTTTAGAGGTGCTGGTGGGTACTTTTTACCTTTGGAAAGAGCCAGGCCTTCCTGTATTTATGCTAAGCTAAGCTAACCAGCAGCTAGAGAGCAAAGAGGTGGATTTCCCAAAATGTCGACTACTGTTTTAAATTTAAATCAGTTCATTTCAATAGAGATTCGGCAGTGGGGCCGAAGTAATTCAGCACTAACCCTAACTTTGATACATGAATTCACCTTGTTATGTTAGCGACCAATCTAGCTTGGTAAGTTACAGTTAGCTGGCTGTTTGGCTGATTAACAACAGTATTTTTCTGGCTGACGAACGTGTTCAAGGTTAGTTAGCCAACTACTGTAGATGTCTGTCTGTCTGTCTGTCTGTCTATCTGTGTCTCTATGTCTATCTCTCTGTCTCTGTCTCTGTCTCTGTCTCTGTCTCTCTCTCTCTCTCTCTCTCTCTCTCCCTAAAACCCAACCGGTCAAAGCAGATGACCGCCCACCTAGAGTCTGGTTCTGCTCAAGGTTTCTGCCTCTTAAAAGGAAGTTTTTCCTTGCCACTGTCGCCAAAGTGCTTGCTCATGGTGGGAACTGTTGGGTCTCTGTAATAACATTATAAAGAGTCGGTCTAGACCTGCTCTATTTTGTAAAGTGTCATGAGATGACTTTGTTGTGATTTGGCGCTATATAAATAAAATTGAATTGAATTGAATTGATGAGACTGGGTATTGGTATCTGGTATTGCCTTTAAACCTGACAACTGCCTCAACACTTAAAATACCTAGTATGTGACATAAAATTGTATAAGCACAACCTAAAATAAGCTTAAGATCTGAGAGCACAGACCTTACAAGCAAGTAGCAGTAGAAAGTCACCGTGCCTGGGAAAGAGCCCTACTACACATATTACTACATCCTGATTATGCAACAGAAAGGTGCTATGAAGGAGATATAAAGAAGTGAGAGTTAAGTTAAGTTTTTTTTTTCAAACTTCAAGATAAGAGCACTTACAGCAGGTAAAACATGAAGATAAGGTAGAGGCGATCATTTATGAGGAAGAGGAGGTGAACGTATCCAAAATGTCTCTTTTCTTCTCTCAAAGTGATACCTCAGTTCATTTCAGATCTTCAGTTGTTCAGGTTTTAGAATATCTTGTAATACATGTATCTTGAAATGATATCTTGAAAGCACCTGGTTGCTCACTCTGTCTAGAAGATATTCAGGCTTTACGTCAGTTGTCCTGTTGTCTCCAGCGGGTTAAATATTTATAATATTTGCCAAAATGATGTTGGTCTGATAGCACTGAAAACAACGGGGCATGCATGCAGTGTTTTTAACATGAAAACGTAATTAAAAGAGACATACATTGTTTTTTATTTTGCTCCCTTGTTATTTTATGGAAGTGCCTCTTTCTTTGTACACGATTTTCTGCCTTTCACCTGCAGGCAAAGCAATGTAACACGCCTGAGGGCTTTTCTTTGTAACTGGCTGCGTTAGATTATTTTCAACTGCAAAGTCCCCTTTTCCTTTTTACTCTTAAAAACTGTGCAATCAAGTCGAAACAAAACTGTAGTAAATCATCCATTCGGGCCAGGCGCTGTGTTTCATGAATCCATGTTATTTCCTTTTGTCAAATACTTATTCTAAAAATCGGAGGTAATACCGTTGGTTTGTGGATTTCTGTTCTACTTCTTCTACAAGTTCTTTATTTAAAATATCAATTCAAAGGATTGTGACAGTGTCAGAAGAATTATGCATCTCCACCCTGTTACAAAAAATGTGAATAAAGTGCCATTATTCCCCAAAACAACAAGACAGTCACTCCAGTGGTTTCAAAAATGATAATCCAAGAAAATTCCCTGAACCACATCATTTTAACGGCCACCCCCAGGTTTTATTTTTCAGTTTGAAGAACTAATAATTCAAGCCTTTATACTACATCAAAATGACTTCTCAGGAAGTGGAAGGATTGAATTGCAGTTTAGAGAGAGAAAAAAGTCATATTATCCCAAACTAAAAGGCGGTCGGGAAAACAGTAGATAAAACCTACTACTGGTCAGACAAAAGAAAAACCAACACACTCTCAGAAAATTGTACAGAATGAGCAGAAATTGTGACATGATGACCAGTTGTTTTCTGAAAAGTGGTACAGTTTAGGCAACGTTAGTGTTCACTTTTACAGTAAATGTCCCACTTACTGTCCACCATATAAATGTTTATGTACGTGTCTCCCAAAACAACTACTTTTGCTGTTTTGCCTTTTTTGGACAGCAACAGTTGAGATGGAGATTAGAAACATGGGTAAATAGAGAGAGAAGGGAACAATATGCAACTAAGTCCCAAGACAGAATCAAACAGGGGATGTTGTGGTTATATGGCATATTTCCACTAGGCCACCAGCATGCCTCCGAATCCTGCTTTTTAAATTTTATGGCATCATGCCTGTCTTATAAAACTTTCAAAGCGAAAACACCAGCACAGCAGCAGCAGTAGTATGTCCAGGGCCGGAGGGATCTCTCCCTGTCAAAGCGGCAGCGCAGCAGGTTTAAAGCTGGACTGGGTTTGCAGGAGAGACTGATTCCCGAGTGAAATGCTTTTTCTCTGTGTCTGCTGGCAGGAGAAGCTGAGTAGGCATCCAAGTAGAAGTCCAAATCCAGTCAGAAAAACCACAGCCTCTCAGTGTGAAGCATGTCTTTTAGACAGATACTGGCAGTGCCTCTCTTACAAACATCTAAAGCAGCTCGGCTCGCTGCGTGTTTGTCTTTTATATCTTTTATGTCTTTTCTTGTTTGGGGCAGAGCATGAGTAAGCATTCCGCTACTTTTGGACGACTACCTGCATTATTTTTGATGTATGAGGATGGACGGAAGAGAGGGGGGGGGGGGGGGGGGGCGATTGTTAGAGCAGACATCAAAAGTTGAGTGCATAATCAAAATGGAACCTCCTTTTCCTGTCTCTTTTTGTCCTTTTCTACCTGCTGTTCGCTCATATATTCTGGCAGCAGCCATCAGTGCAATGTGTGATGCTACCCGATCACAGACAGTATGGAACCCAAACACTGGAGAACGAGAAAAACATATAGTGCGATTCATTTTAGACTGCCAGTTATTTTTTATGTAAATGTCATGTTCTGAGTTGTAGCAGGTAAAAAGGTATTGTGACGCTCAACAGCTGTCTTTGTCAGATTTGATATCACTCAGTCTCAGCAGAGCAGCTGATCCCATCACTGCTGCTCACTGTTGCTTTCCACCAATATAACACGCTGAAGTGAAAACGTAATTAACTGGGTTCAGTTGAGCCGCTACAGTGCGGGCAGTTAGGACCACTTTTCGCGCAGTCATTCCAGATTTACTGTTTACCGCAGCAGCGAGTATCTCAGCAGAAGGACACCTCAAGAAAATGTCACATGCAATTAAAAGAGAATGGAGCAGCTCAGGCTCTAAATAATTCAGACAATGGAGCGTGATCTGGAAATTGGCTCCAAATACAGCAGCACTGCACTTTCCCGTTCACATATCTGAATTTTTTTAAGGGCTGCTGCTTGTTGTGGGAAATCTGGAGCGGTATCAGTTCCAATCATTACCATCTCATACTTGAGTTATTATTTATTTAAAAGGTACCTTGTTTTCTTATCACATACACCGATCAGGATACAAATAAAGTTCCTCATGATGTTCACAATGCCAGATCCTGATTGCGACACTGCTTAAAGCTGCTGCTAGTACTAAAAAGGGACACTTGTGAAGATTAGTTTACTCGTCACAAGCGGGAATATGTGAAAACAGTTGCACAATGTCTTTTGTGGCTCTGAAGGGAGCGCCCTAACATCTGAAAAAAAACAACTCTCGGATTGAGTATATAAAGGTGCCCAGTGGAGTTTTTGTGAAAACAGATACAAGTTGTGTTTACATTCAGGGTTTTTTACAGTTTTAAATTCTGCATTGTTTATTAGAAGTCATTTTCTGCCTTGCTTTTGCTGGCCAATTGCTGCAATTCTCTGGCCGATCAGTGAGCGATCAGCAAGAGTGTGTATCGCAACGTCCGCATGTACATAAAACAAACAAATCAGGGGTGCACTCATAAGAACATTGCTCCTCAGTGCTATTATGTGGTCAAAAACTCTCCTTTAAGAGAATTTACAATAGAAGACCTGTGTTACAAATTTAAACGTGGGCATTTACCAGTCAGGGAGGGTCTAAGGAATGACGCTATGGAGTTGCATTGTGGGAAATGCAGGCTCTATTGTTTTTTTAGCTTGACCTATACTTTTTGTTTTAAATCCTCAACAAAAACATAGAGTTATTGGTTGCATTATGGGAAATCTAGGATGCATCTTTTTTTAGAGCTTGAGCCTTACTAAAAGACTAAAAGTCAGGATATCTCTGCCTCTGCTGCTTCTATTAATCGCTGATTTTTTTTCTTCAGTCTGTCCTTTGTGAGTCCCCCAACTTCATGGACATGGAGAAATAAATCGGTGCAATAGCTTACTTTTCCAACTAGGAAATTGGTCAAATTTAAAGACAATACAAATCAGCATTCAACCTGAAAAACTTTAAGCCACTCAAAATAAAATGATACTTTAAAAAAGATTAAATGCATATAAAGAGAGGAAAATTGAACCCTCTGTAATAAATGGCCCCTTTTAAGGAAATTGGTAGTCTGGTCTCTGTGGTAATTTTTTCCTGATGTGAGGGATACAGAGCAGCCAATAGAGACTCAAGAGAGATTCTTATGGGACTCCATCCAAGGCCAGCAGTGTGGGTGTGTAGATGAGGGGATGACTGAATACTCATTATTCCATCTTTCCTGTCATTTCTCCAGCAGTGCACCAGGTACGAACGGGCACCTGCGAGGTGGTGGCGCTGCATCGCTGCTGCAACAAGAACAAAATTGAGGAGCGGTCACAAACTGTGAAGTGCTCCTGCTTTCCTGGGCAAGTGGCCGGCACCACCAGAGCCGCCCCGTCGTGTGTAGACGGTACGCACCAGCTGAATATTTCATGGGCTATATTTATTTTATTTTTATTTTTTTTTTACATTTTTTTCTGATACTTCAAAGGTTGAAATGTCTCAAGACAATTGCTACAAAACATTTCTCTAACCTAATGTTTTGTCCACATTAACATGCTGGATGCAGGGTGTGGATGCTAATGAAAATGACTTGTAACAGGATAATGACAATGGTCATAATTTGTGATTTTAGTCAAATCTCCCAACAACTGGCTTTCTTACTTCAAAAATCAGTTTGGGGAAATAAATGTTTATGAGTAATGGTAATTCTACAGCACATTATATCAAATCAAGCCTGTAGTTTATCATTCTTCTCTTGAAAGGTTTCAATAGCTTAATACCTGTTTATAATGTACAATAATGTGTATAATACTGTACAGTAGCAGTGGAACTAGTTGTGGGCTAAGAATATGAGCAGCAGTAATAATGTAGTCGTAGAATTAGGTGAGGTGATCTTTTTTAGTAATAGCAGCACCAGTCGTGGTACTAATTGAAGTAGCACTATTGTGGTATAAGAAATACTGTAGCAGTGATAGACGCATTAGTAGCAGCAGTGCTATTACTTTCATGCTTTGGTCATTATTATCCTGTCTAATTCTCTGACATATCAGACTGATGTAACCTTGCTGATGTGAATACCCAGTGAATACTGTCTGGTCAATCCAGGGGGCTTACAAAGAGGCTCCTGAAGGGCTTTTTAATCACATATGAATGGACGTGAAGCTATACACTGCAGACTGTGAAGTCAATGACTCAGAGCATCTCTTAGCATGCTAATGTGTCAGATCCCCGACTTGGCTAAAGTGGCTGCCTCACTTTGGTCTGAAAAACGCAGGTTTCGAGTTAAACTCTGGACCCAATCGTCTTTGACCTATTCCTTGACATTTTAGTATCGACATTTTCTGCAAATTAGAGCTGTGAGCCACTGGCCTCAGTTTAAAGCTCCGTGGGTGATCTCAGAAAAAATGATCAGCACTTAACCTTTTAATTATTCTTTCTTCTACAACCAGGGATTACCTTTAGCTCCACTCTGTGTGAGACAATCTCCTCTTCATATGAAGATAAATGAACCTCCAGACATCTCAGAAAACCTGAATAGATTTAAATGTGTAATTAAGAGAGGTAGCCACAGAAAATACCTGCAAACTGAAGGTTCTAAAAACGTGTCTTGTAGTGACTTTTGACTTAAACCCACATTCTGTTGAGATAGAAGTAAAGAAAACTTAAAGGGCAAATTGTATCACAGAGCTTACTACTGCATCATGAATGGGAAAACAGGTGTGCATTGGCTGAGCCATTGATTTCCTATAGAGAGAACAGAATCACTGACTGGGTGTAACACATGGCAGAGGTTTCCCATCTTGCCTCTGCACTTAATGTCAGATCAACATTAGACTCTCGAGAGACCACTACAACCTGCAAGGCGATGGTCACGTGTCTGGCATACATTTAATAACTTTAGCGGAAATTCTGTGTAATAAAACTGAACTAGAGAAACTAGAGAGTAACTTTTATCAAAGGGAAATTATTTGCTTTCTTGGAGAGAGTTAGATGAGAAAATTGATACCATGTCTGCACTGTAAATACAAAGCCACCGCGAGCAACTGGTTAGCTTAGCTTAGCATAAAAACTGGAAGCAAGGGGAGTCGTGTAAAAATGACAATGGGCTGTTTAACATTGGGTTATATGCCAGACTATTTATTGGCTGGGACAAATAACTGCCTGGAGTCACTGGTTGCCTGACAACTGTCAACAAAATGTCTCTATTGTATACACACTCTACACTCTATTTGAACTTTAACCCCATTTGCTGCTGATTACTTAATTCATAATTATCTTACCAGTCTGTGTAAGGTGCAGCAGGCTTAGATATGGAGGAGAAAGTTATACTGAGCATCAGTATATATGGAAAATCTTACCATGACCTTCAGACAGTGCTACCACGTTTGGTTTCCAATTTTGCACTTGACAACTCACTATGTGCTATACTGTTTGAGCTAGCTAATGTCACAGTCCTGCCAAAAGTACATGCTGGCCACACTCCAAAGACACTCAGCCTTAACACTTGCATTGCAATCTTCTACGCTGACGCATGATTATAATTACGGCATTTGAACTTTTGATGAAAAATGAACGTTTTGATTTTCAAAAATAACGTTTTTGAAAATATGGTGATGCATTAGTGTGGGTTCATGTGGCCACGCAGCTCAGACCTCTAACGGAGTTGAGTTGTTAGCTCTTTACTTTCATCAATGTGGGAAAAAACACATTTATGAATATGAGCTCAAGGTCAAAGCTAAAAATTTGCAGGCATTTTTACAGCTGCAATAAAAAAAAATTAAAATTAAAAGAAATAAAAGTATAAATCGATTTTTTGTTCCCAGATGTTTTCAGTCTGACAGCCTTTGTGTTTTTAAAGCATCATTAACTGTTAAGTGAAATGTATCCCATGCAGTTTATGTATGTTTGGTTATAAATACTCCTATTTCATTTCATGAGAAATCTTTGTGGCTTTTTAATAGCTGCTGTTACACAACGACCATCTGCTTGCAGTTGACCTGATGCATGTTTTACACCACACTGCAGCTATAACCATGGCTGTGTGGTACAAATTGATTCCCTCATGTCATAAAGTATCCATTCTGTGCAATTTACTCTAGTGAGGCTCTGGTGTTATGTGTGGATTATAATAACCGTCCTCTTCATTAGGAAGAACACTAATGCTGGTGGAGGGGGATGTGGAACGTAGATAATGACCTCTGTAATATGCCAAATGTAAATGATGTCTTGTACAATGGAGTAGCAGAAGCTTAATGCTCACTTTTATGGAAGCAACTGAAGAGGTGTTTTCACTGCAGCTGAAGGTTTTTTCCCAGTTCCTATCTAGAGCCCATGATATATGAATGACAAGGCTCTCAACACCCCATGTGACTTCTCAAAATAGATTCAGTGAATGTTGCCAGTCAAAAAGCAAATCTTACATCACTTACCTGAGACAGCTGTCAAAATGTGACATGACTTGACTTGAGACATAGCTATGATGATTTGATTGGTACTTTGAGGAGACTCCTCATTTCAGGCTTGTAACATTATGTGTGCTTGGAACGTAAACACAAAGGTCATATAAATAAAATTTGTGCAGAAAGCCACTTAATTTTGATTAGACTTCTGATGAAAGTGGCAACAAAACAGCTAGGACACAAATAAGAAAACATGCAGGCCAATGCGGCAACATTGACAAAAAAGGTAAGGTAACGTAACATTACCATCACAGAAGATTTACATAGTTGACCGCCTACATTAATCCTGCACCCATTCCCACAAATAGCAACACCAAAGATAGCAGCCTGAACGTCACATCCACAGCCCTAATGTTACGTTAGCTTAACTTTTTGTAAGGCCTTCTTGTCTTATTTTCAGTAGGACCATAGTCCTTCCAAGGACCGGTTACTTGAGCTAACGTTACTAGCAGAGACGTAACTACGAGATGCTGCTAAATCAAATTGAAGAAGACATAGTTTTGGGCTTTGGATAATATAGTTTCACCAATCAGGATCATACAATGTGTGATTTTGCAGATGCATGCAGGTTGCTGAATACGATTTTGTATTACAACAATAACTACTTATCCATTCGTTCGTCTTTCACATTATCATTCAGTTTTTATTTGTTGACAATACATTTCTTCATTATTTTAATTTACTTTTTATATCATTTAATCTCATTTTCTTCATAGTAAAAACAGGTCGGCATTGCATACTTTTCGTATAGTTTTTGTTGAAGTAATTAAAACTGGCATGAGGGCAGCAAAGACAACATGAACAGAGATAATTCTGATTCTTTGCCCTTGGACCTCTACGTCTCTTTACCAGCCTCGATAGTGGAGCAGAAGTGGTGGTGTCAGATGCACCCGTGCCTTGACGGGGAAGAATGCAAAGTTCTTCCTGATCTGAAGGGTTGGAGCTGCGCTACAGGGAACAAGATCAAAACAACTAAGGTAAGTTTAGGAAACGATCATTTTCTTGATAGCCCATTCAAACCTGTTGAATCTGACCTTGCGAACTTCAACTCTTCAAGGTCAACAGGCTGTGGCTTGTGTTACAGTCGTCTGCCCTGTCTTTACCTAAAAACAGCCAATGTTTGCAGTCGGTGCTTGGACCCCCGGGGGCCTGTAATCAATGGGCTGCCATGTCTCCTTAGCACTTTCAGGCCATTTTGAGCACCCAAACTGGCCAATTACTCACTCCAATTACCTGCTTTTAACGTTGTAACATGATGCCCGTATCCTTCACTGTGTTATGACGACCCGTAGACTTCAGTTCTGCCTCTCTCCATGTACTTAATTATTTAAACTGCCCGCACCACACCTGCCTGGAGCCGGGAGCCTGGAGCCTGGGGCTATTGATTCAGGGACTTGTCGGGACCTCAACATTTTTTTTCTTTTAGTGGTTCTGAGACAAGCCTCAACGTCTGGAGATGTCTGGAAATAGATTTAGGTAATTATCAGATCTTGATAAGACCATAAACTATGAAAGTTAAAACATATATTTTCTTTTGTTGTCTTCTTTAACATGGATGATTGGAAAGATTTCCGCGGACAGAGACCAGCTTTGGTAACGTCAGATGCTTCACAGCGGAGTCCAGGTAATAAATCTGTTTTATATTTGAAGGTTTTACTTGTCTTTATTCATTGTGGTCCTAACTTCCAATTGAAAAATACGAGGATATTCCCGGTAGGAATCATTAAAGTGTCTCATTATTACGTTACTGTACAAAAAGAATGCATGCTTCACATTTTAATTAAAACATACATGGTAAATGATCCAAAAAGACAACAACCTCTTCAAAGCATCAGCATTACCCAGCTGACTTATCTCGCACACCTTTGAACTCAGCCAGAGAAACAAGTTAAGTTTCAAATCTTTCTGCAGGCTGCTTGAAGCAGCAGGGGGGGGCAGGCTCTCTCCTTCACCTCTGCTGAGCTTTTGGGAAAACAGCACAACATAAGCCTGGAACCTCCAGCTATACTGACCTCTATCGCTCTGTATCATCAATGCATTCATATAGACTGGAAACACCTCGAGAATTCAAAGTGTAAACAAAGCAGCAACTGACTACTACAAAGCCCGGGACACAGCACGGAATACAGTGTTTCAGTTTGGAGCAAACCTCAGAGTGATGACCACACAAAATGTGAACATTTGCAGCCCCCAAATGGCAGCGAGAGGGAACAGTTTAAATTGTCTTTTGGACTTTTAGACACAGGAATCTTGGTCAGAAGACTGCACGCAGCCTGTGATGCTTCACACCAGAGGGATGAGAGAGAATAAAGATCTTATGATGGAGAGTGCAGCTTTCTGCGCACAGAGCAATCATCATGTTTACAACACTGTTTTGTAAACAGTTTCTTTCAAATTATTCTGATGTTTGCGGAAACAACAAGACAAATTGGTGCAGATAGAGTACAGTAAGATATATATTGAATTGTTTGCCCATCAAATTAGGGGAACATTCACTATCAAAGGCACACCATCTTGTCATGGTCAGTAAATTGCACAATTTTGGAATCTCTTGCCAGATCTTAAGAGACAAATTAACAAATGGGTTTGCCCTGTCCCAGGGATGTTGGAAGTATTTCATCGGAAGCAATGGCTTGAAGTGGGACCCCATCAGTCATTGCCAGGTCTGACTCCTTCCACCTGGTACAATACACAGGGTAGCACCAGCATGAGCAGCCTTAACTGACTAACTAACTGCCATTCCATATATACCTGGATAAGAGTTTGTCATCTTCTCCACATACTGGAGATCCTGATGCAGAACTAATATGTTGAAAAGCTTAAAATATTGGTATGATATTCAGTTTGACTGGGAGATTAGAATTAGATCCTGCCTTTGAGAAGAGTCACCAATGTGTTGGTCATGTTGAACTACAAAAACATGCAGTCCACTCGCGGACATACATGTTTCAGATCAATGTTTCGCTTCACTTACAAATTATCTTTGGCTAAGCGCAGCCACTGGCTAGCAAAGAGCACATTAACCACACAACAGCAAACATTTTCCTTTTAGCCATTATGGATTAACCTGTTTGTCACTCTAACCCATGAAAGCAACAGTCAGGACTGGCTGAAGATGACAGGCCTCCAACCCAAATGCTTTCCATGTTGCTCTTTGCAAATTAAATAGAGCATAAAAACAGCTTTGATATGAGATTTGTTAACAAGGTAGCTGAACAAATTTTCAAAGTTTCAAACTTTGCAGTCAAGGTGCAAAGTTTTCGAGGGCAACTTCACTGTGAATACCCAGTGACAACAGCTTGATGCCTCTCAACACGATGACTGAGTGCTGTTTGCCTAGTGGGTGTGTTTGTATCAGAGGCAGGTTTTCATGTCATAGTAACAGGTGTGCCTGACAAATGAATGCTGAGTATTTTCTCCTCCTACTGTCCTATGTTCTCCTACCATTTAAATGAAGGCAGAGCCGCATCTCGGCTACGAATTTCCCTCAAGAACGCTCACTCAAGTTTTGATTTGTGGTGATAACTACCCTTTAGTCCTGACAGTAAAACTTTGGTTTAAGGGGAATCTGCAGTGTCCCTGCTTTCTATTTTTGCTGATTTTACAGGTGGATTCTCACATAAAAAATCCTGCCTAGCGCAGCTTTAAAAAAGGGCCATAATATGAAAATCCCAGCCTCGGCAGTTACAACACAAAACATATTGCTGAGAAGGACACTGCTGTGCGCCAATTACACGGCTGAATTACACAAACACAAGCCCGTGTACCTGCTGTGTTAAATCTTTCAGCCAACCTTACTTCAGGCACTAAATGGGAATGAATCCTTTGCCAGTTAAATTAGCACTTGTCAGCCTCCAATTAAGCAAACGCAACACCCACTGAAGACTTAGCTTTCCTCTCAGTATTTTTAGCATTGTTTCAGACAGTCACTCAAATGCTGTTAATGATCCTCCCCCCTCTTGAAGTGAGACACAGTGTAGATCCATCTCGGAAGACATTTTGTCCTCTGACAAGAAGCGGCTCCGCTCTTTGTCTTTTCAGCGTGGAATTATTCTCAAATTAGTACCACATTAATCACAGTGACAGCTCAGAATGTAAATGACTCTGTAAAGGGAAAAATTTATTGCAGCCTGTACAGAGACCAGCAAAGTGCTGCCACAATCTAAATTTATGGAAACTATTTACCCTGTGTTTGATATGATTATGCAGGTTTTCTTGTCAAGTTATGGCCTGATGGTTTTTGGATTGTTTTGCTTTTCTGCATAATTGAGGATGATTTATATGACACTGCCTGTTCTGTGTCAAACGGCCCATTTGCGAATTAATCTAACCAGGCTGTCAGAACTGTCTGTTTCCTATCAAAAGTTCAGCATCGATAATGGAGCCCTACAAGTTCGCCGACGGCTTCTCTCAGTCCATCAAACCTACGTGGCTGCTGGAATCGATAGCGGACGTTGTAATGAAGGTTGTTATGTTGTGTTCCTCGAGAGTCTTTTCCAGAATGTACTTTTGGAGTAGCAGAGGAGCTGCCAGTCAGCCACTGAGCTTCATGACAGGCAATTTAATCTCAAGGAGAACGGAGGTCTTCAGAGTATGTGACAGCATCGAACTAGGAGAGAGAAAACCTTCATGTGGAGCACA
The DNA here is from genome assembly GCF_043641665.1 of Enoplosus armatus. Lineage (NCBI taxonomy): Eukaryota > Metazoa > Chordata > Actinopteri > Centrarchiformes > Enoplosidae > Enoplosus > Enoplosus armatus. Next base: position 13,472,136 of record NC_092201.1, on the reverse strand, counting down.
AACCCAACTCACCAGCATCCTCTATCCTGAACAACGTCTAACATTCTAACTGATCGATTGATGTCCTGATACATGAAGCCAATATAAGTCTTTTATTAGGTACTGGAATGATATTGAATCTGAAAGAATTCCACAGTTGACCTTGACCTTTACACTTGACTGTTGTCTTTCACCCTGTCAGAAGGAGCCGCTGCACTGTCCGGACTGTGACCTGTGTAGATGGCGTGAAGAAGCTCATTCTTGGTGTTTGTGAAGGAGCTGATGATATTGCTGTCCAATACAAACACAGTCTTGAGTTCTTTTATCAAAATTGTTGTTTTGGGTCAGTTTTTCAGTCAGTTAAGATGATGTTCTTCCCCTGCTAGTGTCATGAACTAAAGGGGATATAGGTCAGTCGGTTCACTCAGACTTTATACACAAGACATTTAATGGGGTGATTTTCATTGTATTTACGAAGCACATTCATACTCCCAATGGCATAAACCCTTCTGAGTTTAGTGACCTCATGGCCTATGCCCATAGCCCCGCCCCTGTGGATAAACCAGTGGTACGCCTCCACCAACAGCAAAACTATTGGTATGCTGTTTGTTTCATCCAACTCTTCTACACTCTCTAAGGGCCACTAGCAGCGGATTTAGACCTTTAGCCTTATTTTTCCTCAGAAGATAATGAGTTTTCTCACAGCGGCAAACTTAAAAAATAAACTGGAAGAGTGAGGCTTCAGTGTTGAATAATACATCTGATTTTGTAGTTGCTTGGCCAACATCTTTGTCATGTCAATCAGTGTGGGCGGGAGTCTCATGTCTTCTTTCTTGGAGTTTCTATTGTTAAAGTGGAGTTTGATTACTGTAGGTCATGCTCTTTTCTTTTTCTGCTCAGCCATGGTATCAGTCTCTGCTTATGTCAAATACTGAATTTCATTTGTTACACAACTCAGACAGAATGAAGCAGACATGTATGTTAAAAGTATGGGATTATTTAAACACAAAAAGATATTCAGTGTTGCTTGTGGGGTCACTTTCTCAGATGGCATTTTGATGTTGCCACTGCTTTGACAGCTCCGATTTAATTTGAACACAATTTTCTTTCTGTCACAGGTGAACCAGCAGTTCTGGTCTTTGTCGGATCATCAAAGGAGAAGAAAATAACACAAAGGACCTTTCTGTAAATAGAGACTTCCTTTCTTCTGGACTGCAATTAATCTTTGGAAAACTCGGAATGCTTCTTCTTGACCTCTATGGACATCAAAAAGGGGAGCAGATCCTATTGAAGTCATTCAGCACTTCTTTTTGAAGGACTCCATGTGATTAGCCTTACCGGACAACAGGATTTATTCTGACATTGTACTGCTTGTAGTGGAAGACAATGGTGAACTTTGCCTATATGTTAATTTCTAGAGTATTTATGCCCTTTACAGGGGATTTTGCATCACAAGTTGGCCAGGGTGAACAGCAGGTCAGTTTGTTGTAAGCATTGCAAATATTCAATACAAAATGTGATTTTGTTTTATCATTCAATTGTGGCTTTCTTCTCTTACAAAGTGTAGTTTCAAAAGGTTCAAGTAAATGAAAATATGTGGCTGAGCAGCAAATATTCAGGGTGACTTTCAAAGAAATACACAACCACATTCATCACTGTATCATTCACACTGTGTGCCATAACACAGAAAGGGAAAACAAACTGAATTCAATTTGAAACTACTACACATTATATTGTCTGTGTATTAAGTGTTCAATTCAACCCAGATATTGTTGAAAATGTAAGGACGCTGAACTACACCAGTGCTGTAAAAAGGTATAAACTGATCAAACCAACAGCTGTTAACAGGCAGAAAGTTGGAGCCAGTCGTGGTTTATTTTTCCTCTGGAAATCACTCTGCCGTTTCCTGTCGCTTCTGCCAGATTTTGTTTTTGTATCACAGCTCTGGTGTTCAGATTCTAGACAACAGCAGTGTAAATTAAACACACAGCATCTGGCCGCCGGCTGGTTGTTGACAACAATGTTCCCAAAACTGTTTTTCAACTAGTTACTCAAGTATGATTTGCTGATCACCTTTCAGTAGGTATCGCTGACACTTCCTTTGTCTGTGTAAGTGATGACATCAGTAATAAACTATGGTTGTGTAACTAAAGCCTTGTGTCTTTTAAGCATCTGTATGCTAACAATGATTCGTTTCCAGCCACGTTAGCAGCATAGCTCTAGGGATGGCAATGCCGGTCTGTCAGCTGGTCCAACACTTTGGTCCAGACACAAATATCTAAACAGTAGTTGGGTTTATTGACATGACATTTTGCACCAATGGTCCCATTAGGATGAATTCTAATGGCTTTGGTGATCCCCTGACTTTTCCTCTAGTGCCAGCAGTGGGTCAAGTTGTTTTCCCTTATGTGTAACATCTCAACATCTACAGGATGGACTGGCACAGAATTTTGTACAGACATTCATGGTCCCCAGAGGAGTAATCTTCATGACTTTGGTGATCCTCTCCTTTTTCCTCTAGTGCTGCCAGCTGGTTGACATTTGTGATTTTGAGTGAAATACCTCAACAACTATTGGGCGGATTGACATGAAATTAGCGACAGACATTAATGTCCCCCTCAAAATCAAGTGAAATAACGTGGGGATACCTTAACTTTTCATCTGGGGCCACCATCATACTTAATACTGTCACTGGTTTATCACCAAATTCCTGCAAAACTAATGAGCTGTACTTTATGTTTAGTGCTAATTAGCAACTGTTAGCATGCTAGCACACTAAATCAAAATGGTGAACATGGAAACATTATACCTGCTAAATGTCAATATGTTAGTATTGTCATTGTGAGCATGTTAGCGTGATGACATTAGCATTTAGCTCAAAGCACTGCTGTAGTACAACCTCACAGACTCGCTAGCATGGCTGTAGATAGATGTATGTTTCAGGCCCAGTCTTAACTCTGAAATCAGCTGAAAAATCCTCCACTAGTTTAAGATGGGGTTTGGGATACATATTTTTTATTCCTTTGTTTTGCTCTATGTGCTTTTGTGCATGTAATTCAAAAAGCCTACAATTCTACAAATTCAGAATCGAGCCAGGTACATTGGGATTATAGTACATGGTATGCGTCTTCACCACTTTGCCTCCACAATGTATCCCTCACAGTGGTTGTTATTTACAGTATTCACAGTGTCTTATAGATTTCCAAGGGGGATGATCATGAGGAGAGTTACCAGGTTGTTAGGCACACCTACCTAAATCTAATCTAATACAATAGCCCTGTAATAAACTCTACCTTCATGAAACTGATGACTTTCAAGTTTCGAGGACACTGTGTCAGAGAGGTGTTGATTCAGCCGTTGATTGTGGAGGATCTACTCAGTGCTGGTGTTGACTGGACTGATATGTACAGAAAGATAATATGATGGTGGATAAAATGGTGTTGACAGATTTCAATGCTTTGTAACACAATACACCACCACCATTGACGCTGAAATGACAGAAGAGTTGAAACGATATCATCAAAACCTGAAAATGATAGCCTTGATAAAGGTTATTGCAGGGCTGCTGTGTTGGATTAGATTCAGTTCTGTGTACCAAACAGACTGGCAGGACACTTTTCTAGTCTCAGCATTATTACACTGAAAATACTCAAATACTAAACGTATTTCTTGCAGTCATTTGGCTGTGTTCCTGTTTGTGTGTTTTGATTAATTTATCCCATCTAATAACATCTCTAAACAACTTCTATTACTGTTTTTGAATTGAATGTCGCCATGCCGAATTTACAGATCCATAATGTTCAGACCCAAACAGCTGCACAAAATGTTTCAACTCGCCTGATGACGGAATGCGAGTTCAGTCAAGCTCGCCTGTCAATTCAAAACTCCCAAGTAGCATCAAGGATCCATTGCAAAATCTTCACCTCAGAGGGGATACTGAAGTTATCAAATCAACAGCCAATGTTGGCTTTTCCGCAATTCTGAAAAAAAGATAGTCGTGACTCCTGTTATCACGGTGGGTGAAATCACACAGTGTCGAGAAGTGAAGTGGTTTGATGTAAATCAGCAGGCAAAATGGTCAGTTTATTTTGAAATGCACAGCCCTGCGACAGATTTATCCCTGCTTTGTACTTTCTTATTAAATTGTTTCAAATGATGGTCTTTTTTATTTCTCTGCCTTCTGCAACAAGAGTACCATCTGTTATCAACATGTTGACCCATTCTGAGTCCAATCTTTTTTCTTTGAAAAATGAAACAATCCTGTGAATAATGACTTTGTCAGTGGATTTGTCCTTTGAAGGGAATTGCTCCATACCAACAAGCTCCTACTGAAAGTGTTCCAAAATTACAAGTTGATGACTCATCACAGAAACACACTACATTTTGGCAACAATCTCATAGCGTGAGGTGACAACAGCACAAAGCTAGAGTCTAACGTAAAGCTGCTTTAATCAAAATGTTATTATTAATTTTATAATATTTAGTTATTTTTATTCTTATCAACAAGGTGTCACTCTTAATGATGAACCCAGACAGAATTATCACCCAACTCTGCCGTTCCCCTCAGCTCTACAGGGCGTTTTAGCATCCTTCAGCTGACTGTTTTGGTTTTACAGCCCACAACTTTTTTTTGTTCAGTGTCAGCGCTCACTTCAGCAATGTTTCCGGCTACAGCAGGCAACTGTTTTTTAATGAAACATCTCTGATAAACCCACTGTATACTACCTGCCTAGCACCAAACACCACACAAAGTTAGCAACTAGCTAGTGAACACAGAGAAGTATTTAGCCATATATTTTTCTCAGGAGTTGGTGGAGACTAAAACAGAGCTAAAAGGAGAGTGAACATTAATAGAGACTTTATTTGTTGTGTCAGTTTTGTGTTTACAGCCTTTTGCTCCCAAGTGCCAAAAATCAATAATGCAAGTTTAATAATAATGCAAGGTCAGCAGCTGCTGTGACATGGAGAATACATTTTTCTAAGCATCACAACACCCCCCCACTCTTTCTATCATCAGAATTTTAACCATTCGGTCCAGTTACATTTGGAAAGTCTAGAAGAGCCGTATGATTACATTTATTTTATCCTTTTAATGTGTGCGGGGAGCCAACAGGCGGTCAGCCAGCTCAGCCAGTGGAAGTCTCGGACGTCAAAAGGACTCGAGTGTGCATACTCTATGGGCCAAAAAATGCTGAAGTGTGAGGAGTGTGCGCCCAGTGAGCAACATTCATAGAAATGAATGGGGGGCCATCTTAACGCGGTACCCAGTTCTCCTTAAATCATCCATGTGTTAGGCCTGAGCCGCAATTAGCCTCAAAATCCGTACTCCTTCTCGGAATCATAACTCAGTCCGAGGCAGTTGTTTCAGATTAAATTTTGTTTACTTTATGCTACGTACACTATGGTTGTTAACCTCCACATTAGGTGCCCTAACAACCTGCTGCAAAGTCCTGCACATATACAGACAAAATCTTCCCATAAATGAATGCATGATTCATGACACTATCTCACCTACAAATTTCCCAATTAGCACTTAATTCTGTTGTCTAGGTGAGAGCTTCGTAAATGTTTTTAGCCGAGGACCCCAGTGAGAAATTAGCTTTCCTTGCTCTGGGAAACAGGCTTATTAAAAAATTTCATATGCTTGTCATAAAGGGACCCACCAGCAACAAGCCTGAAAGTCAATTTGGATCTCAACCCACAGTTTAAGAAGCTCTGCTCCAGATTACTGTTGAGGATTTCCATTCTTTTTGTTGCATTGCTGACACCTCTCAATTTCTAAATGCTTCTCTTTTGGGAAATTACAAGATAAAAAATGTTTCCACAATGGAGGAAATAGTGTAATCAGGAGGTTGTTCAGCTGCAGATGCTTGACAGACAGAGAAAAGAGAATTTGAAAAAGGGACATCGCTCTTGGTTCTTCAGGTTTTTAAATGGACCTTGGTTTTTCTTTTATAAACATACCCTCTGCGCTTGCTGTAGATACTGTTGCCTGTCTGCGCCTGTCAAACATAGTTACACTGAACGACTCTGTTTCCCAGCCTGCTATCCTTTTCCAAACAGCGAGTCTGTGAAATGTGTTGCACTGAGAACAGAAGACAAGTGCCGCCTAAAGCGTCTTTCTCATGTTTCACGAGGAGCAAGCACTTCCTTCAAACATCAAGCTTAATTCTTCTTTACCGAAGGCGTACTTTGGCAAAACGACAAACATTCTCCATGAATCAAAAGGCCGTGACACCGCTGGCCTCGGCATGTCAAAACAGTTTGACATTTTCAGGGTCAATGCCAGACTCCTGGTTGGTATCTGAGTCAGTTAAGAGGAGTCGGAGGAGTGTCTGGGGGTGGAGGAGCTGCAAAATACAGAAAACCTCGCTTTCAAAGCTTTGATTTCTTTCAAGAGATTCAAATGAAGTAAGGGCAGGCAATTCTGTCTTCTTTTTTTCTTGCTGCAGTCATTACAAGAGCACATCAAAGGAATCTCCTCCTCTCACCATATGCTGTATAGTTTCATAATCTAATGAGGGTTTTGTAATTACACAGTCCACCAAGGGACTGGAGCTCATCGATTCTCTGGGAAAAGAATTTTCATTACACAGACCCACTGTAAACCGTTGATGCTATCAACAGCTTTGTACTTGAATTTCATGTAATCGTTTTACATGACAAAAGGACTCGTCAGAGTTACATGTTAGAGAGAGAATTACAGATGTGAATGGAGGTCTCTCTGATATGGAGTCTTTCAAAACTTTCCAGGCCGGAGTTGAAAAGTAGAGAATGTCACTTGCCAAAGGTACCAACATACCATGTCATTTGTTTTCCCGGTGCAACGCAGTAGTCTGTATGACATTTCAATATATGTGTGATATACAACTAATGAATGCTGCTTCTTATATGGATGCGCCTCGCATGCAGCAATAGGAAATCCTCTGATGCATTCATCAAGCCATCAAATGACAAATGAGACACTGGCTGTTGTGGAATTATTTATATGTTTCTGTGGGTATAATAAAGGCTATAGCTGTTAGAAGTGTTGATTCACAGTAGCCTTCTCACTTCTGTGTGTGGAAATCCTTTTAAGTCAAGCCTGGGAACTGCAGTCTGAAACTTTACTTTGTCTCAGCTGTGAAAGCTACATCTTCTCCAGTCGTGACCAGAATGCAAACAAACAGCAGCTTATAGAAAGTTGTGTCTGAAGTCTTTATTTTATTCTATCCATCCATCCAGATCACAAAAGAAGGAATAAACATTTAACAATCTATTTATCTGCATTGTGTGCATCTGTGTATCAGTCAGGTTAACATAAGCATTCATTTGCAGTCATGTGTCCAACATTGACTTTCCTTAGCTTTGTTTTGATACCCACCAATTTCTGAAGGAAATATTTTGCTGATAAAGGCGTTACTGTATTCACCAAGTACTTGCTAACTTTGTCTGCAATTAGGGAACTGGGCAGGTGGGTTTATTATTATCATTATTAACACAAAAACAGCTGCCCACTGCTTCAGTAAACAAGATTGATGAGAGCCGTGAGAATGAACCAAAACACTAAAGTTGTGGTCCCTAAAAGAAAAACAATGCGCAAAAACATGCTAAAAAGCTCAGAGGAGCTGAGGGGAACTGCAGTGTTGGGTGATAATTCTGTGTGGGTTTGTCACTATAAACGACCCCTTTCGTATTACTGGTTACATTTAATCTATTGTTAAACATAAAGTTATTGTTTAGTGCAGCTTTAACCTATACATTATTTGTTATTTTTGAGATTTCAAGCAGCTATTTAAATTTACCAGGGTATTACAATGAAAACAGAGGCTCTTTGCCTTCACCCGCTGCAGATATTATTTGCATCACATCTTCTTGGATTATGTATCGATCACATAATCCAATCTGGCTTGAACAAGTTCCCAGACTATACCATAATGTCTTAAATCGCCTCATTGCTGTAACACTTTGTATTTGAGTTGTGCAAATGAATATGATATAAATGTCTGCTTTCATTATGTAATTTTAATATAATACAAATGGTTATATTATAATACAGCTGTGGTAATGAATTCTTAATATAATACATCCATCTTGCAAATTAGCATTCCCAAATTAGTGCATTCACTTTGTACATTGTAATTACTTCTGACAGGAGAAGTAGGTTGAGCTTTTACTTGTGATTTCTTTAACTTGATTCATAATTTGTTGATTTATTTCAGTCTGTTTCCATTTTCGATGTCATGCACTTGCTACTGTTTTCTGCACTGCATTTCCCAGAATTCACAAGCTAAACTTTCTGGTGATTAAGTTAGAATTTCTATAAATACATGATTTTAAAAAAGGAAAACATCACAGTGTTCAGAGCAGGAAATATAAAAACTGAAATCAATACTTTAAAAATTAATCTCTAATTCATGGTGTAGTAAAGTCTTACCTCAGCTGTGAGAAGCTGGAATGGAAAATAAAATGCCCAGAATAAATATGAGGCATTACTCTATTTAATCAACAGGTTCTGAAGTTTCACCCAAGCAATGTAAATGGCTAAAGACGTGTTCACAACACTGATGATGATTGCCACGCACAACACCGTAAAGAATTTCTTGTATTCAGACCACATGCATTGGTAACTGCTGCATACATGCTGAAACCTCCCTGCAGACATTCTTTACTGTTATTATAGGTGCTACCAGTGATGCATCACTGTTGTACCCATTAATGTCGTTAAGACTGCCCTCAGCGGTGTTATCGCTATATTTACTTATTGGAAATTTGATGAGGAATAGATCCCTGAGCACGTACGCCGACCAGAGCTGACGCTATGAACAGTATCCGGTCCTTCTCGCGCCAATAAAACAGAGACGCCTCTAATTAGCACCAAGATGGATCACGCCTATTTGCCATGTTCCCCTGAGCTGTGTGTGAAACATCCCTCGCAGCGCAGTGTTGGATTACATGCGGCTGAGACAAAGGAAGCAGGAGGGATTCATGCAAACAACACTTGACTTCCTGTGCCTCGTGTCATAGTAAGTACATCCCCCACCCTGCTCGACATCTCATCACACCAACCTCTGACCAACCCCATTGGAATGAAACGGTTATTTTTAATTAAAATGGGTCATATCTGTCCTACAAAGAGTATGGCAAAACAGTCACACAACAAACTCCAGATTAAGCCAAATATATCTAGAGCACTTATCTGGAAGCGTAACCAAAAGTGATCACACCTAAAAAAAAAATAATGCTTGCTCAGGGCGGCTGCTGCTCTGATGTAAGTCCACGGCTAATTTCCACTTTTCCATTCCATGACTATGGCAACTACAAGGACCACTCTGAGAAAAACAATGGAGTAGCCAATTATACTTGTATTTGAATACCCAGAATTATCACTTATCACTGCTGTACAAAGAAATCAAAGTGGCTTAAACTTGGGTCTATAAATTGTTTACTGTGTACTAAACTTGCTATATTAAATCGTATCATATTGCTAATCATTCCCTGTATCTAACCTACAACCCCTTTTGCAATATTATATGATAAGATGAAGGTCGGCAACTTGTAGTGTTGAGGTTGAGATCAATTTGGACAGAGTCACAGCAGCGAAAATATTGGGTATTAAAGTTATAATCCTTAAGATTTTCATCACATCAATCCAAATTTTTTATTTTTTTACTATTTAGGGTTGGCATTTACACTGCGATGGCTATTGAATGTATTTACACAATTCAGTTACCTTTCCATAGAACAGTATGCATTTCTAATGGCGGGGTCCGTCGTACCTGTTCTAGATTCAAATGGTGTGCACATGCACAAGGGATTCACAGGACAACGTATGCACATACTGAATGAAATTCGGAAGAGTCTGTGTTATGTCACACGTCATGACGTGATCTGGGGGAGCTGGTCCCGTGCATTTCAAAGAGGAAACATATTTGTACAGCAATTCTTATCTCCCTCAAAGCTCATTTTCTCCCTCAGTGATTCATGAACATGTCATTTTGAACAGAACTCTGGCACTTGTATTAATGTTTTCAGTGTTACCACCAGTAACTACCGCTGACCTCTAGTTTCCTTTTAGCTGAGTAGGATTTTGTTAATGGATTTGAAAATAGACTTTCAACTGTAACTCTCCTGTACGGAGAGGTACCTGCACCATGCTGTAACAGTCGCATTGCTACTCAATACATAATACGTACATTCAGCTGTTACAGCTGACCTCAGACAGTGACTGCACTTTTGGTGACTAAATCACAAGATTTTGAGCCCAATCAACTGAAGGCAAAAACTACGAGGATGTGACACCATTAATGTTTATTTTCTGCCACACTTATTCATATCTGCACAAGCTTTGTGGGGGAAAAAAGCTGTCAAAGCTTTGCTTTCAGAGAAGTGAGCAGCTTTGCATTATGCTCCAGCGAGGTTTAGTAACCAAATTAAGTCATGGATACAATGAACACCAAGGCATCTGGCACTGCATAATGTCTATAGAAATCATTTTTCCTCAAAGCTGTCTCTTCATTGTCTGCCCGCCAACACAAATTTCTGATTCTATTGTGAAGCTAAAAATTGGTGAATATTGGTAAAAGCAAGAGCAAATGAGATGTTACCGAGCATTACATCTACTACTACAAAGCAGACAAATGGAAGGCAATGATGATTTGAGTGAGCCATCAGTGTCATCAAACTTACCTGTGTGCAGCATGGAGAGGCAGACAGCCACGAGATAAAGCACAGGCTCTGATAGTCATTTGCTTTGCCATTGTGTCGACCATTGCTGCTCCAGTTTTATTATCTGGGCAGGCTGGGATGAATTTGCTATCATAAAACCAGGCCTGCGACAACAATAGTGCGAGGAGACTGACAATAACCAAATAACACGTGAGTGAGGAAACACTGGCTTTTCATGAAAGCAAGTCATTTCAATAACTGTCAGATTTCTGGTGACACATCAGAACTGAACCAATGTGTCTTTTGTCAGTTTTGTCAGTGTCTTTGTTTCCTGACAGTGTCTTTATCTGACTGATCCAAACATGTCGTCTAGGTATGCCTCTGTGTTCATAAAGGCCCAGCTGAGATATTTTCTCCCACTGTGACTGGCTGCTATATATTCCAAGCTACAGAACCATAATAGAGTTTCTCTCTCTATTCCCTTGTGGTGGCTTTTCTTATTTTACTCTTTCAATTATGAAGAATGAAATATGGGATTAGATGTTTTCAGGGCTCTTTTTCCTCTGTGCACAATCCATTTTTTTTCCTTACAATTTCACGCTTTGTGGATTTTTCCAGTCACAAGTTAATTAATCAGGTAGAGACGGTGGGGTTACTGCATCTCACGACTAAATGACCCATATTTAGCACAAAGAAAAACTTCACTCTGAGGTATCTGAAGAAGAAAAGCAGCACCGGAAGCCAGGCCCTTAGTGTTCAGCGGCAGTGGTCCCTGTTTCATCTCAGGGCCGCTTTTAACGAGATAAACCCTCGACTGACAGTGACCTGAGATGAAAGTAAGAAACACAAAGCCGGCAAGAGTTCAGGGAAAGTTCCTTAGAGCCCCACCTACCCACCCACTCACCCCGCCTAAACCTCTCTCAACCCCAGTCCTGGTGCTGCTGGGGGAAGGGAGGGAAGTGGGGCGGCAGTGGACTAGAAAAGTTCCTTCGCCTCTATTACAACTTTGTGGTTGATCCCACAAGGAGGCCTCGAAAGGTGCTAAAGATGCCGGGATTGACGGCTCTAATCTTGCCGACTCTCTCCGTCTCGCTCGAACTTGGCCTCTTCTTTTGTTCTTTAAGCCCCGGATTCTCTTGTTTCTACAACTCTATTTGGACGCGGGGCTGGCTTTTGACGAGGGGAGGGGAGTGGAAGACGCTGCTGCAGGAACCTTGGAGGCATAACGGAGGTTGAGGCAGGAGAGGTTCAAAGTCCTCTGAAGAGACAAACGTGTGTGTCAACCTGCTGACCCATGTGAATGAGTTGTTTTCTCCTGACATACATATAAAAAAATTTAAATAAAAACAAACACAATAAATGAAAACACATTACCTTCAGATCAAGTTATTAAATATTCAATTTAATTCTAGATAAGTGGTCATTTAGAGGTTCTCAGTCTAGCTGCTTTTCATTCTGTCTAATCAGGGAGTATTTTACACCTGGGATACAAGTTGAATGCAATTAACTACCTGCAGAGGCAGAATAGAAAGACAGCAGTACTCTGGGATCTAGTGCATTAATAACAACAGGCCAGATAAAAACTCATTTGTTTTGGCTAACACAGGAACAGTTTGTTAACAGCTAGGTATTTTATTGAAAGGGCTGTGAACGTGTCTTCAAGAGGTGATTCCAAAGACAATACTGAGTCACCTGAAGTGTAGGGCCTACACTGTAGAGTGTTTTTTCTCCTACCCGTGTCCTATAAGTGTCAAGAGCAGGCACAATAATGTCAGTGAATGTTGACATGAACACTGAATCTGGTAATTACTGTAATATTTCATGAACGTAGCATAAACCTAGAGCCAAAAAATAGCTTTTTCCTGCCTTGCTTGTTACACAGAAACAGGCTTAAATCATGTGACCTCAGTCTTTTACTGAGACATCTACTGAGAATCCTTTTAGGCCAGCATCTGAAACAGGCCAATTACAGTATTTTTAACTTTTTCACTGAGCAATGAATTTAGCTTATGGCTCTATCTGGTTTAAGACTGTTTCAGGACATTGCCAGTAGGCACAGACCAATAAAGACAGTCATTTCCTGTGGAGCCTTGAAAGCAAAATAAGCTAAGAATTGTGGTCTAACGTGGTGAACTGAAAAATCCAGGTTTTAAGAGAGGATCTAAGTAAATACAGTGACGCCACACAAAGTTAGCTTAATTTGCCTAGTGAGTTCAAACTCACTACGTTAGTCTTAGCTCCACAGAGGTGAAACTACTGAGTTGGCTGACTTGATGCAATTTAAATTCGACTTGTGCACTTTCATTGCATTCTTGTGGTTATCACACTTCTCTAGTGAGCTGAAATATGCTATTTCTTAAAGTACCCTAAGCTACTTAGCTAACTTGTAAGCAAATTAGCTAGTCTGTTGACCCTCCCATTAGAAAAGTCATGATCATTAATGAACAGAAATATATTTTGTTATATCCTTTTTTAATGTCTTTATGTCTTATGTAAAGCACTTTGAATTGCCTTGGTAGGTAAGGTACTTCATGTCATTTGGTCCAAAGAACAACATGGAACTTCACACGTCATTTTTATGAATTAGACACAATTAACTTGACGAGCTGCACTAGTGTCAGCATGAATATGCACTCCAGTGAAACCATGTTTGCTATTAGTTACACTGTATAACACTGCAGCACCTCATTAACAGTGTTTGAGGAGTTGGACAACAGGGTTGCTAATGAATATGTCCCCTGCTGCTCGAATCAACATATGGGGGAATGACAGTAAATCCTGACCCCCCCTCCTTACTAACCCTTTGTTCGCTGTCTAATCATGAGTGTGTGAAGCCATGGGCAGAGCACTGATCCCCTCTCTGCAGCAGACAGCCTGTTTGTTTTGCAGACAGAAACCTTGGCGAGCCACAGCGCTGAAGTGGACACCAGGCTGCTACTGTGACACATTAATGACTGCTCATTTCCGTGGCGTGCAGGCTCTCTCATTGAGAGCACTGCATGGTAAGCACCTGTAAGCATCAGCCAAATGACAGGATATCCCCTCATCCTCACAAATACCAGCACACACACAGCAGCTCAGCTGAAGACAGAAAACCAAACTCAGATACTGAAAATGCCCCTCATTGTTTACACTCTGCACATTGCCAAAGTCAAGCTTGCCAGGATATGTCCCAGCTATCATAACAACCCATGAAAAATGTAAAAATTCTCCATCTACTCTTCTTCATATTTTGGATCTGCACTCAACTGCATGCAGTCTGGGAAGCTGTGTTCAGTAACCACCACTGCTTATTTTTGGGTAAACCTGATGCCAGTGCCTGTTGGTCAAATTATATGTAAACGGCTGTAGCAAACTGGAGGAGACCCAGGTGACCTTGACATAGTGGAGGGATATTCGGTTTAAATATAGCTGGAAAACATAAAATAAATGTCCTATTTTAGTGGTAATAAGAACAAACTTGAGAAGTTGTGGCTTTAATTCATGACTTACTTTGATCATTTCTGATATTTAGGGCTGATCTGTATGTTTGCTGTGCTTGATTTTTGGCATTTGTTACTGCAAAAAGTGCTTTTTGTGTTTTAGCCATGCTAGCAGTGTGGCTCTAGGGATGGCAAACTCTTCAGGATTCATTGTAATGGAGATCCCTTCACTTTTCATTTAGTGCCAACATCAGGTCAACGTTTTCATTTGTCCAATACTGTGTTTTATGACCAAATACCTACAAAACTATTGACATTACCATTACCATAACTGTGTAATTAGCAATGTTAGCATGCTAAGATGCTGAACCAAGATGGTGAACAAGGTTGACAAAATGCGTCATCATTCAGAGCATGTTAGCATGCTGATGTTAGCATTAAGCTCAAACCACTACTGTGCCAAAGAACAGCCTCACAGATCAGCTAGCATGGCTGTGGCTATTGTTAAGTTACTAAGTTAGCTACAAGCAGCAGCATGTTGTTGTCCTTAATAACATACCTTATTTTTGCCTTTTAAAATCGACTCACTGTGTTTTTGTAAGATTACATCTGTCTTGTCTTACTAGTTATCATATAGCAATTTATCCAAATGTATGTAAGTAATAAGGAAGTAATGATTAGTTATTACTTATGTGCCATTTCACATCTGATTGATAGATAATCAGAAACAGTTAGATGTCGACAAACTAATCATTAGTCATGGGCTCATTATCATATCAAGCAGCCTGTTAGTCATGGCCTACTGATTCTGAGATATTCAGGATCTATTTGCTTTATTCATCAATTTGTTCGTTAGTTCCTGATTTGTTTCTGACATGGTCATTGGTAACTTCAGTGTCCATTGTGTCAAGTGTTACCAGTAAGCCAGACTTTTATTCAGTAAACACCACTTGATTGGTGCTGGGGCATCCAAACTTCCTGGACCTTTCCACAAGAATGAAAAGAAAGAATTGCTTTATTGGCTTGCAGGCTGAGGCTGGATGATTCTGTCTGAAGCAGCAGATGCCGTGTTAAATTGAGAGCCTCTCTCATCTCAGCAGCGCTCTCAGTTAAAACCAGAAGGCATGCTCAGTCTTCCCCTCCTCAGCACTTTGGAGGGAGGAAGGAATGAGCCCCGCGGTTGGCTGGAGATCACTGTCGGATCTTGACTGGAAGTGGCGGTGCAGCGGTGCTGAGTGTGTGATCTGTGTGATTGCGCCAGGCTACAGGAACTGTCTGGCCAAAGTCACAGATGGTGTTTGGAGCCGTTGGCGCTTTGCAGTCACGTAGGCTCAAGACGCTCTCAGCTCCAACGCTGTCTTTATTGTGGTTGAAAATAGACAGCAGCAGTCGAACACACACTATTATACAACAATGGTCAGGTACTTTAAAGCAGCCTTGAATGTTGTATTGCATTTAGCAGCTACAGAGCCCAATTTTTTTCTGGAATTGGTGGAGCCCGAAACAGAGCTAAGAGGAGAGTGTTGTGCTTAAGTGTCCAAAATTACAACTCCAAATGACAGCTAATGTTGCTACGTGTCTGATGAATGTGTAAGTAGGTGACTTTTTGCAAATACATATTGTTTGTTGAGTCATATCAACTCAACAAACAATAATGCAGATTTAAGTTGTTAAACTCTGGATTATTATAAGCAGCAGGGTAAAGTAAACAATCTAATACTTGTCTTAAATATGCCAGGCTGATTCTAACTCCATTTGACCCATTGCTTACAGTATATAATGCTAGATGTCTGCTCTGTTAGTGTCTGCTAGCTATTAGATACTGTTTGGTACAAAAAAATGCTAAAACGGTCCATAAATTGATAATTTAAGATTGGTAAATTTGCCTGTTCCATTTAACCCATTTTTAAGGAATTGATCCCAACTGATGCTGATCTTTTTCTTGGGAGGACAGTCTCTATAATCCAGGTGTCCAGGGAAAAACTTAAATTGGGTACTTGAATTTTCTTTCTTGCTTCTATTATTAGTATCATTCGGTGTACTTACTTATCTATCAAAAAGGATGCCATGTTAGTATGCATGCTCCTGAAAAGGAGATGAAAAGCACAAAAGTAAAAGCTTGTAATTTTATGAATGTTCTGGCGACGCCATGGCTTCCCTGTCCTCTCGCAGTCGTCATGACCTCCATGTCTCCAGGGGTTGTTCTTGTCTCTTTATCATACATACTGCCACTGCTAGGGACAGGAAGTCAAAAAGGTTCAATAGGGATGGTGGCACCTCACGGAAACCAATTATACACAGGCTCCAAAGCCTTCATTTCTGTGCTGGAGCTTTGAATGGTTTTGATATTCCATGATGAATTACCACAACCAAATGAGAAGGAGAGAGCCAGGAGGGGGGGACGGGGGGCGCAATAAAGCGAGAGAGCAAGGGACTGAAAGAGAAAATCCAGGAGGAATTCTTTGCCTTAACTCCCTTGAGGCGTTGAATGTGTTGGTGGAGTACTGTACGTTTCTCTGGCAAGCGTATCTCCTCTCTTCCACCCACGCGAGTCTCTCAAACCGAATGAAGTCCCAGCGGAGGAGTTCCTTCATCCGAGTGTGCGTGCTCTTGTGT
Organism: Enoplosus armatus; assembly: GCF_043641665.1. Lineage (NCBI taxonomy): Eukaryota > Metazoa > Chordata > Actinopteri > Centrarchiformes > Enoplosidae > Enoplosus > Enoplosus armatus. The sequence continues at coordinate 13,455,472 of NC_092201.1, read as the reverse complement.
AGCACACCTCCTCTTAATTAAACAATGACAAGCACTGAAAACGTTGTTTGACAGAGATGGCGGAAATGAACTTTGTCTGTGACAAAAGGAAAATATAAAAAAAGTTAACGCTAATCTCACAGGATGTAAAGTCATTAAGCAGGGACAGTTGGACTGAGCTCATTGTACTTTACATGTCGCCTCTCGTTGACTCAAGTGCTGCTTTGACTGTATTTCAAGTGACTGCTGGACATCATTTAAACATGGTGTCTTTGCTTTAGCTTTCATGGATCCCAGGATACTTTTGTCTATGTATACCCCACTTTATATCAAGCAGCAAATGCATCATTACTCAAACAATGCGTAGACAGCTGCACTAGTCCTCTAGAGACTGCAACCATGCCAACCAATGCCAGAAATTATTCTTATCAGAATAATCAGCTTGGAATAAAAACTCTGGTTTAGCTGTATATTTCTTTGGTGCAATAGTCAATTTACAAGCACACAAACTGTATATCCTGATCACTAGCAGCACTCGGCTTAAGAGAATGCTTTGTTTACAGTGTTTGAACACTGCAGTTCAAAGTAATGTGATGTGATGAAACACTTTTTATTGAAATTATGTATATAGTCGGTATAGTCGGTCTAGTACCCGACGCTCCACAGCACAGTGACATGTGGTTAGCTTTGTAAATTAAACAACCAGATTCCTCTGTCTTTTGATGGCACACAGTTTGGAAAAGCCAGCCAAGGCATCCACTGTACAAATATGGAAAGACTGAGTAGAAATCTAAATGACTTACTGGATACTACCAATCCAATAACAACCATTCACCTATTAAGGATAATCCAGACATTGACATGATTAGGATTTAATCGGTATGGGTATCAATACCAGTATTGATCAATACTCCTCAATAATCTTAGTGGGATTAAAATGTATAACAAGGCCCATTTTTTCACAAACTGATCGTGGCATACTCCTTTAATTGTTGTTCACTGAGAGGTGGTGAGAATTACTGTGCGTGATCTAGACTGGTGACTAGCTGCATACAGGACAAACAATAAACTTTCTCTTCCAGATGGAGTAGTGGCTCAATATATGTGCACAGGTAGTAAACTGTTCAAAAGTAGATAACAGATTTAGGGCATACATTTAAGGCAACAAGACTCCAGTTAGCCACTGCACCTGGCCACTGGTTGCCAAGAAATAGTTACAGCTCATAGCTTGTAAAACCACACAGACCACACAATCAACACACAGACATGAGATTGGTATCTTCTCATCTAACTCTCTGTAAAAAAGTGAAAAAGCACATTTAACAAAATGTCAAACTATTTCTTTAATTCAAAGCATCAGAAACATTTGCAAACTCAAGCCGGGGGAAGTGGACAGTGGAGCAGCAGCCACTTTGCTCAGAAAATACAAAATTATTACATGCCATATTGTCCCACTTTAACCCCTTTTCAAAGCGTTTTAACCTGTCCACTATAACTATGTAAACAGAACCACAGTGTAGTAGTGCAAAGCTAATGAACACAGACTGCCCAGGAGCTTCTGACCAATCAGGAAACACCAATTTAAGACTGGTCCTCAGGCCCAGACTGGCCATCAGGAGCACAGGGAGAAATCCTGTTGGCCTGCCCGACTGATTGGCCCGGAGCGTCAGAGCAGACTGCAATATGAAATGGGTGAATCAAAGGGAAAACAACACGGGCAACTGCAGTCACTCAGATCTGTAGACCGCCAGCCCCCCCTACCTGCTTTTAACTTGATGGTAGGATCTCTGCCCGTCATCACACACTATTGTTCGCATGCACATACTAATCAACACAACGTTCAGTCAGTGAGTGGAGTGTGTGCGGCTGAGCAGTGAGGAAAAAAATGCACAATGCAGGAAAAAGACAAAAAGGTGGAGCTGAGACATTACAGATATATTCTCGAGCAAGGGACATAAAATAATTAATGTCATCACCACTTTATCATGCTATGTAGGAGATAATACGGAAAATAAAGGCCTGTATTTCATATGTTATGGAATTGCAACTGACTTACTTTTGAAACAGAAGACACTTCAGGCTGTTTTGAACTATTTTGGATGTAGAAAATAGATATGATGCTGTCATATAAATAGTAAAGCGTAATAATATGTCAACAAAACATATGCAGTATAGGTATATACTGTATAATCCCAGTCCGGCCCTGCTGGTCCTCGTTACCTCATCAGTTATTATTATAATTGTCAGTTATCACTGTATGAACACATTCAGTGAGATTTCTCCTTGGTTTCGTTTGAACTTTCCCATTAATTGTACTGCAGGTAGAATACTACTGCTGTAAACCTTGCTAGCTTGTAGAAAAGTCTTTGTGATAAAGGCCTAAGTTCGCTGTTTAAACTCAGGGAGTTTGGCTGTAACGAGGTGGAGTGCTTCACAGATTCTGGCCGACATCTTTGCAAATGTGATTTATGCTTACGGCGCAGCGAGGAGCTCAAATCTTTAATTACCGTGCAAATTACTGGCCACTGTAATTCATCAGTACACAACCACCAGAACCTCATTTCCACACTAATTTAATGAATAATTGCCTTCTTGGAAAACCTGCCTCTTCTAGTATAATGGCAAAGGCCTTGGAGGATACGGCCACTAGTGTGGAGCCAAGTTCACGCGTTCAACCAGAGCTCTGATGCCTGCCTGCTTTTAATGCAACTCATGTTGTGAGGATGAACTGGCTTTAATTGCATTGACGTTCACATCTTCATTCTGCAGGGAATTCAGCTATTGTAAAACAGGTTGTCCAAGATCTCTGGTGCTTTTATTTTCCGATTCAGACGGCAGAGGATGAAGGAGGCTCATTGGCTGCCCGTCTTAATTTGTTCCCAGCTTCAGAGAGGCCACTGACCACAAACTCCCATCAGTACTTGAAAGATAAAGCCTGGCAACAAATTACTGAAGCTCATGCGGCTGAATGCTATTCTGTACATGAAATGTATTACAAAACCCTTGAGTCCAACTTATTTCTACAACCACAATGTCTGTCACCTACTGCAGTGGAATCTTTTGAGAAGTCTTTTCTTCTTCTAAAACAGTTTTTCTTTTATCATAATGCCTCAATCTCAGTGTAAATATTTCACTTTGATAGTGAAAGACATATCTTACTGTGCTGTTGAAATGAAAGTGTGATTACTGAGTACAACCTCACAAACTATGTCTTTACCCACAGAGAGACCCCAAAACATAAATCCAATCCCTTTTCTATTGATTCCACCCTTCATGTTAACTCTACTTCCTTCAATAGAAAGAGTGGAATCCGAAGGAAAGCTGGTACAAGCGCGCTGACCTTCACTCGCTCTGAAAACACAAGATCCTGGAGCCGTGGACTCGTATCCAATCAATTACTCGGTGGCTTAATTGATTTGCAAAGGTAATCACTGGGCACACATCCACCAGGGCGGAGTATTTGATGTTTTAATAAATGGTTTTACAGCAGAACTGGATGACTGGATCGATTCAGCCACTGCAACCTTGATTATAGCACAAGTTGGGAGAAAAAACAGCAGCATAGCAGCGGGACGATTGGTCGGGCCTGCCTTTACCGTTTACACTGGAGTGTTGTACAGCAGCGTGGTAAAGATCAAAGCCGACCACATTACTCAATACTTGTACACGTCCCTTTTACAGGAAGGAAATTGAGACCAGGCGCTTACTGTAGATCTTATAACACTGCAGAAAATGCAGTAAAATGTAAAAATATATATGAATCAACTCCAGTTGACATTTACCATGATGGATATACAACACTTTCTTACACTGTTAGGTCTCAAATTCTTTAACACTAGAAAAAGCTGAGTCACTGATCACTGCTTTTTAAACTTTAATAGTATGGATGATAATCCAATTTTTACTTTTCAGACCTCCAAAATCCTTTGTGGTTTTAACTTCTGAGAGGTCTTAAACAGTCAAAGAAATTAAAAGTGTACATCCTGGCCATAATTCAGTAATTAAATCCTGTGTGACAGTGCTGTCAGCGGCATTGGCAGCTTCTGGTTCCAGAGTAGTTTAGCCAACTTCACTGGCGTTTCGCTGCTCTGCGTCGCTCTGTGTCGCTCTGCACTTCATTTCCATCACAGTAACTTTTGGAGTTAAGCAGTGCATGTCGTCATCCTGCGTTGTTTAAAAAAATGAACAAAATGACAAAATGAGGTTTGACTCAGGGGCTTCTCGACTGTACGGGGCAGCTCTACTGTGCACCCAAACACTTGCTCTCTGTCTAAGAGGGAAAAGAACAAAGCCCACCTTTACCACTATGTGACCATGACTGGTTCCATGGTTGTTGGGCTATCAGGTGGAATGGCAAGCTATGATTTGTGAATTTATGACTCTATAATCATCAGGCACAGTGATCATCAGGCAAATTGTGTAGTCTGATCTCGGTATAAGACGTTGAACTTCAGTGGGAGATGATTCATTTCAAATAAGATGAATGCAGGTGCATCCTTTGAATTTACTCTATTTCTGTGTTGATAATTTATGCAAATATTCAAAGAGTGCTGTTCAGTGAAATAAACACTTCGTGACTTAAAGTTTCGAAAGAGATTTTAATGCTTTAATGCAATAAACTTCTCATGGGATTCTTCTGCAGAGCTCCTCACATAGTTTACAGTCTCAAACATATTAGATTAAGTGTGATCAAGGTGCAAAATGAACACAAAAGCCTTACTTGTCAAAGTAAACGCTTTAAGTGTGCTATTTTGCTGTTTATTCATAAGGGCCAGTGAACATTAATCAAATCTGACATTTTCAAAAACAATGTAAATGTGTCAGGGTTAGCTAAACAACTCAACTGTAGCTAATTCAACAACAAGCCACAGCTTTTATAAACAAATAGATGAAATGAGTGTAATGACACTGAAAAAACGCAACTAGAACAAATCCAACAAGTACAATGACGAGACCTTTTATGATTTGTAGAACACAAAAGAGTTACAAGTGGAACTAGACTAACACACACACACACACAAATACAAAGACTTTTATAAGCTTAATTGCCAATTGTATATCACAAATACAAAATATTTGTAGCAAAGCATCAGCAAGTCAAAACAACCACCTCAACAACATTGGAACGCAACTATCACCAACCAACCAAAATCAATACCAAAGAAAAAAATCAAGACGAGTGGCTTTTACCAAACATTCATTTAGCCAGGCTGATTTGCATATGTTTTACATCGTATTAAAAAGTAATTGTTTTTCAAAAGGTCTGGTTGTTGACGCGCTTTATATCACCACTGACTGGTCAAAACCTACAGGGGACTGCTGGATGATACCAAGAAAGTTAAATGTAGAAATGGACACAGGTTTAGCTCACAGTGAAAACTCAGCTCTGTCCATTCTGCTATTCGCCTTCATTGGACAGATATGATCATTCAGATATGATCACCTCACAGTATTATTTCCCAGTGGGTGCTCACAATTACCTGCCTTCTTGAAAAACCTTAAAATAACTTAATTTAACCTTAACCTGGACAGACTGACAACAAGAAGTGCCTGCTACGACGTACTTTGGAGTCACGTCAGCTACATATTGTAGATCTCATTTAACACAGGCTAATGGGAAACGAGATAATCTGTTCCACTAAGTCACTAAGTTTACTATGAAACTTTGTTCCCATTAGTTTTATATGAAAGTCCTCTTGGATCTTTCTTCAGATAACTTGAATAAAAACTATGATAATTTAAATGAGGACAAATACTCTGAAGTTAAACTTGACGCCTTCACGGCTCATCAGAGGATCCTCCAGCCTCTTTGTACACAGCACCCCACCTTCACAGTCTGCCACAGTGCAGAGGAAACAGTGCCTCTGGGAGACATTTCTGAAGTTTAACATTTCCGTGGGTTTACTAGTTGAAAGGCTGCCCACCAGACAGTTTTAATTGCCTTTGGGGGGGCCATTAGGGCAGGTCATCCGTCACTGCGGTCCAGGGCTGCATCTGCACGCCTCCCTGTGGGATCAAACAGTCTGATCTGAGCCACATCCTGGTGAGACCACCACTGCAACTCCAACACGAGAAAAACAAGGACATGACCAACTGTTTATGAAATAGGTACAATCACACCTGGAATTGGATTGCTTTAGTCTGTGCCACCAAATGTCACCTCTACACATAATCCCTTGTGATTTGGGGTGCTCCCTAAAATTTGTTGGGTTTACGTTCTCGCTCAATTTTCAGTATTTCAGTGTTGTTATATTGTCACATTGTTCTTCTTTTCAGATGAATATCTCCTATTAAAATATGAGCCATTTTCTGGCTACCGTGAAGAAACCCAGTTTCAGGCTGATGCATGTAAAAACTACCAAGGTTACAATAATCTGATGAAGCCAGACTGCAAGTTTAAGATAAGATGCCTCAATTGTGGAAACATTTGATTACTCTTCACACAGTTTACCTTCCAGATTCACAAGGGTCCATTATGATTTTCAGTAGAACATGGCAACACGGCATGAATATTATCAATCAATTGAAATTGTGACTACACAAAGAGAACTATAATGCAACTTTGCAGTTCCCCTCACCTCTGTGGAGTGTTTTAGCTTGTTTCAGCATGTTGTGTTTTTTGTTGTTGATTCTTTCAGCCCATAACTAAACTGTCTTGGTTCAGTCTCATTGCTCTCATCGGGGGGCTTTCCACTTGCAGCAGGCAGCTGTTTTCAGTAAAACTCTGATAAACTGTACCCTACCTGCCTAGCACCAAACAGCAGACAGACAAAGTCAGTGACTAACTGGAGAACATAGAGGACCATTTAGCAGCTAAAGAGCCAAATATTTCCCCCAGGAGTTGGTGGAGAAAAGAAAGAGAGCTTCTTTTTACCTAACAATTACCATCTCATCTTTTAATTTAAGAGTAACCCTAACCCCTATTTTATTGTATTCATCCTTGTTTTCATCCTTGTTTTTTTAGTTTTATTGTAAATGTCATTATTCTTTGCTTTTATGTAAAGCACTGTTGAATTTTATGCATAAATTGTGCTATAGAAGTAAAGTTTATTATATCACTATTCTTATTAAAAAGGAGAGTGAACATATATATGTTTAAGACAAATATATTGTCTTAAATATTGTATGAATAAAAGGCTTCTCTTAAAGTCTTACACCAAACTGTTCTGAGCACATAAAAAGCATTTAGATTATATTATTTTTAAACAACAGAGATGACTGAGAACCAGATCTGGCCAAAGATGGTTAATATAAGATATAGTTAAATCCATTTTCAGCAGTACTATACAGAAGTTAGAAAGGATACCTTGCCATCTTCAAAGCTGAACCTGAAATTTACACTTGCAAAGGTCGCAGACTGAGATGTAAGAAATGATTTATAGGAATAATCAAATCGGCCGAGAGCAAACAAGTAATAAGGCGAGTCAGCGCTGAATCAAGACAGGCATAAAAACAAATAAACAAAAAAAAGCTGAACTGTGAGGGAGCTAATGAGAGCTGACTGAAGGTAAAAAAGTCATTTCTAAAAGGAGAAAGTGATGTATTGTTGCATGGCTGCGCTGGCTGCTGCGCCCGTGGCTGCAGCGGGCCCTCAGAGAGCCGCAGTCCACCCTCACCTGATTATTTTTCACCTTGTTTACGGCTGCACTCCTTCATGGCACTGCCTCCATCTCCCTCCCTGCATGGACCTGTCTCATTACGTCCATCTCAACGAGTCACTCAGCCGAGAGAGGGAGGGAGGGAGGGAGAGAGAAGGAAAGAGGGAGGGATGGTAGGGGACAGGTAATACAAGGACAGGTGAGGAAAGACGATTAGAAAGAAATGAATATAGTAGAGGAACATGGTCTAAATCCGTCCTGACAAGAGACGAGAAAGTGTTTAGTGTGGAAATCACTCTGAGCGTGTAAATTCATCTGAAGAAGGACGGCCAGGGAAGGACAAAGTAGCACCTTTCATAAAGTGTGGCTCTGCTTTATACCAGGAACCACGTCTTGGGTAGGAGTAAACAGTTGTTACAGAGCACGTTTATAAGCAGACAGTTCCGCAGCACTTTCAGCATCTCATTAGTCTTTCCTCATACGCTGTCAGTCACAGCCCAGGTATGAGCTGACATGTAATATTGGGAAAATGAATGTGTGCCACACTTATTCTCTGTGAAATTTTCATGTTTGGAAAGCAGCCTGCGCAGACTTTCAAACACGATCAGACCAGATAGTGCGAATACTTTTACGTTTTGGCATGTACTGAGTGGTGCGTACTTCTTCCAGGAAATAGCCATAGCCTTGTACTGAGTCCAGAAGGCTCTCACCTTCTCCTGCACACTTAGCTTTTACATATTACCAAACTAACTGCCAGTGATCAAATGTCCTTGGCCTGTTGCTAGGAAACCAGCAGAAACTCCAGGAAGTTACTGGTCCTGGCCAAGAAACAATCCGGCACATAACGGTGGATGGTTTTACTCTGTATTTTCTGGTACGGATTAAACAAACTAGATTTATCTGGTGAGCATTAGAGGTTGGACAGATGGAGGCAAGCTACATACATGTTGGTACATTTTTGTCTATTTACTGGAAATAAGACACGAGTCGAATCAACACAATTAATCATGAAAGTAAGTAAACTAAAACAGTTGCCAGCTTACCGACTTGATGTTTTGGAAGGATAATGAATCGTAAATTGCTTTACTTCCACTCAATACCAGCACATCCTGTTAGCTGCCCTGCCCTCTTGTGGCATAAAAGATACATTGCACCTAATATTCGAAAAATCCAAAAAACGATCAAGTTTGATATATGCAGAGGTCTGGGCCCAGTATATACTGACGCAACATGAGACTTTCTACAGTCAAGAGACTCTAAACTAAATTACTGATAACTGTAAAGAATGATATAAGTTGTTCGGATTGTTTTAGGGTTTGCTTATGGGAATAAGTCAAAGTCAGTGGTGGTTCTCGCAGGTATAAAACAACAGGGGCTAGACTGAGTCCATCTGGTCTTTAAGAGGTCCCCTTCAACAATGGCTCAATGGGTCATTTTACCAGCAAAGTTGACAAATCGAGAGTTGTACTACTATTCTATTTTGGTGGAATACATGAAACCACATAGCAGTCGATTGGCAAACCTTAAGATAGCATATCATACAATGCACATTTCATAGGCGCGCAATTTCCACACGTTTCTTGTGCATCTTCTTAGCATACAAAAATATATATAGTACTACAAAGATTAGAGGTACAGAGCGGTCCTGAATACACGAAAAGCAATTGCAGATTTAAAAGCTGCGTTTATGTATCAAATACATGACTTCTTCAGTCTTATTATAGCGACTAAGTGATTAAAATGACTCATTATGCGGCACAAGTTAAAAACAAACCAAGGACAACAAGAGTCTCCCAAGCTTCTGCACAGGCTCACCCACAACTCACACAAATCAACAGGTGACTGCACAACCAAGAAATGCAAAATGGTGGAAAGTCCTGATAATTCAAAGCTCTCCAGGCTCTGACTGACTCAGATTGTGTTTGCAGTTATCAGCAGCAACACAACAGCTTGAGTGTACAAGCAAGCCAAGCACATATTATAACCTCCACAGCATCAACATCTGCACAGCAAGGAGTGACAGCCACAAGGAGACATTTAACCATCAGGAAAGAAACCAGGCAGCAAAGACAGACAGACAGAGGGCGTATGTGGCTTACCTTATTTGACGTTTCAGACCATTCTCCTTTCTGTCATGGAGGCAAAGTGTCCCATATCCATGTCATATAATGTCCCACTGCTCTTGCTGTGATGGCCATTTGGTGTGTGGGTTGACAAAACTGCATCACTGCTAGCTAGCTAACTAGCCTAACAGTAAACTGCTATCAGTAAAACTGGAAAACAGGCTAGGTCTCCTGGCTTAAACTTTGCTAACTTTCTATAGTTTGTTGTGAGACCAGAAAGCAAACTAACTTGCTTCACAATTCACTACAAATTATTTCCAGAACCCCAGAGTCCATTTCGCTTCGCGCAGGCAGATAGCGGACCGTTACTCACTGAGTTTTTAATCAGCCCCACCTGGCTTCTCTTTGGTACAGCAACGTTACGTGATTGCGTCAAATGTAAGAGTGCAATATCATGTTTGACCACCAAGGCTGGCTGTCCTTCGCCAGCCATTACAAACCAGAGGGGCGCTGTTTCACTCATTTGAGATTGACATAAAAGGAGAAGAACAGAGTGTGTTTTAGTATGTCTTCATATGTAGAGTTACTCACAATCACCTAATCATGAAGTGATTATAGGCTGATAACGTTACAGCTGCAGACTGTGGCTTGATTTTAGAGCCATCTGATTTTGCAGGCTTGTTCTAGTTGAAGACAGGAATTACATCACGACAGGAATTACATCATGCAGTGCAATGGTCACTATCCCCTGCACTGTATATTAACAATTCCCCTTAATGCACACACCATTTTCTCCTTTCTCCTCTGCACTGCAGCAGTCATTTGTATGAGTGTGTAAGACACCAAAAACCTCTGAACCTTTTGAAGTTGCAATTACCAAATCAGAAGTGGTGTTGTTGCAATGTCTTCTGATCTCAGCAGTGAAGCTGTTTAATAAAATATAACAGAAAATGAAGGCAGAAACTACAAAAATAATAATTAATAATATAATATAGTATGATAAGTAATAATAATTCCTGCAGCAGTATCTTTTTCTTTGAGGCCTGTCATGTGGAATCTTTAACCAAATCCATTTAAGTTTATTGTGGTGGTCCCTTTAAAAAAGTTTATCAATGAAAATAAATATATTATTAAATATATATATTGTGTAAAATAATTCAGCCCACCAAATCACCATTGAGGGAAGGCAATTCATCCCAATAAGCAAAAGAGTTTCACGGCTCGGGCAAAAATTAAGTGTAGCTAGAGTTTGAGACCAGAGGCCAACAGGGGAAACCATAAAGGTGTAAAATGCAAATGTGTCAGGTGTGAAAGTGTTTCCTGGCAGAACACACCAGGGGGCATGGTTGACTTTACACAAATGTTTCCACATACACTGGTACATTTGGAACATGTTCTCAATATATGGGACTATGTGGGACTAGTGGCACAAAATATGGAAGTTTCTCGGTGCAGTTTTGACGTTTTCCATGATCCATATAAAACAACGCCTGGAGTGCACAAAGCATCACAGGTGGAAGTTATACAACAAAGAAGGAGTATGTTTATAAAAGTCATAAAACTGTTACATCTTAATCATGATATGACAACAATATGTCCTCCATGCAGCTTGTCATTGTACCGGATGAAGCCGTGCATCTCCTGCTGTTGCCGCCGAGCCCGCGGATCATCGATCTGTCCCTCCAGTCCTTTGGAGGCCTCTGTTCGCCGCCGCCACGGCTGCGATTAGCTTGTCAATCTCCCCATTTCTGGAGCAGAACTAATCAGGCTGGAGAAGAGACTTGCCCCACTGCTATCCATGCCTGACTTGTCTTACCAATATATGCAAGAGGCGAACAGAAGCACAGCAGAATTGGATTTTATTTCCAGAACCTCTCCGGTGTGCTGACGGGGAGCCAATCTGTTGCACCGTTAGAGACACGTGGAGTTCATCTGTCTTCTGAGTAATTGATCAGCAAAATTGATTGAGTGTATCAAGAGGTAATTATATAGTAATTAACAGGTTTAGACTGATATATTAGCCCATTAGATACTGACTGTTGGCCAGTCATGTTGTCTGTGATGTGGAAAAACAGTCTGGACTTCTGTGAATGAAGTTAGCTGAATCATTGTTGTGTTATGTGCAGCACACATCTCTATGAAAACATTGATTTCTAACTAAAGCGATTGCATTTCAAGTGCTTTATATACACATAAATACCAAAAGACCTGATCTGAGAATCACTATGTAAGGCTATTCAGGTGAGAACTAATGTGGTAACACCAGTTGGTTTTTTCCCCATGATTCAGTGACTCACACTGACACTGAGGCCTGTGGGAGCAAGCAGGGATGCAACAAGGCTCTGCACACGGACAAATTAAAAATTCAGCTTTGGGATGAAAGTTTCTCACTTACATGCTTGGCCCCGCAAGCCCTTTATTCTATGCAAACATTTCTCTTTTGAAATTAATTCAGTGCCGCATATGTGGCCGCATAAAATATTAACAGTATTTTAATATTTTACTGCAAATAATGAGAGCTCTTGACCTCTGTATTTAAATTTAATCATTACATGCAGTATTTATTAGCTGCATTTTTTCCCTTGTCTGTCTAGGAAATGTTCCCAGTACATTTCCCGTGGAGTGATGAAAAGCTCGTCTCCCCATAATAGATGAACACAATTGAAGAAGTACCCATTTTCTGAGGGTAAAAAAAAAAATCAATCCTCTAAATGAGGAAGCCTCAGAAGCATCTGATTACTTAACTAAGAATCAAACCAAATATTTTGCCTTTGGACTCTTTAGTTATGAACGATGGAAACAGTGCGACTGTGATGAGGTAGAAGGGGCCAAGCATGAAGCGGGTGACAGCTCCATCACAGGGCGCGCCACATGCACAAGCTGAAGGTCAGCCGCAACGTAATTGCTGCGTCCCGTTCCCATTTGTCTAAACCGAGGCGTTTGCGCTAAGAAATCAGCTGCAGGTGAAAAGGCATTTGGCTGCCTGTCATCCTCAGTCACCTTCATCCTGGGCTGATATCAGCGCAGAGCCCTGACAGGAGGCCACAGGTAGAGCTGCAGCTCTTATCGTCAGCCAGAGACACATCCCACCTTGAATGAAAATCACATATTCATTCTATATATTTATATCATGGATATACTGAGTGAAATTGCACACATGCACACACACACACACACACACACGCTCACACACAATGTAAATGATATCTTGCAATGCAACAGGACAGTGAAGCTAATATAAAACATTGCATTCTGTCTGTGATTGAGCATAGAACCAAAGCTGCAAACAAATGGGGTGATTGTATCATGTACTATTGCCATTTCCAGATTAGAAATGACACATCATTCATTCCTATTTCTTTAACGGTTTGGGTCACCCAACTTACATATTTTCTCACTTTCCATTAGTGGTATTCATGCAGTATTGCATAGATATTCACCAGATTCTGCCTTCATCCGAATATAATGCACGGACATTACTAACAGTTGTCATTGGAATTGCTGTATGTTCGACCAAAGAAAACTATTCACACAGAGGTCTCTTGGCGAGCTTGGGTAACAAGGACACTGTTACTGAAAAATGAAGTTACTGTGGAATTTTTCAAAGCTGTGAGCAACACATTTCACTCAACTCTTCTGACTGACCCTTAAACCCTGATTTGAAAAAATGCAACACATACTCACTGCTTTTCTGCTTTCTATCACTGCTCATAAAGTGAGTACAATATTGGACATAAAAAACAATGGAAATGAAAGAGTCAATAGTTTATTTGCCCTGCAAAGAGTGGAAAAATGATATTTATACCAGGCACTGCAAGAATGCGGTCGGGAAGAAGGTACCGGATACACCAAGGCGTGACTTCCTGGAGTCTTTTCGATACCCTGAGGTTGGTTAAATTTTGGAGATGACTAAGCCGGCCGTTAACCCCTGTTTCCAGTCTTTATATTAAGCTAAGCTAATGGCCTCCTGGCTACCACATACACGGATTTTCTTCTAACTCTTGGCAGGAAAGCAAAACACCGTTTCCCAAAATGTTGAAATGCATTAAACTTTGTAACTGGCGGGCTGTGTTTTCTTCCTGTAGCGTCTTTAATCTTTGCTGCTGAGTAGCATATTTCTGAGCTGAGTTTTTCCAAACAAATCAGCAGCAGACAAAATGCTGCCACTGTTTAGCTGGTCCGTTGCTCTGCTTCTCCATGACAAGTGACTGAGTGATTAGCAGCAGCTGCAGACCCGTTTTCTGTCAGTAAATTAGCGAAACAACATCCAACTTTATTAAACTTGCAAAAGTGAGAATGCCAACAAGTGACAACATGAGGAACAAGGACATTATCCAAAGTATGTTTGGCAGTAATAATTGATTACAATCTTTGGATCAGATCAGATAAATAAAGCAAAGCTAATGAGCCAGTGTTCCAGGTTACTGTACTCTTCTGAATGAGCGCCTCCTACAGAAGAAGCCATTTGCTGCTGTTCACATACTTGTTCACCATGAAAAATAGCTCAAGCACAGTGAGATAATCCATCACGGCAAACGAGGAGAAAGTTTGTTTTATCCTTACTTCGCTGAACTTTGCAAGTTCAGTGTTTCAGCACTGCATAATGTTACCCTCTGCTTGGTATCAATCATCTGAAACCCACATAAAGAAGCAGGTCATTTTAAGCAAGGTTTGAAACTTAATTGCATATACTCCGAACTGCTTGGGGGGGAATGTAAACTATACACAGACAGGAGTAGTTTATTTCTCATAATCTGTTTATTCAAAGTATCCTGCCTCTCTTTCTCTCAAGCACTCTGTAACTAGTGTTTTGAAAAATCTTACATAAATGAGAAGTAATCATTATAAATGGGGTGCAACACCAGGCCCAGAAGACGCTGGTTTCTCCTCTAATACAAGAATAAACTGCAATTTTTGTCACTTTAAAGAGACATTTGTCTTGTGCCCGTTGTTTTAAAGAGGTATTATAGTCTCACAAATCACAGAAATGGCTCAGCACCAACTACAACACACGATCACACATACTGTATACAAGGTTGCCAAGTTCAGTAGCAGCAATATTCTGCTCTGCCCTGTGGAATTGGACACACACACCCCGACTGCAAGGTTACATGACACAATGTACAAACAGTTTCAGACATGCTCTCCATCAAAAGGCCGTGTCTCTTCTTCACAATGGGATAAACCCTGTCAGCAAGTGACAGCAAAGTCCCATTTTACTCACCTGGGTTTTGATCACATCAAGACCTGCACAGCTTTTGTTTAAGAGAAATTCATCAAATTAACTTAAAAGTAACTTTATAGAAAAATAAACTAGGACATGAATAACCAAGGTTTTTTCTTCTGCTTCATTCTTATGAAGTAATTATGAGGTAAAGTAATTTCAAGTGACTTTCCCCTTAACATCAATATCCTGATATTGATCAGCTTTGCTGCTGTAGTGGCTACATGCTAGCTAATGATTCTCAGTAATTCAGTTTTATTACTGGCGGGATGTTTCAGTGTTTCAGTCATAAAAATATGTTTGGACGCAGAAATTAGTTAAACCTCAGTGGTTGGACCCAAGAAACCACTTAAAAGTGATAGTTGAACGGTAACACTGGTTCTGAAACAGTACAAGGTTTACAGTGTGTGCAGCCCAGCCAGCAAGATCACTACCGTAGCCTACCAATGCCTCCTGCTGCCTGTCATGTGACCCTCGCCTCAGGGGACGTAGTGGTCCCTCGAGAGTCTCCACGTGGACAAGGAGTCCTAGCGGTCATTTTGCATCCACACAAACAGATCCAACTTCGGTTGAAAGCTCTGGAAAAAGATAGTAAGTGGACCTTGACTCGGGATAGTTTTTACAAACACATCTTCTATGTCTTATCAAATAACGTTGATAAAATAAATGTGACACAAGATGGGAAAAATGTTATTGATTCTAATTGGAAACAACATCATGTACACCATAATCACGGATAGAAGGAAAAAATGAAGTCGCTGCCAGTCATGTAGTTTTTAATTATAACTGACCAGATTTCCTTCAGTTTTCTAAATTGCCATCTCAGAATCTATGGCTGAGAAATCTGATCTGTTGAGTTAAGGGAATGCAATATAGAGTGTGTGGGGGCAGAGTTAGAATCAGATGGACAAATGGAATAAATTAAAAGAAAAAACACTAAACCAATAAAAAAGTGTGATGAGTGAAAAGATATGAACATATGGGTGTCTGAGCCCCGACAAAGAAAAGCCCTAAGACCTTCATTCCACAAGAAAAGATGAATGGGGCATATTGATTCCTAGGCGTCTTTCACCTGCAATCAGATACTGTACAAATTGCCTTTTGTCAATGCGTAATTATATAGGTGAATGATTTCCTGGCAACTGATAAAATGCGCTTTTTTGCTGATGCCTGGGTTAGCCATGCGAGGTGGAGAGAAAGCAGAAAGGCAGGCTTAAATCTAAATAACCGATGGGGGGGGGGGGGGGGGGACTCTCTATCCCCGAAGTGTGAATATCGTCTTAATAACAAATCTCGGCCAGTTCAATGGGACAGCGTTACGGTTGTCGTCAACAAATTTCCATCTCAGTCGACATGACCTCGGGCCTCCGACTTTATCCGTTGGGAATGTAAAAATAAATCTGTTGTGGTTCAAGTTCATGCTTCGACTACTGTCTGCGGCATGGGCATTGGATGTGATCTGTCTTCATTGAGGAGACATTTGGGGTGGGGGGTGGGGGGGGGGGGGGGGTGATGAAAACATTAACTTATTCTGTCCTTTAAATCTTTGTACTTTACATTGCAGAGGATCTGGAGACAAACGGCAGACAACAGCACATCAAATGGTTCATTGTTGTTCATTCATATAAAAGCTGCACTGGACTCAAAAGTGAAAAATGTTCCTGCTCTCCCACTGTGGCTCGGCTGAAATCCTAACACTGCCCTGCTGTGGGCCTCTACTCCTTCAGTACATTTTTTGTTCTGCAGGTCTGTAGTGTAAGAGCAGGAGGGAAAGAAAAATGGCAAAGGGGATAGTTCTCGCCTCATCTGCTCTGCTTGCTGCCACCTCCGTCTCAGGTGAATTGCATGGGATTTACTTATTGTCATGGCAACGCTGAAATATTCCAATTTGAGTGTTCAACAACTCCAATGCGGGTGGCATGTTGCAAGATCCTTGAGGTGCCTCAAGAAATGAGTAGCACATCCAAGCAGTGCGGATTTTGGACACTTTGAGCTGCGATACTGTAAGGGCCTAAGCCTAAATTAATCTTTCGTTAAGTCACAGCAGTATTAACTTGTATGAGGACAATACAAACTCAAAGCTGCACTAATCAATATTTTATGATAATCTAACTAATCATTATTTTATCTTTAAAGAATAATACAGGTTTATCACTACTTATTTTTGTAGGTTGGCCATAGGTTGGCCTTTTTATGGTTGTTATAAAGTTGTAGTCACTGAAAATGCGGTTACATCACAAAAAGAGTCTGGCTTGAAAACAAACTGGTTTCAAACAAATCCCTAGGTTAGCCTAACGGGAAAGAGAAAATGAAGGCAACTTTGAAATTATGACCCAAACTGTCCATTGTAAACGTCCATCTCAACAACCTCCTTGTTCAAATTTGACCTTCTGCCCCATAATCAGGAATTATTACCATCGCTACGGCTACAGTCACTTCTGGTTTTTGCCTCCAAATAAAGTTACAGATAACAAAATAATTGTCTGACCTTCTGACCGCTTTTGGAATAAATTCTAGCATTGCCACCGCATTTCCCAATCGCAGCTATTACTTTGGTGAGCACAATAATATCTGATGAAGAATTATGATGGCCAAAACCAACTGAATAAAATCCAAGTTGTAATAAATTGGAAGTATCTTTGGGAAAAGGGGAAAACAGCTAACAAGGGGATTTGGGGATATTTTGCTGTGATTTCTCATGTGAATCTTTCTCACATTGCTCAGTGCATACTGGCATACTGGTTTCCTCCCAGAGTAGATACCAACAGTGTGAACGGAGGCTTAGAGAGGGCAGCATCAGCTCCTAAAATCCTCCTGCTAAGAGACGCCTGGCTATCTCCTCACCGTCCCACACCAGAGGTTTGTAACATGAAGATGATGTGCACTGGATTTCCGGATTTGCAACTTCATTCATCTCTGTGTGAGAGGGAGAGAGAGATATTGTCTACCTACCCCGCAGCCAAAGTAAAAGCCCAGTGGGGGTTTGGAAGTCAAGACACTTTACATGCAAATTGCTTCCTACTTTCAGGAGCACTTTGTAGTATAATGACAGAAAATAGCTGAATTAAGAAAAAAAAAATTTTTTTTAGCTGGATGATTTTGCGCCCCATTTAATGTAGCTGTGTGTTGTCTTCCTTGCTTGAGCTTCGGTTTCGTTTTCCGAGGGTGAAATGAGGCCGGCGATAAGACTGCGAGAAGGAATTGTGTCTCTGCTGTCTCACATTTTCCCATCGCAGCGGGACTGACCCCCAGCCTCGCCGCGGCAGACACATCTTCAGATATTAAAAGATTATGCCGGTCAGAGGTTACAAAGACTGTGACAAGTAACTGAGACATGAACAACAATCTGAGCCGGGATATATCTCATATTAGTTTCCCGCCACGTCCCTTTATCTCATTCCTGTGGGACGACGCGTTTGTAAGCGTCAGTCAGGGTTCAGCAAGTCTATTTTGGCTGGTGTATGTGGTTTTAGCGGCTCACAGCCAGGATTCTGTCTGAACTCTGCAGTGTTTCCTTCTGTAGTTCGTCCAGCTGTGAATGCTGCAAATGACAAAACAAAGGGCCCTGAAAAGGAGAATTTAAATCCTCTAAGAAGAGAAATGTGGTGTGGTTAGTTAGGAGTCAGAATGTGCTCCCAACCAACTGACATCAGATTTGTTTTTTTCCATAGATATGTGTTTAACAGTGCTGATATACAATTTAGTAGGTTGTATGTGTAAGATCGAGAAGACATGAGAGCTGCTGTACACCGGGTCCAGACTGAAATACCAATGCATAAAAAAGCGAAACATTTTGTGCGAGAGCCCAGCCAGAGACTAAATTGCACACTTATTTGTGTTTGCTGGGTCAACTGGGTCAACCAAATCTTGGAGTGGCATAGCATGGTGGAGAGTTTCAGTGACAGGCGGCAGATTTGAGGTAGAATCATAATGTTTTCCTTTGTATTGCAAATTAGCATAAAGAGGACTCTTTCCTGTAATGTATCTTTATCTGACAGCTTTTTTCAACCTTGAATATCACAAAATGTGGAGTAGGCACGATGACAAACAATGGAGCACTCATTTTTAACAGCTACATTTCAGAAGAAACAAGCAATTGAAAGACAAGGCTTGTCCGGTTATCTCTTCCACGTAAATGGATCAAATGTCTCACTACGAAGCTGACTGAACTACCAGGGAAGCTGCTTATGGTTGAGAAATATGATAACTAAACAAGGGGCAACAAGCAGAACTACAAATACTGTCAAAATACTAACTGGAATGGATCCATTAAAGTGTACTTGGACACATGGAATCTGGTGGAGGTATGAATTGCTCTGATTATACGCTGCTGAGCAAATGAGTGTTTGGCACAGAAAGCAGCATTTGCATTTTTTATTTGCTCATCAATCCGCGGTGCCCAGAGACACAACTGTGGTTAAGAGTCTTCACTCTGGAGTAACGTGGAAGCCTCGAGGCCTGCAATTCAGCTCGCAAGAGATTCTGCTGCACAAAATTGAGTGGGCTAAACAAGAAACACTATTCCAGAGGGTGACATGTGATGTAACAGTGCCTGAAACTTATGGTTTCAAACTGAAAAGAAAAAAAAGAAGACATCCAAATACAAACACTGATTAAAAAAACACAGCTAAATAAAGGCAATTAAACCGAATGAAAAGAAAAATATCCCAAAAATGCCAGCCACAATGACGCGCGAGAACATAACTAACCCAAATAAGTCTTCATAAAAGCCCAACAAACCTTGATTTGTGAGAGTTTGTGAGAGTTAATTATCTCTTCCTCTGTCAGGATTCGTGTCTTGGCAGCGTATCATCACTCTGCAGTGGCCAAAAGAAAGAAATGGAATATCTGAATCAGAAATCTGATCAGTAGTAAAAAGTCCTACTTCTCTGCCTCTCAACGTCTTCATACTAAAATTACTCAATATGCAAATCTAAGAATTAAGAAGTTTATTTAATTAAAATACAGCCCATCTGTGACTAAAACTGTCCAACAAAATGAGCTTGAGTCATGTTGTGTACGAGCGCTTCATGCCGTGTAATTGATCAGTGTCGAACTAAATGAAACAAAAAGCAAATATACACCATGGTGAACTGGTCTGGTCTGGACTGAAGAAAATGAGCAGCAGGTGTGATTACACCCTCACTGCTCAGATGGGAAACGGCTCCTGGTGTGGCGCATCCTGCCCTGTGCGGTTCGCATGGCAACAAGACCCTCCAACCTCAAGAGGTCGGCCACACGGGGATCCTGGGAAGCTGGGCTGTCAGGTCTGGCAGCCACTCAAGTGGAGTATAGGAAGTAGCAGGGGAGAACACACACACACACACACACACACACACACACACACACACACAGGCACGAACACACACGCGCTCACTCAAATTCCCAAAATCCATCAGCGTTATTCCCCATCCTGCATTACTGTCACAGCAACTCTGTGCTTGGTTCCAGAGCTCTCTTCCTCCTCCCTGGCAGCCATCTCGGTGTTTTACCCGGGTTAAGCTGATACTCTCAGGGGCCGGGTGGGTGGCGAGGGCCCAAACTGGCAGGTGGGAGCCAGGGTTTCAAGGGATGCAATTAATCTTGATCAAAAATCCCCCTTTAGGTGTGATTAGAAACGAGCTGGGCTAAGGAGAGAGGCAGAGCATTCCAGCAGCGGGACGCAGGGTGAGCCGTACACCGAGACCGGGGATAATTTGTCTCACTAACGAGGATGTAATATTGATCAGGATGCAGACTGAGATCATACAGCACCTCGGTAACATTTTCTCCTTCATATTGATTTCAAATATTCGACCAGATCACAGCTTCAAATAGTATCCGATTGGTTTAGGACAGTTTTAGCTCGAGTAGTATGGAGCCCTACAGTGGTCAATATTAAATTGTATAAAATATGTAGATGAACAAATTAACAAGGAAGTGATTGAAACTAATTATTATTTCATTATTCTTTTATTGGTGGTTCTTTTTATTTCACCATATCCTTTTTACCCAAATGCCCTTTTACAGCCTTTACAGGCCTGTTTTTATTTTAGAATAGTATTTTTTCCAGCAACATTTTTATTTCATGTCATGTCTAAATATATTCGCAGTTACGTGTGAGAGGCAGTGATTGGCTAAAAGGTGAGGGGGCGATGACTGTTGCGATGACTCCGTTGTCATGAAATCATGAAATAAAAGTTATTTTGTCATATAAATGACAATATAAACTAAAAGCAGGCATTTGAAATGAAAATGTCTGTAATTAAAAAAAAAAATGAGGGAAATGAATTCCAATAAAATGTCATAAAATATTATACAAATTATGAAATTACATTTCAAACTTAAATTAGTAAGTTACATTTTAAACTTAAATGTTATAATTATTTAGTTATTTAGGAAATGTATATTTTGTAAACAATGCCAGTATTTATTTCATAATGTCTCTATGTAATAATTGAACACTTTGGGGCTCCATACATGAAAGAGAAATATAATGTTGTTAACGTTTATATGTGTGTTCTTGTGTTTTATTGCTTATTACTTGCATTTATTGTGTATAGGAGTGTTATTTTTGTGCTTATGTTGTAGTGGTCTTCTTCCTGCTGAGTACCATCACTCATGCCACTGCAGCAGCCCTATTCCCCCACAGGGATCAATACATTTTTATTGGATCTCATGTTCTGTTTGGACTTTTGATTCAAAACCAAACACTGAGCAGAAACAGAGAGAAGACGCTCGGGTTGCGGCGCATTCATCGCTTTGAATTCAGCGCCCTCCTCTGCGATAAAGACCCTTGATCCCTCTGAGCTGAACCTTCCGCGCCGACTCACACTGAAGTCGTCCCATCAGCGCTCGGCTTTGATCACCATGTCAACA